>NC_041228.1:50041765-50147487 GCF_002837175.3 Physeter macrocephalus
TGCCGCATAGCACCGGGAGATCACCTCTGTGCTTTGTGACCATGAGAGGGGTGGGATAGGGAGGGTGGGAGGGAGGGAGACGCAAGAGGGAAGAGATATGGGAACATATGTATATGTATAACTGATTCACTTTGTTGTAAAGGAGAAACTAACACACTATTGTAAAACAGTTATACCCCAATAAAGATGTTAAAAAAAAAAAAAAGAAAATCTGGGCTATTAGATCACTGATCCACAAGTGTTTAAGCTTGGAATGAGTTTGAGGTGTCTCTTTTTGGAAGAGTGATGCACACTGCATCAAGTTGGGCAAGAATATTTTTGGAAATGTTGTAGAAGAGCTTGTACCAGTTTGTGTGTAAGTGTGTGTTTGCTGGGAAGTTAAGCAATGGACTAGAGTAGACTCCTATTTACTTTTGTTTTCTGTCCACCTCATCTTCTAAAACAATACAACCCCTCTTCAGTAAATTGTGCTTTCCGTCACTGTATCCTCATGGTCCTTTTTGCCTCTTCCGTCACAGAGCGTTGGTTTTGAAATGGTGACTTGTTCCAAAGCTGTCTATTGAGAATACTCTCGAATCGCCAAGCTTTAGTTAATGAATCCCTTAGCCAATCCTTGCAAAATCTGCTTTGACCTCAAAACTCTTTAAAGTTTGATTTTAATCTAAACTGTAGCTTAATTTTAATCTATTTTGTTATTGCAGAATAATTTAGCAGAATAAAAAACATTTCATATACATAAACATTATGTATTTACCGAAAACATTGATTTGAAGACTTGCTTTGGCCAGGATTCTTCCTTCTTTTATTGTGGCTAAATAGAGAAAACTATGTGACAAGAAAATGGATCTTAAGTTACAACAGACATCCAAACATTTTGTATGTCAATAATTCATTAATATAGTATGAAAGTTCTCCCAAAATTGACAAAATTGAAATTATCTAAAGTACGATGATAGGTTAGGTATTTTAGGTAGTGTACAACAAGAACAATTTTAAGATGAAGCTAGAAAGCAAAATAACTCATCTGTTTCTACGCAAAGAACATTTTTTTTTTAAACAGTAAATGTACTTTAAAAATAAAGAATATTTTCGATCATTATAAACAAACTGGCTACTAAAAAATATGTACTAAACTACATTCAGAATGCTATTATTATTTTTATTTAGTGCAGAAATGGAACAAGAGCATAAATTGGAAAACAATGAGTTTTTGGTATGTTTTTATTTTGATAAAGGGCTTGATTATAATTATCAGCATATTACCAAGTTGTATTAAAAAACACTACAAAATTTGGAAAAATATTGAAGATGCTGCAAAATCTTCATTAAAATAAAAAATATGAATAGTTCAATGTAAAGATAATGATATTTTATAATGACCAATACAGTTTGATGAAGACTGAAAGTTTATTGAGATGAAAAGTAGGAAGAAAAATTCCCAATTAAAGTAAGTATTTGAATATGGCATTAAACAGGTAAAGGCTTTTTCCTTGAAATAAACAGAATGAAAATAATTTCCCATATGTTCACTGTTATATACATATATATCTATCTTAGATTTTCTGGCAGTGTAAACAGCTCTAGGATTTTGTTGCCTAAACTATAAGAACATTGTCATTTATAAATTTTATATTATTTGGCATTCATAATGAACTGAACTTAAATTAAAACCAATTATTTTAAAGTTCAAAAATTATAATATACATTCTAATAGAATTTATAACTAACACATTGTTTTACTCAATACATTATTATGTTTTACTCTTTTTAATGCTTTACATATCTTATTTTAAATAATCTTAAAGTCAGTTCTACAAAGTAGGAACTATCATTATCCTTATTTTAGAGATAAGGAAACTGAGTTACTTAGGGTAATGAACTTGCTGAGGTCACAGATGAAATGGTGATGCTACACCAAGCCACCCATTCTGCTAAATGAACTCCAGCAGTCTACTAAATAAAATTGTTTGCAGAAGATAATTATCTGATATGGGTTTAAGGAAAATCACCTACCATTTCCAGATAACACTTTATCAGTAAAGTAAGGATTTTCAACTAGATAACCTCTAGATCAGTTCCTAGTAATCACCAGTTTCTCCAGCTTGCAGTCTGAAGATCTAGTAATCTCCAGTTTTCAGCTTGTGCATCATGTTAAATGTCTGATCCTTCAGTCTGAGCAGTGATTCTAGTGGTGAAGAGAAATTTCCAACTGTTATTCCTACTGGTGCCTCCTACACTATCACCCCAGGTTCTAGTGAACTCTTATCTCGTTGTGTGACAGGTGGTATAAACAATTGATGCAAAAAAACAGCAATAACACAATTCATTTTGGATTATTAAATACAAATTATTAGAAATTAATTAGTATAGGGAATAAACCCCATTTCAAATGGGGTTGTGTAAAAAATCTAATTCCGATATGATAGAAACACATCAAAATCCATCTTTGTTTGAATGGAAAATCATTCCAGAATTAGATATATTCCAGATATATCTATATGTCTATCATATATAAATATATCAGCAGCTTAGGACACAAAGGAGAGAAAAAAGAATCAGTTTGAAGGAGGGACTACACAAAGATCCAATAAGGTCATCCATATGGAAAAATGACTTTCAACTTCTCTTCCCTTCCCACTAATTCTGTACCTTTGTGCCATAACCTACTTCTAGATCTCAGTACTCCATCCTGTCCTTACCCTATGGCAGAATTCCTGCTCCTAGAAAGTGAAATATTAAGCTCCTTATTATGTTAGAAAATTTAGTCAAAAACAAACCACAAGGTAAGCAATAATGCAAAACATTATTAAAGACAGAGAGAGAAGAGAGATAGAGGGAGAAAGTTAGAGTTCATACAATTCAATGTTTCCAAAATAAAATATTTAAACAATTAAATTCAATCTTGAGATATACCCCAAGCAGAAATAATAAGAAAATATAAACTTTACTTAAAAACTTGCAACTGTCAGGACTGAAGAGCCTAGAATTTTAATCCAGGAATATGATTGATTAATTAAATGTTAACTCAGTTACGGTAAGCTCAGCTTAACTTTAAGTTAATAACAGTTGTTAACATTTATGACTTTAGTGCTTGTTCTCTCAAGACCTAATAAGATTATATTAAATTAATAGAATCTTTACTAGGAAATAAACAATATAAGGGAAAGAAGCTGTAAGTCATTTTTATTTAAAAATCAGGACTTCGGACCTTGTATTTAAATAAGGCTAAATCTTAATATATGTTATTCAGTTGACAAATCTGAATTATTAACTCCCCTCATTGTTAGAATGTGTCCCTTATATTTAACTAAACTTTATAAAAATAATTTATGGTGGGATAAAACAAGCTATATTATTTTATACTTGCTATGGGAGGCTGAGAGTTTCTTTTTACAGGAAAAGAGCATGCATTTTCCTTTATAAATAAATACCCATGCTAGTTAGCAGCACTGAAGTATCCTAGAGCACTGGCCATGTGGTAGAGCTGTTGCTGAATATTTGAGGATTAGCATCTCAGATTACACCTGAAGCTGAGGGACCAGCAGGACAGGTAGTTTGCTACCTCTGAAGGACTACGTCCTTCTCATTGGAAGAGGGAGAAAAGTAAAGTTGTTCACAATGGTGCGGAAGCCATAGCCTCTATCTTGAGACCCACTGGATACCTTCTGGCAATTCAACTGAATTGCCAGACCAGTTAGATTCCTCGCTGCTGGCTGTAGTGTAGTGCTTTTCAGGAGTCGTGTGCCTAAGAACCATTTGGGAAGCTGGTTAAAATTCAGTTCCTTATGCTCTGAATAGGAAGCTTAAGGTCAACTCAGGTACCTTTTTTTCTTTTAAACAGTACTCCTGGTGATTCTTAGACTTGTCCAATGTTTGATAAACTAATCTAACTCATGTCTTAAACCTCTTCAAATAATAATGCTATTGGGGATATATTGTTTAAGGGTACAAACTTAAAACTAATTGATAAATAAGTCCTGGAGGGTTAGTGCAGAGCATAGTGATTATAGTCAACAATACGGTACCCTTGACCCTTTGTTATCAGCAGGCTCCACATCCAAGGATTTGACTAACTGCAGACTGTAAACATTAATTAAGAAATAATAGTCCAGAAAGTTTCAAAAAGCAAAACTTGAATTTTCCGGATGCTGGCAACTATTTACATAGCATTTATTTGTATTTGTATTTACAACTATTTTCATGGTGTTTACATTACTTTAGGTATTGTAAGTAAACTAAACTAGAGGTGATTTAAAGTATATGGGAGAATGTGAGTAGGTAATAAGCAAATGATACACCATTTTATATAAGAGTCTTGAGCATCCTCGCATTTTGCTATCCAAGGGCGTCTGGGAAGCAATCTCTCTCCGATAATGGGGGACAACAGTATTACTAACAACAAAACTGCTAAGAGACTAGATCTTAGTTGTTCTCCCTTCAAAAAAAATAATATGGTTAGTTTTTCTTTTAATTGTATATTTGTCTTAAATGTCATGACATGGCTATTTAATTTTAGATACCTAAATTACCAGTGGGCAGATGTACTGTTCATAAGACCAAAGCAATTATCAAAATAAGTGGTAGAAAAAGAACTTTTAGAATTAAAGTACCTTGTTGATGATTTGCTTAGAATACGAATAGCAAAGCATTCTTAATGATTAACTGGTGACTGGGTGATCATTATTACAGAGCAGTTCTGAATTGAAAAATCTTATAAATTAGCAAATCAAAGGGCAAATGTGTACTTCCTCCTATACCTCCAAATTTAAAACAAAACAGCTTTCATTAACTAAATGATACTAACCAGTCACTAATTTTTGTGTTAACATTAATCAAAATAAATACAAATTAGTAGGATATGCAATAGATCTTAATTATAGTCTATTGAAGACTTTTGTTTTCTGTAGCTATTTTAATCAGATTTCGCTGCCACAATCAAAGTACAATTTGCTTATTTTCATGTAGTAACTTTTTCTGCCATGAATAATTAAGATAATGCTGTAGCTCCAAAAGAAAGTGATCAAAGGATATTCCTTGTTTACTATCTTCAGTCTAAAAAATAACATGACAGAACAAAAATTTATTCTATTTTTATTATCAGTTTTTTTCTCTCTACTTTCATTTTCTGGTGTGGTTGAAGGGAAGGGAGTTGGTGAGAACAAGATTACTTTTAAAGAAATATGAAAGGTGATATCAGATATTAAGGTGGGCATGCTCATGAGAGATGTAGAAAGCTAGAAGGCTCAAAAAAATGTTGGACCAGAGATTAATAAATTTTAGGACTGGAAGAAACCATAAAAATATAACTGAATTATCTCCTTTTACAAAAGAGAGAGAACTCCACTCCCCACTCCCTCAAAAGTAAGCTTGTAACTAGCCCAATATCACATTTTGTGATGTTTTCATCATCATCTTTTACTAATTTCCTATCTTTCATTGGTTTTTTTTTAAATTCAACAACTGGCCTAAAATAATTCTCTCTTCATTCATCTCTTATAATTTATGAGGAGGGAAAGACCAAAGAAACATTTCTGCACACATGGGTTGTGGTCAAAATCAAATAGGTCCAATGGAAAACTACTCTTTAGGAATTAAATTGCTTCAGGATTTCAATAAGGCATCTTTCTATATGGGTTAATAATTTAAAAAACATGCCAATGTTACACTGAATCAGTCCAGAGCAGTTTTGGTATATAGACAGGTCCAAAGGATGGAAACTCTATTATTTGCCAGAGATTGGAAGGAATAATTTAAATACACCTTGGGAAAAATTGCACAGTAAATATTTGTGGGTGGGAAAAGAGAAAGAGAAAGGAAAGAGATTGATTCAAACTTGAGACAGAGACATAAATATGGATAGTGAGAGGAAATAGAAATATTTAAATATAATCTGATGCTTAAACTCAGAGGTGAAAAAGTACATTTGGTAAGCAGCCAGATTCCCCCACCTTGAACTGTAAACATTTACAATACACTAGAGCTTAAGAAGTTCCTATAAATATTATGTCAGCATTTCTCTCTCATTGTCTTATTAGAAATGGACCTACCACTGTGTGAAGACATCTGGAGTACTCCCAGCGCATGCTTTTGTAACCCTTATGGCATTTAACAGCTGTCAATGGGGGAGGCACATTGCAAACATCCTGGTTGGAAACTTGGAAGTAGACTTGGCCTTTATAGTGAGGGAATTAGAAGCCCATTGTGGGATGATTGCCATGAAGACTGTTTTGTGAGAATTTCTGGACCTCTTTAGTGCAACTCTATAACAATCATCTGGTTTTGTGAAAAAAATTGTTTTCAGTGAGTATCTGTAATGGAAAATTTTAGATTAGAATATTCACAACTTCGAACGTTCCTTCATGGTGCTTTTGTCCTGTGATGATACTGTATAAACTCATGGTTTATGTTTGTTGATCCTCCAAGTACGTGTGGGGTGGTCATGAATTTCTGAGCCAGAGTTAATATTTAGGATTTCCATAACCTGATTAAACTGTGGATGGGTGGTTGATTTTAAACACAGACAAAAGTAGACTTTTCAGGAAAATGCATGTTTTGAAGGAGAACAAGCAAGCAAACAAACAAGAACTTTGCAATTTTGGTATTTAATGATGCATTTGAAAATAAATCTACTTCAATAAGAAATTCTAAAGTAGCTAGAAAAATAAATAGCTGATGAATCTAAACAAATGGTGCTGAGAAACATAGCTTAAGAACCTAGTTTATCCTTAAATGTCCTTGTTTTGCTATCCTATTCCTGGGCTAAAGTTGTTTGTGTGGTGTATGATTTCAGGATGTTTTCATTACATTGCACATCTTGATAAATATTAGATGTGGTTTACAGCATGCCTCAGTGCATGCTGATCCCTGGGGTCACACAGCCTCAGTCTCTTCAAGAGTGAAAAGTCTCTTATTGTCACCACATATCACCCAAATTCCCAGCACTGAACGAAATGCTACAATCTGCTTTTCCCCTCAGGATTTACTAACACACTTGCAAAATGCTATAAATCTTATTAATTTGCTCTAATTTGGGTAAAGTTATAGATATTCAGACCCTGAACTTTGTACTTTCTTCAGTCTCATAACTATTTTTTGGCTCATAAAAGTAGAGAGATAATTTAGAGTAAACATTGCAACTTGTTACTGCTACGTTTATAAATGTGTACTACAAAAATAAAATTTAAAATTCTATAATCTTCTAATTTCTTATCCTCTCTTCTACCAAAAAAATTCCTAAAATTACAAACATACACACACTCAGCATACATTATATGTATACTCAGTCCTCTATATTATGCTAATAAAAGAGAGAAGCCAAATGAAGTATTTTCTGTGGTTAGGTATAAGGTTAAAAGAAGTCTCATTCATCTCCTTGACATATGCAACACAACTGAAGAAAGAAGACTCAAGAACTCGATGGATTGGTATATATTTAACCATGCAAAACTGAAACAATTTTCTTGTAATTTGAATAGGCCCACAAATGAAATTAAGATCTATTGATTATAATTCAACCTAGTCCTAACACTTAAGTAGGTGATTACTTAAAAGTCAATGAGAATTATACATACATTTCTAAAACAAATAAAAAAGTAACCATGGCTACCAAAATATTTCTAGTGAGCACATGTGAAAACACTTATTGGAAAGAAAGGAGAAGCAAGTGGAAATATATCATTTGATGCAATGTACAAAACTTTTTCCACGGAAGGGTCCTTACTTAACAATTAGATTCAAAATATGTACAATCCTAACCTGAGTATGGGCATGACAGAATTGTGTTGACCTGCCAGATGTTTCCGCATCAATGATACATCTGTTTAAACAGAAATATAGAAGGGGATGCAAAGAATAAGACTCCAGTAAAATGTAAATTCTTTTATAGATGTATGCTCTGTCATATCCCAATTTGTTTAAAATCCCTAATTCAATGTTCCTGTGATGAAGGATTTACTTTAAAGACATAACAGTGCTCAATTTTAAAAAATCAAAATTGTGTAATTGTATATATTATAACATCATAGGATGAGGTGGATATCATATTAAGGAATAGAGCAGTGAAGGCTTACACTGGAAATCTCTGTGAATATCCACTTCTGCAAAACTCCTTCTTTTCTCCTTTGATCCTTTGAAAATTGCTGTAATTCCTCTTCCTGGTAAAATTGCAAAAAAAAAAAAAAAAAAAAAAAGAAGAAGAAGAAAAGGAGAGAGAGAAAAGAAAGAAAAGAAACATGTACTTAACAGCACTTATTACCAGCCATGAGCTCATTTATTCCACAAAAATATCACACTCAATGTTCAAACTCCAAATAAATAGCTTATAAATCTCAAGAGTATGAACTGGAGTCTTATATTCATCAAACATTATATTCATCAAACATTTATGCAGGTATTATTGTTCAGTTATTAATCAACAGGTGTTGTGTTAAGGCTCTAAAGTCTAGGTACACAAAATTTAATAAAATGAGATCCTATTTGAATCCTTACTTTGGCTCCTTCTTGAAACGTGCTCTAAACTTGTGTCACATGCATCTTTCAATCAATTATTATTTTCTTTTCTAGATATCCCATGAAAATTATGATCAAAATTGACACTTTAGTCAATTAGTTAGCCCATTGGTTCATGTTTAGAATGTTTTACTGTTACTGAACACAAGTTCGTGTGCCTAAAATCTATATGAAGGCAGCCACAGTCAGGCACTTCTTTCCCTTTTTAAGACAAAAAACTTATTTTGCATTTTTCTCCAACTTGTGACTTATACAGTAGCAATCCTGTGAACCTGATAGTGAATTCCTGTAATGACCTAGGAAATCTTGCTTCCAGACTCATGGCTATGTGCCCAATTTCAAATTACTGTTTTCATAATAGCTCTTGAGAATAATTTCTTTTAAAACTTTAATAATTGTTACTTAGATTGTTTCAACCCTTCTTTCTCATTACTTTAGTTCTTTTGTTTCCAGACAGTTCAGGAAATTCAATATTCTTTGAATCCTCCTATTTCTGTGAATTTAAATGTTTATTTATTTTCCCTTAATCTGTTTACAAAGGCTATCTCTGTTTATTGCATTAATTCTTCTTTATGTCACTCAATTTATCTGTTTGCTACATTCTTCAACAGAGAAGAACAAACCTGGGTCCATATTGGATCTATTCCTTTAGCTCTAATCTTTGTGCTCTGTTTCTTGTGCTTAGTCATGCTTGCTCTGCACCACTGTAAAAGAATGTGACCTATAGCCTGAAATATATGTAATAGCCCCTTCTCAATGCTCTGCATCTCAGGTTTGACCATTAAATGTATAACATTTTTCCATTCAGAACAGAGAATAACATTTGTCTTGTTGGAAGTTTATAGGAACATTATGATCAGACCTACGTGGACAGTTGCAGGCACAAAGAATTCTGGCATGAAGAAGTTTGTGACAACCAGCTACATCCTTTTCCCTTTTAGTAATAAAGAAACCTGCATTCTAACTTGGATAAGATGGTTCTTTGGGACACTAGTCCACCATCTTCTTGGGCTACTGGCTTTCCAAATAAAATTGCTATTCTTTGCCCCAACCCCTCGTTCTTGATTTACTGTTCTGTGGTGAGCAGCAAGAGCTTGGCCTCTGTAACAGTTCTTAATTATACTAGTTTGGTTAATTTCCTTTCCCTGTCATCTCTTCTAATCATTAATTATTTTACTACAGCCAGTGGAGAGGGTTGGACAAAGATATGAAAGCATAAAATATATATAAAGTTTAAAAAGTAAAAATGACCTTTAGTGGCTAGAGTACAAGGCACATGTAGAATAGTTGTAGAAAATGTATCTTGATTCCAAAAAGTTGTACGGGGTTTAATGTAAAAAATCTTGAACTTTGTACTTGGAATTAAATACATTAAAGGAAAAAGAAAGCCAAAGTCTTTAAAATGGTCAAATGATATTATATATTTTTAAAAAACACACATAAGTCTGGCTACCAGGAAATAATTGATAAATAGCTATCTCTTAGAAATACTCTAAGTGAGTTGAGAAGTCACAATGAATTAAGAGAAAGGAAAGATACTCAAACTAATCTTGGAAAAACTAAATGATTGTTGAGGGGTAATATTTTTATATGTGTAATAATTTGTTCTGGTGTATGTTTTAGTCTCAGAGAACTTCTGACTCCCTTTTAGAAAAACTGGGAAAACCTTGCCAAATAAATAAATTAAGTATACTGTAAGAAACTGAGGCAACAAGTCCACTTTGTTTGAGGAACTAAAAATTAAATATTTTAAAATATGGAGAAGATATATTTTTATGAGTTATAAGGTTGGAGAATTACATTTTGGCAATGTCTGAGTAGAAGTTTAGTCAATGTTCTTATGGATCTTACAGTCCAGTGAGGAAGAATATATTAAAAAATACATAATAAAAAATAATCTCACATACGTGGAATCTAAAAAAAATAATACAAATGAATCTATATTGGAAACAGAAACAAACTCAGAGACATAGAAAACAAACTTATGGTTACCAAAAGGGAAAGAGAGTGGGCAGGGATAAATTAGGAGCATGAGATAAACAGATACGAATAACTATACATAAAATAGATAAGCAAAAAGGATTTACTGTATAGCACAGGGAACTATATTCAATTTCTTCTAATAACCTAGAATGGAAAATAATCTGAATATACATGTGTATGTGTATATATATATATATATAAAAATCACTTTTTTGTACAGCTGAACCTATCACAATATTGAAAATCAACTACACTTCAATAAAAATAATAATCTCACAAAATATGCAAAATTGTAATTGTAAAAAATGCTATGGTGGATATATACCATTTTGCAAGCTTTGCAAGAGCAATGACCTTGTTTTTCTAGTTCATCATCCTATCTCTACTACCTAGCTCAGGGCTTGGAGGATATTTTGCATGCTGCACTATTTAGTTATAGTGCACTAAAATGATACCGATGCTTATTATTTATATTCAACCATATTGGGGAAAAAGGTAAAGAAAACCAAAGGTTAAGGCCAAAGTGAAGTTGTATGTAAATATTTAAAAGCATTACACAAAGACACTCATCTTTCTTTAGGTGGGCCAGAAAACTGGTTTTAAGATTTCTATCGGTTAATAATGTAGGGAAACTCAATCAGCTGTCTAATTTAATATGTCATAAGATAAAAACAAAGCAACATCTTAGAGGTAAAAATGTACTTTCTAAAATAGAAAGAAATAGCTCATGCACAGACAGGATATGCACAAAGATGACACTCAGTAACATGATGGACACTTTCATCCAAGATTATGTTTTTGAGCAAACAAGCAAAATTAGATTGAATTTAATCAGGAAGTAAAAAGGGATATAGCAAAAAAAAAATTAAATGTAAAAATGAGATATAAAAGGTACAAGCAAAGGGTAGATTATGTAGTGGAGACAAAACTTAAGATATGTTTGGAAACATTGTGATAAAACAACTGCGGGAAGATAGTTCTCCATAGGTATTTCTTCCCATCTCCCGAGCTTTTGAGTTGCTTCTGAGTCACAGAACAGGCAGTTTTTTAAGAATATATTTTATAGTGAATGGTTATGGGAGATAGAGATAGTGTCTCCCAGTGCAGCAAAGGCAGATATGTTTGCCTTCCAGAATTATAGAGATATTGTCTCCCTCTGAGGCAAAGTGGAGCAAGTTTGCTAGCAACTCTGTCACAGATTAGAATTTTCTAAGCTCAGGGTCCCTCAGCTGTGACATGACCTACTGAGTGTATACACCGACCTGGACAGCTCCACATTGTTCCTCTGGGACTGATCCAAACATGAAGTTCATTCTGCCTGCTATGCCTTGTATAATAAAGTCCTGTGTCTTTAAACCTGGAGTCCTGCGTCTTCTTTCGGCCTCCATGAAACTCTAGAAGACTAACTTGTTAGCCTACAAGAATGGTAAAATCTCAAGATTCTTAACAATTCTTAACAACACCTATTATGCTTAAAATACTAATATAAAGAAGACACAGGAACTGTAATTAGTTAAAATTTCCTCAGTGGTTACTAAGTAGCTCTTTTCAGATTTTCTCAACTGCTACTGGTAAAAAAAACTGTTTCACTCATACATAGCAGACCTGATATCATGAAAATTACTTTTGTAAGAAATTTCGAAAAATCGTACATAAGCTCTAAAAGACAGATAAAATGTTTAAATATTCATATGCATTTTCTAATATTGGCAGCCTCATGATACCTAAATATGCAAAACAGCCCTCAATTAGAAGATATAAACTAATACTACAAATGAAAATATATTAAATTAAATCTAACTGAATATTAAGATAATAATCTACCATGGCCAAACATAATTTGTCCCCAAATCAACTCAATGGAGATTTGAAATAATCAATCTAGTAACAAAACATATCACGGCAGCTGGTCAAATGAAGCAAGCTTACAATGATTATAATATTGAATATATGACAAAACCTTTAGAAAAATTTTAAAAAATAAGAATGAGAAAATTACCCCACCACAAAAGTGAATGTTTATTTCAAACAGATAATAGTGAACTTCTACCTCTGAGTTTCTTAATATACATTTAAGTAAGATTCTATTGGAGCAAAAGTGTTCCATGTTAAAACATTATACGATTTAGAAATGCATTTTATGTATTCTCTTCTTGGGGATTTAACGTTAAGTGAGATAAAAGCTGAAATCAAAATTATGTTGGAGCAGAGTTACAACATGTTATCAGTTTGGAATATTTTTAAAAAGAGAAAGGAAATAGGAAATGGTTGAAATGTCTCTCTTTGTCTCCTTTTACTTCACCTCTCTGCCAAACTGATAAGATTTCCCTCTGGCTGGGTCCTTGTTCAGAAGTGATAATTATTCCTTTATATACTCTTATTTAAACTTTCATATTTGGCCAAAAAAAAAAGTATGACTAGATAAGAGAACAGCTTGTGCTTAGTATAGGACAAATGACTGGAGTGAATTGTGCTGAGAAAGGCCTTCTCTTTGTTTTCCCTGAGATATATCTGTACTAGGGTAAGGAAATTATAAAATGACCATTTAAAGTTTTGGATGATGTTACCTAAAATTAATTCTACTTATCAGATGTGAACTTTAGCTACAAGAAATCAAAATATTTTGTGTAATTCTAAATATAAAGGATTTCCTGGCATCTTGTGAATCTTGTCCTAATACACATAAGAGGACTGCAGTACATTTCAATGAGCTCTTTTAGTACAATCCAAAAGGAATGTCATAAATGACTTGCATAAGTAATTCAAAAAAAATTTTATTAGTGTCACTGGTTATTAATACATTCTTTACCTTTGATTTAAGCTGTGTCTCCGAAATCCAGAACCCTGAGGTTGATGGTAGATAAGAAATGGATGAGTGTTCACATGATTTAAAACCCCTGTGTCTTTCATGGTGCATGTCTTAAAGCTGTTCTACAAGAATGTAACACACATACTTTACTGAGGAAGGTATTGTCACCTAGTTATCAATTAATTCTAAAATTATTCATACATGTCAATATCTAGTAAAAATATTCAAAAACACACAAAAAATGTAATAACTTATAACTAGTAGAAACCAGAAACAACATAAACAGACTTGCAAGGACATCATATATTGGAATCAGACATAGATTACAAAATAACTTAATATTATACATTTAAAGATATAGAGAATACATATTAAAATACCAATAGCATATAGGAATTACAAAGAGTGGCACAGGAAAAGTGATAAAGAATGAGATATAACTTCTAAAATTAAAAAAATAAATAAATAAACAGCAGTAAAAACTCAGTGGGCATTAAAAATCTTCCAACAAACAAAAGCTCAGGACCAGATGGCTTTGCAGGTGAATTCTATCAAACATTTAGAGAAGAGCTAACACCCATCCTTCTCAAACTCATCCAAAATATAGCAGAAGGAGGAACACTCCCAAATTCATTCTACGAGGCCACATCACCCTGATACCAAAACAAGACAAAGATGTCACAAAGAAAGAAAACTACAGACCAGTATCACTGATGAACATAGATGCAAAAATCCTCAACAAAATACTAGCAAACAGAATCCAACAGCATATTAAAAGGATCATACAACCATGATCAAGTGGGGTTTATCCGAGGAATGCAAGGATTCTTCAATATACACAAATCAATCAATGTGATACATCATATTAACAAATTGAAGGATTAAAAACCATATGATTGGGCTTCCCTGGTGGCTCAGTGGTTAGGGATCTGCCTGCCGGTGCAGGGGACATGGGCTCGATCCATGGTCCAGGAAGATACCACATGCCATGGAGCAACTAGGCCCGTGTGCCACAACTGCTGAGACTGTGCTCTAGAGCCCATGAGCCACAACTGCAGAGCTTGTGTGCCGCAACTGCTGAGGTCTGAGCACCTAGAGCCCGTGCTCTGCAAGGAGAGGCCACCACAGTGAGAGGCCCACTCACTGCAGCGAAGAGTGGCCCCTGCTTGCCGTAGCTGTAGAAAGCCCATGCACAGCAATGAAGATCCAATGCAGCCAAAAATAATTAAATAAAATAAATAAATTTAAAAAAACAAAAAACATATGATCATCTCAATAGATGCAGAAAAAACCTTTCAACAAAAATCAACACCCATTTATGATAAAGACCCTCCAGAAAGTAGGCATAGAGGGAACATATCTCAACATAAAAAAGGCAATATATGACAAACTCACAGCCAACATCGTTCTCAATGGTGAAAAACTGAAACCATTTCCACTAAGATCAGGAAAAAGACAAGGTTGCCCATTCTCACCACTATCATTCAACACAGTTTTGGAAGTTCTAGCCACAGCAATCAGAGAAAAAAAAGAAATAAAATGAATCCAAATCAAAAAAGAAGAAGTAAAGCTGTCACTGTTTGCAGGTGACATGATACTATACATAGAGAGTCCTAAAGACGCTACCAGAAACCTACTACAGCTAATCATTGAATGTGGTAAAGGATCAGGATACAAAATTAATGCACAGAAATCTCTTGCATTCCTATATGCTAAGGATGAAAAATCTGAAAGAGAAATTGCAACAAAAAGAATAAAATACCTAGGAATAAACCTACCTAAGGAGACAAAAGACCTATATGCAGAAAACTATAAGACACTGATGAAAGAAATTAAAGATGATACAAACAGATAGAGAGATATAGGTCACCTTATCTTTGATAAAGAAGGCAAGAATATACAATGGAGAAAAAACAGCCTCTTCAATAAGTGGTGCTGGGAAAACTGGACAGCTACAGTAAAAGAATGAAATTAGAACACTCCCTGACACCATACACAAAAATAAAGTCAAAATGGATTAAAGACCTAAATGTAAGGTCAGACACTATAGAACTCTTAGAGGAAAACATAGGCAGGACACTCTATGACATAAATCACAGCAAGATCCTTTTTGACCCACCTCCTAGAGAAATGGAAATAAAAACAAGAAGAAATGGGACGTAATGAAACTTAAAATCTTTTGCACAACAAAGGAAACCATGAACAAGAATAAAAGACACCCTCAGAATGGGAGAATATATTTGTAAACAAAGCAACTGACAAAGGATTAATCTCCAAAACTTACAAGCAGATCATGAAGCTCAATATCAAAAACACAAACAACCCAATCCAAAAATGGTCAGAAGACCTAAAGAAACATTTCTCCAAAGAAGATATGCAGATTGCTAACAAACACATGAAAGGATGCTCAACATAACTAATCATTAGAGAAATGCAAATCAAAACTACAATGAGGTATCACCTCACACCAGTCAGAATGGCCATCATCAAAAAATCTACAAACAATAAATGCTGGAGAGGGTGTGGAGAAAAGGCAACCCTCTTGCACTGTTGGTTGGAATGTAAATTGATACAGCCACTATGGAGAACAGTATTGAGGTTGCTTAAAAAACTAAAAATAGAACTACCATATGACCCAGCAATCCCACTGCTGGTCATATACCCTGAGAAAACCATAATTCAAAAAGAGTCATACACCACAATGTTCATTGCAGCTCTCTTTACAATAGCCAGGACATGGAAGCAACTTAAGTGTCCATCAACAGATAAATGGATAAAGATGATGTGGCACATATATACAATGGAATATTACTCAGCCATAAACAAGTCAAAATTGTGTTATTTGTAGTGAGGTGGATGGACCTAGATTCTGTCATACAGAGTGAAGTAAGTTGGATTTAGAGTCTGTCACACAGAGTGAAGTAAGTCAGAAAGAGAAAAATTTATACCATATGCTAACACATATATATTGAATCTAAAAAAGAAAAAAAATGGTGATGAAGAATCTAGGGGCAGGACAGGAATAAAACACAGATGTAGAGAATGGATTTGAGGACACAGGGAGGGGGAAGGGTAAGCTGAGATGAACTGAGAGAATGGCATGGACTAATATATACTACCAAATGTAAAATAGATAGCTAGTGGGAAGCGGCCGCATAGCACAGGGAGATAAGCTCGGTGCTTTGTGACCCCCTAGAGAGGTGAGATAGGGAGGGTGGGAGGGAGACACAAGAGAGAAGAGATATGGGGATATATGTGTATGCATAGCTGATTCACTTTGTTATATATCAGAAACTAACACACCATTGTAAAACAATTACACTCCAATAAAGATGTTAAAAAAATATCAGTGGGCAGGTTTAAAAGCAGATAAGAAACAGCTAAATTAATAAATTATTGAATTAGAAAATAAGTTGAAATTAATAATCCACAATTCAACATGAGGAAAAAATGGACAATGCAGGATATATATTAGACAAAGTAGATGGAGTAAAAAGGACCTATGTATTTTTAATTGAAGTTCCAGAGGAAGGAGGAGATTAATGGTTCAGAAGAAGTATTTGAAGTGATAGAGGCTGAGCATTTTCCACACTTGATGAAAGACTTTATTTCACACATTTAAGAAGTCCAGCAAAATCTAGCTCAAATATATAACGAGAAGTCCAAACCTAAACATTTCATAGTGAAACTTCGTAGGGGAAAAGGAAATAAAAGAAAGAAAAGAAAATCTCTGAAGCACTCTGATGAAAAAGATAAATTCCCTTTAAATGAGTTGCAGTAGGAGTGACAGCTGATTTTCTATCTGTGGGGAGGGAAGGGTTTCTTCTGAGAGCTGAGAGGAAGAATTTATTCCATGCCTCTCTCCTAGTTTCTGGTGGTATGCTGTCAATCTTTCTTGGCCCTTGGCTTGTGGATGCATCACCTGAGTCTCTGCCTTCTTCTGCACATGACATTTTCCCTGTTCATGTGTGTCTGTCTCCAAATTTTTCCTTTTCCAAGGGCACCATTAGGTTAGTGGCCTACCATAATGCCACATAATAAGGGGAATTACGACAAAATATATTCTATCTCAGCAATTCAAACGGTATAAAAATTAGAAAATTAAAATATCAAGAAATAGATGTTTTATATATATATATATTTCAAAATAATTTACAGATTGGCCTATATACAAAGAGCAAAGCAATAAAACTGTAGAATGTATTATAAAGAAACATTTGTATGATTTCAGAGTAGGGAAGATTTCATAAACATGGTGTAAGGAGTACTAAACAAAAAGAAAAATACTGATACATTAAAATTTCTTCATAAGTTTTCATAAAGAGTAAAAACACAAATCATACAGTGGAAGAATATATTGGTAACACATTTTACCAAAAAGAGACGTATTCAGATATGTAAAATATCCTATTAAAGGAATAGCACCCAAAAGAGGAAAAAAAGACAAATACTAGAGAGGACTGAAACAGATATTCTGAAAACAAATAAGCATTTAAACATATGTATTTAATCTTTTCTACATATATTCAAAAGTGAAAGGACAATGAAATGAAAGAAGTTATGGAATATAACGACTACTGTATTTCCCTTGTAAAAACACCAGAAATAAAACCTTATCAAGAAGACTACCAAAACTTGCTTGTGTTCTCTTATTGTACAACTTACTGACCTTACGGTATAAGAGATTGCTATAATCTTATGGAGAAGAGATGCAATGTGATTGGAGTAATGCTAAGTGGTGACATTATAACTGGCACTGTCTCCTATATTCCTTTTGAAATAACTTTATTATCAATGGTTCCTTTTCAAATGCAGTGTCTTTTCATACTTTATAAGATTTTTCAGCTGTTTGTGTATCTATTAAACAATGTTTGTATTCTTTAACAGCCTCTTCATCTTTCATAATCATTGAGAACAATTTAATATAGCATCATTTATTTGTCAATATGCATTCTGATGTTCGCATTATGGTACTAAAGTATTGCTGCACTTAGTAACCATTTTATAAATAGAAATGTTGCTGTGAACTAATGTTTTTGCCTCCCTAAAGTTTATTTATTGAAGCTTTAACTCCCAATATGATGGTATTTAGAGGTGGGACCTTTGAGAATCCATTAGGTTTAGAGGAGGTGGGTACACATGATAGGTTCTGTCTTCATAAGAAGAAGAGACTGGAGTTTGCTCTCTCTCCACCTTTTGAGGATACAGTGAGAAGGTGACAGTCTGCCTGCCAGGAGAGCCCTCATCAAAAATCCAATCTGCTGGCACCTTGATTTTGGACTTCTCAGCCTCCAGAATTTTCAGAAAATAATGTGTGCTGTTTAAGTCATCCAGTCTGGTATTTTGTAATTGAAGCCTGAGCTAAGACAGTTGTCATTTAGAAATTTCTCCCAAATTTAAAATTCTTTCTTTAGTCTCTAGAAGATCAGCCTTCCTACTGATTATGAACTATAACTTCTCTCTTTTGGGAGAGATGAAACTTATACATTTTCTTTTGCGAATACAACAGTATATTTAGAAGTTCTTATTTGCAATTATTTTTCTGACATGAGATAAGTTAGTAAGTGCAGTTATATTCCTTAGATTGTTGCCTTCTTGTACAGGAACATTTGTTTTTGGTACTCTGTATTCTGTTCTTGATTTAATATAATTGATTCTTTTCACATGTTTTACATCCATTCCAGGTAGAGATATTCTATTTTTTGCAGTTATTGTATTTATATTAGTGATGCAGATAACTTATTCTGGCATAACATAGTCAGTTTTTATATTAGTTAAATGCCAGAGAGAGGGCAAAGATGTTAGGGCCAAACTTTGTATTCACTATACTTCAATATAATTGTTTGCTTCACTTTTTAAAAAACAAAACACAGATAATATTAAGAAAGCATAAAATGCTTTAATGATGAAATATATTTTAGTTTTACTTTATTTAAAACATTAAAAACTAACTTATGGGAAGTAACTTACCAGTTGCCTCCCAAAATGACAACTCAATGCATATTTTAGTAATGGAGACTTTTCCATATGTCATAAAATCAGGAACTGATAAAAAAATCTGATAATATATTTTTAACATGATTATTAACATATTTTTAATATGCTAGAAATTATTTGTGGTTTTTCAACTCTCAACTGGGCCTTAATTCAGAAATGAATTTCATACCCCAGGTCAAAGACTGGTTACTTTCTACATTACAATGACTTTTTAAAATTTTATGTAAAATTATAGCCACATCTATCACTCTTTGTTCAATTTGTAATACAGAAATTATCTCTAATTTTAACAAAGGAAGGTATATTATGCAAGCAATTAGATATTTAGAAAATGGTTGCAGACTGGAGAATTCAAAGTTGTAAAAGTCAGATCTACCACCAACTTCAGATTTATTGCAGAGGGGTCAGAGATTTGATATATCACAGCTTTCCACTGTCAGCCCACAGCCTTAGAAAGAAGAAAGTGGTGTCTGCTTCTTTTCAGCCTACCACATCTCCTGTGAATCCATCTTGTTGGTGCAATGTAAACTGTACATGCAACCCTGGAGGCAAAGATTCTCGAAACTATTACAGACAGTTAGCCCCTAATACTGAGGAAATCGTAGATGGGTTGTAAAGTTCTAAGAACCAACAGAGAATGTCCAGGACCCGCCTACTCAAGAGTGAAGTGTTGGAAGATAAAAAGTGGGTATGATTCATAAACTCTGCATGACAAGGTTGAATTACTACAGTGTAACTTTTATGAAATCAAATTTATTCATTGAAATAAAGACTAGGGTTTCAGAATCTGCCTCTTCTTTCCTCTCCTGACTATACCTCCCAATATGACTATTTATCACATGCATCTTCCCTCAAATACATTCAAACTTTGTAGGAAAAAAACTCATTAAAATGATTCTAAGGCACTTTGCAGGCACTAAATGAAATCAAACTGTGAGTGAAAAAATATGTTCCATGATTATAATGAAAAATGCAGATGTAGACAGAAAACCAATTTGTTTCTTGCTGTGATGATTTTCAGTGATTAAAAATAATGTATGGTTTATTCTTTTTTTTAGAGCATGAGCTGACATTAGTAAAAAAGAATTCCTTGTATGTGTCAGCAAGATATGTTACTAGGCATTCTCTTTTTTTCCCACACTATTTATTTGAAATGATATCATACCTTTATAATGTATGATGTAAAAAAGCCATATCTTTTGGCACAAATATAGCATTTGTTGACTACAGAATTGAACACTTTTTGGCTCTCCCATCATATTCTGTTTTAACCATACAGCTAAATACTCAGGCAAAGCCACCACACAAGAGGAACCCCAGGCTTGATAAATATAACCAGCTGCCACAAACCACTAGCTCTTTTCTCTTCTTGGCCCTGAGCCATCCCTGGAAATGCATCATTTCTGAAGGATCATTCTTACATACTCAAATATATACAAAGGAATTGCCCCTTTCTTCTTAATTTATCTACAATGAGGACTCACAAGTTCACACAAAGCAAAGTAAATCCAAACTCTGCCTTCAAGCTGATTGTATAAAAATATATGAATAAAATATGGTAGAAATGTAGGACCATTGCATTTCTCATTTCTTGAGTTTACAACAGAATAATATATTTTCTTTATTTTTTTCTCCTCTTCCCATCATCAGGCTTAATGATTCCTAAATATTTTTTCCTATCAGAGTGTCTTTTTCATTCTATCCTTGTTTTTATTTCTATAAATACTAATTCCAGACCAGCATCCCATAAGTATACATATTATATACATATAATTAATCTTTTATTGGGCTATCTATCTAGTGTCACAGGTCACACAGCACTTCTTGTAGTATTCGCTATTTAATTCTGAAAATCCCTAGGGAGTTTCCTACAGGTACTCATAAATACCTCTTAAAGTGTTGTGAGGTCTATGCAGTTATAAAACTCCAGGAAGACCTTAAGTAATACCAGCAATAACTTCCACTGCTTAGTATAGTGGCTAACACATATAGTAACAACTCAATAATGTGCATAAATTGAATGAACCTGATATATAGAGTAGACCATTTTCAGCAGCTCTTTTGAAGGAATGGTTTTAAGGTCATTCCCCTACAACTCAGGTCCAGAGCACTGAGGGAGGTAAAAAAAATTTGAAGAAATTTTATTAAAAAAACACAGAAACATCAGGAAACTTTCCCAGATTTTTAAAGTAAATGGACTTTATTTTATTTTACATAAGAGTTTGATATTAAATAGGATATATGGAACAATTATCTATATTTTTGATCTGATCTAATTTTAAAACAAAACCCTCACATGGTAGAATTTTTTCCGAATTTACCATTTATATAAAATTAATTTAATATATGGAAAGCATCTCTAGTAAGCTTGTCCCTATTGGACTTTTGATTCTAAATTAAGAGTTATAATCATTTATTTCCTCATGGAATGTTCATAACCCTTCTTACTTCAGGTAATGCATCATAGATGTTTTGTTTACCCCCATATATTCAGTTCCTAACACATATAAATAACACAACACGGTAAATATGTTAAGTGTTAAGTGCACCAATGAAGGTAAAGTGGCTGTTATGTAACTAACTGCAATTTCAGCCTAGAAGTCTAGAAGATTTTCTAGAAAGTTTCAAAAGTCTAAAAACACTAGGAATATTCTAAATCTTCTGCTACTGAAGCCATGCATTCTTTTCAAACTATAAATTAGTATTATAATAACTGGAAATTATGATTAGGCTGGTTAGATTCATGATCTGAATTTACATGGTTTATTCAAATGCCATAAAAATGTCATACACCATCAAGCACTTGGACTGAGGATGTAGTTTTCATACCAAAGAAAAATGGCAAGGAGGAAATGTGTCCACTTTGAGGGAAGATTGTATGAGGAATATCTTCCACCCAAAGCCATTTGGTCAGTCGAATTCCACAGGAAAGTTTGTGCTGATTCTAACATAGTTAAAAGGTGGTATTATGACAAAGTTTAGTAGTAAACATACTATGAAAGATCTAGAGATGCAAGTGAAAGAAGTTTGAAGTCATAATATTCATGGAACATTTTATCTGCAGAAATTTAGGCAGACAATCATTTAAAGTGTCACTTTCACAGTAATACCAAGTAGGAGAAACACAATGGAATGGGAATAGAGAGTTAAGAAATTGGGATTGGTGCAAGAATATATGTTTCACCATCCTGTGAAAAATATTTTTTAAATGCTATTCACATTATCCAAAATATTTAAGTTGAATGAGAGACATGATTTCAACAGTAAGAAAAATCAAACCAAGCACACTGTTAGAATTATTGACTTCACAGTATTTACCAGGATAAATGAGTTTATTCAAAATAAGAGCCATATCTTAATCTAGTAGAAATATTAGAGTATGTATTATTTGGCAACTTGTAGCAAAACAGTAAACAATATCAGAAATCTGTGTTCTTCTGTAAGTTTTGGATAGAGGAAACTTCTATTTTCCTTCAATTGAATGAAAAGAAATCAGAAAACAATGACAACCACCTCCCCCCACTATTTGAAATCCTGTAAGGTATACTGCTAAACTGGTTCTTGAAAACTAGCACGAAAGATACAATAGTTACCTAATGTATTGTTTTAGGGTTTATCATGAATAGTCACGGATATGCACGGATGAAATAGACCGTGTCTTGGTCCTTGAAAGCTCATATGCAAAGAAAAAAAATAAAAAACGACCAAAGCAAGTGTTCATGGAATACAATAAACATGAGCAAGTTTTAATGGGAACAAAGGGAGAGACAGGATTCATTTTTAAGTGGAATAATCAGAGAGGATTTAAACAAGAAGATAAAATTTGAGACGGGTTTTACAGGACTTTACATCACAGAAAGAAGAACAAGAATTCAAGGTAAAATAGAGTAATCTTAAATGTATGTAGGTGTGAAAGAGCATAGGGTATTCAAGAAAATTTAAATCATTCTTTATTGTGCAAAAAGTGTACATGTGTGGGTGTGGTGGGGAAGTGATGGAAAAGACAATATCTATTGGGATGAAATTGTGAAGACTATGTATGCACATAATGTGATTCTGAAGTTAGATATGGCAAATAAACCAATTTTAGCTTGTATTAGGAAGGCAACGTGAAGTAGCATGCCACTTGTCTCATAGAAATGGAGCAATTGACCACAGGACATCAAGTATCAATCACGCACTAATCTCTGTCAGAACCACCAAGTCATAACGTCAGGCAGGCCCAGCAGCAACACACTAAAGATGGAATTGGTACATATAGACTAGGCATGAGCAGGGTCAGACGGCACAAATAAGTTGAGTTGGCCTGAATTCTCATGTCATCTACTACTATGGCACTGATAAATCTCCCTCAGCTCCTACCTATTGCTCTATGGAGGGTTTCTTATGATCTGTCAGCAGAAAATGAAAATTCTACCTGGTGTGGAAAGAGATTTGGCTTTAAGTAAGAATATATACAGTTTCATAACCAGTGACTAATGGCTTGGCTGGTTGTTCAGAGGCCTAGAAGGAAAAATATTGGAAGACTAGGGATAAAGAGTTCCAGAGAAGAAATATGTAGGTGAACATATAGGTTTGGTCAGGAAGTGAGAAGATCTATGTTTCACATGTTAGCACTCACCAAAGAGTATATTCTGTGGTGAGTCACTGAACAACCAAGCAGACAGAATGACTTTGCTATTTGACATGAGCCAACCCCAGTGTGGCAAATGATCAGATTAACGGAGTAGCTATAGCGGAATGGATAGAGGTTATTCGTGGGACCAACTTCATGGATCCCCATTCTCCAAGGCTTCCACAGCTGAAAGTCCAACTACTAGTAGAAGAAATCTTACCTAAGTAAGTGCCAGGCAACGTTGTAAGTTCTTCACACTATTAATCCATTTGCTTCCACTAGTTTATGAAGCCAGATACATTATTTCTGCCATACAATGAAAGAAAATGAGGATTAGAGAAATTTACTAAATTGTTTAGTGTTGTACATAAGAGTATTTTCTTAGTTCAGCACTGCCTTCCCACCATTCTTAATAGCTATGAGAAATTTTCTTTTTTCATTCTTTTCCTTCATGGAATTAAAATGGAAAAATTAAATAATAACTTAGTGTTAATTAATCCAAGACCCTCTCCAATGGTAAGAAAGGATTATTTCAAAGCTTACTTCTATTTGTTTTACCTTCGTCCTCACTTCATTCTCCATCTACCACCCTGCTTCTACCCTGGACTTTCTCCTAGAGATCTTTTCACTGCACCAGGCTCATACCCTTACTTAATATGTAGGCCATTTTAGTAGGAAATATTTTGCTGTCTCAGACCAAAGGTTGCTCTTATGTTATCTGTCAAAGGTAAAGGCACAGATCCAATACAAGCAATAATTTTCATACATTCCTCTACTCACTAGATATTCCCAGGGCTACTGTGTAGCAGTTTAAAACCAGACAGGCAACAATTTTAGGTATTCTCTGCTGTCTGCTATCCAGCCAAAAGATGACTTCACTTCCCCTCCTTGTTTGTTACTGATTAGCTGAGCAACCAGATCACATGCTCAAATCACTTCATGTGTTAATGGAAAGCCCCATTCTACTTGAACAAATGCTGCTGAAGCATAGACTTCATAGAAGTACTTTCTGAATCAACCATGAAGAGAATCAAGATCCAGTTCTTCAGCCAGCAAGGACGCAACCTCCCATCCTCAATTGACTGCCAATCACATGAAATATGAGACAAATACAGACCTTTGTATTTATTCAAGTGTAGCAGAAAAATACATATTTAGAGATAACTATAACACCTTGATTACAACTAATACATTGTATACTTGATGAAACAATATTTTATTCTCATCACCCTAATAAGTCTCTTATTTTTAAGATTTGTTCTTTATGGCTGTTTTATTTATTTTAAGAAGCTCGAGTGGAGGAATAATATCAACACGAAGATTTTAAAAACAGAGGAGAAAGGCTAAAAATAGAGACCTCACAAATTGCTGAGAGCTGGGAAACTTTTCTTCATCAAATAATAAACACTTGAGTTCTCTTTTGACTGTTTCCTTTCCAATGAGACATAATATCAACAACTCCCACATCTTGGTAACTATGCAGTCACTTAGGAAATATTTTTAAATCAACTGCTAATATAAATTAGTATTGATTAATCATCTACCAGTTATTCACACCTGCATTCTTTTACCATTTTTCATTTCTATTTCCCATATTTATTTGTGTTTTCCTTTCCAAATTCCCTGGCTTCCTTCTTTAATTCTGTATGTTTAGCTCTATTATATATACTTTTGTCTTTCAGAGATACATTGTTTCTTTCTTGATAGATATATTTTTGCATTATTTAATAGGTTATCTGTCCTATTATTATATACATTTGCATGCCCCAACTCACCATTATTTTGCAGAATTATGTGATCTGCTCAACTATTTTTAATACACTTATATATTCATTGAGTTATATGTTCATTATATTACACTTATATGACTCATGTTCTTTGAGTTATATAAGTGTATTAATATGAGAGACTTGACTCATATCAAGTCTCTCAATAGAGTTTTACAATAATCCTGGCAGTATGTGCTATGTGCACTTTAAAGTAAAGATTTAGGGCTTCCCTGGTGGCGCAGTGGTTGGGAGTCCGCCTGCCGATGCAGGGGACGCGGGTTCATGCCCCAGTCCGGGAAGATCCCACATGCCACGGAACGGCTTAGCCCGTGGGCCATGGCCGCTGAGCCTGCGCGTCGGAGCCTGTGCTCCGCAATGGGAGAGGCCGCAGCAGCGAGAGGCCCGCGTACCACACACACACACACACACACACACACACACACACACAAAGTAAAGATTTAGAGAAGTTAATAAAATATACATTGAAATTGTAGCTCTTTCTACCTAATAAAACCATGAAACACTTATTTGAACAATGTTTTACTATTTGGTGCAAAGAATATGCATTTAGCTAATTTACATTAATCACTGATCCACTAAAAACTAATAGTGCTATGTAAATCAACTATACTCTAATAAAAATAAATAAATAAATATTTCTATATTTATCTAAAACTTTAAAATGTTCAATAGTGTAAAACCAATTTCAAAGAAAATACATTTCAAAAATGTATTATGTATTTGAAAGTAAAACTTTGCTATTGAACAAAAAACTAATATTTCTAATACATGTTAGTAAAAACAGTACT
The DNA here is from genome assembly GCF_002837175.3 of Physeter macrocephalus. Classification (NCBI taxonomy): domain Eukaryota; kingdom Metazoa; phylum Chordata; class Mammalia; order Artiodactyla; family Physeteridae; genus Physeter; species Physeter macrocephalus. The sequence continues at coordinate 50,068,256 of NC_041228.1, forward strand.
ATGCTGGGATGTAAATTTTTAGCATTCAGATTTACACAAATGATTTCTTAAATCTATTCTTGAAAAATTAATTGAGGTAGCTAGAGACAAATTCAATTAAATTGGCAGTTCACTTACTGATAAGATTAAAGATTTATACAGAATTATCTTAATATATGGAAAAGCTATTTTCTTTTCCATAGCTTATTTTGCAAAAATTGACACAAACTATTTAAGAGCAATAGAGTAACTTGTTATATAGATTATGATGTAATGTAATGTATGTATAGAAGGAAAGGACTAAGCTTTTGAAAATGATGAGTAAGAAATTTATCTCCCATGTTTATTTATGACATGAAATATATTTTTGGATCAAAGCATTTTGTAGTTAATAAATTCCAGTATGATAATTTATCAAGATGCCTGAAAATGGTTATGCATTTTTAGCCTCTACAGCTTAATGAACAGAATGTATGTAAAATGCAATCTGCATTTTGAAATACCTACAAACTACAAGTTAATCATTCATTACCATAGTTGTACTTAAAATATAATGGTTCCAAAACTTCTGTTTTAGTGATCAGTTCAAGAATTGTAAGTAGAGTGTCTGGAATAATGTATACTCCTTCTGTCTTCTTAGGAGCTACAAATGTGGTGATACAATACTTTCTGTAACAATGCCACCTATGAATTTAATTTTGTGATACCATCTTCCCTTAGAACATCTTTTCCAGGAAGTTTTCTTTCTTTATTTTTTTCAATTAATTAATTAATTTGTTTTTGGCTGTGTTGGGTCTTCATTGCTGCACTCAGGCTTTCTCTAGTTGTGGCGAGTGGGGGTTACTCTTCATTGCAGTGCATGGGCTTCTCATTCTGGTGGCTCCTCTTGTTGTGGAGCATGGGATCTAGGCTTGTGGGCTTCAGTAGTTGTGGCACGTGGGCTGTAGAGCACAGGCTCAGCCATTGTGGTGCATGGGCTTAGTTGCTCTGCAGCATGTGGGATCTTCCTCGACCAGGGATCGAACCCATGTCCCCTGAATTTTCAGGCAGATTCTTAAGCACTGGACCAACAGGGAAGTCTCTTTTCCAGGAAGTTTTCTAATAAATATCTAGGAAAACTAAAATTTATTTTAATAATTCTATCACAATAGTGTTTCTGAATCTGGAGTGTGCTTCAGAATCACATGAACAGATTTTAAAATACATATTTCTGGGCCCCACTCCTAGAATTTCTGATTCAGTCAGTCTGTGGTGGGGACCCAGAATTTGCATTTTAGTACATTTCAGATGATGTTGATGTTTCTGATAATAGTGCCATATTTTGAGAAACACTGTCTTAGCCAAGCAGAGTTCACCCATAAGAAAAATCAAGAATAGGGGGTTTTGTTTTGTTTTGTTTAGCACTTCCAATACTTAGATAAGCCAGAAGTCCAAACTGATTTTTTTTTTTTACTGGGAACTCTTTATAGTAATGTCTAAAAGTAGAATCAATGATATCTACCTTATAACCAATGTCAAAATTTTTGATTGCCTAAAGCTACCTGTTTCACATATGGTTCAATTGAAATGTTGCCTTTATAAGTGTCTAAGGACTTACTATCAGTAAAATGGATGGGTGAAATATGAGAAGAAAAATTAATGAAAATCCTTACTATACCAAGAATCTTATCTCCACCACACCCACACATTTGGCTGGCAGAAATACTTGCCTTTCGTATTCATTTTCCTTGTAGTTTACAAGTAGATGAAACTGTAGAAAATGACTATTAGATATCTAGAATCAAACAAATTTCTTAAAGGCTTTATTTTTAAAAGATGATGTAAAATAAATCACTGATATGTGATTATTAAGATGGCTGTTGGAGATAATGTTATATAGATCATCAATAAAAAAAATTATGACATTAAGGGGAAGGAAATGCCAAAGTGTTTTGCAACAAGACAATTTGTTTTGAAATGAAAGAACTTGGCAGATTTTTCAAGGATTCAGACCAAAAAACATATTTAAATCGTACTAAGCCCATATAAAATAGAGTAGTGACAAATGTATGGTACACTTAGATTTTGTATCCATCCACTCTCAATTTTTTAAAATCCTAACACATTTTGAGATCTCTGAGGTATCAAGATTGTTTATGGAAACAACTCAAATGTTCTTAATGATTTCATGGATTCCTTTAAATTTGTATGGTCTATATCTTTCCAAATGGCTCTATAACTATGTTAATTTTTAATGGCTTTTCCTCTAGAAAAAAATTTTGACTTCAATTCAATAATTGAATTCAATATATTCAAATATATATGCTAATGGATTTGAAATTAAATTGAGAAATCTAGAAAGCTACATTGTGCAGAAGAGTACACTAATTAACTGTTTTCTAAAAAGAAATCTATATTTTGTACAAACTTCATATCTAATTTTTGAGAAGAATTTTAGATCCTTTAAAATCAATAAGAAAGAATTATGTCAGTTAGTAAGGAGCCCGATCTGAAAAGATACTGAACATGAAAAGTCTGAAGCAGAGAAATTGTAAAATGCATATTGCTTTGTAAAAACTGGGAAGTAGTAGGCACACCCTTATGGAATACTGTTGGCTGCCGGGAGAAAGGAAATGAACTGAGGAATATAAATGTCAATGAGTAGACCGACAGTGTCGTTGAATCAGGCTCATCTTCTATCAGTTTACCTATCTTTTCTGTTCTAATTATAAAGAAATACTGAGGGATGGGGACTAGACTGAATGCCAGATGTGTGTATACACACACATGCACACACACAAACCTGGGTCGTTTTAGGAGCAGCACAGATAAAAGAGTTTGTTTAGCTGCTTCATTCTGTGCATAATTAAAGACAGGAGGCTTAGAGAGAATAAGCTGATATTCAAGGCATTTCTCCAAAACAACCTCAACTCCAGCTTTTAAAAGTCAAAACAGCCTAAATCCACCTACAGTCGAAGCCCTTAGAGCTGTCATAGGTTGTTTCAAGGCTGGTTTCCTGAATAAGAACTAGGAGATCTTAACTTTGAATAAAAGAGGACAGTTGTGTTGTAACAGGGCTGGGTGTACAACAGAGAATAAGTTTGAAATATTACATAAGGCTTCTGACCAAGAAAAGCATTTCATTCTGTTGGCTTATATATCCAAGAGAAAGCAGATTTGTTTTGAGAGAGCACTAGAAAGCAAATCGTGGCTGTATGAGCATATGTTTTAAGTTTAATAAGATAGATTGCCCAAATTATTATTTCTTTGTCTGGTAACTATTATAAATAGTTATGTAAGCTTAAAAAGTTATAATTTTCCAATAAATTATTTTAGTTTGCCTAAATTGCTCTTCATATTTTTGAGATTATAGACGACCAGTACCCAAAACTTCAGGTGTAAAATTGAGATTATTTGATCAACTTCTCTACAATACTAGAAAGACATGATGTGAGTAATTGAAAACAAGTAAATAAAGATTGAGTGAATGAATATTAGTAATGAGACAAACCAGCCAAGATGTGTTTCAAGAAATATTGGTTCTCTGATATTAGCTAACAGGGAATGGCTGCATCAGGTGATGTTAAACATGGACATCCTCAGAGCTTTCAATTTCTTTAAGAAACTTTTTAAAATCTGCAAATGGGATATTGCACACAAAGTTTGTTTCCAATTAAGAATGAAATAGCTGCTTTTTTGGTGGAAGACTTATGGAAAAATAGGTCAAATTAAATTAATGATTCAATTACACCAGAAGAATCCAAGTAAAAAAGGGATATATAGGTAGATAGATCCAAATTGTGGCATGAGAGATGTGAGGATATGAACCATAAGCACTTTTGTTTAAACTGGTGATTGGAAACTCACTTAATGACTATGGTTTTCTGCTTTCTCATCTGTAAACTAAAGGAATTAGAACAAATAGTCAATTAAATTCCTTCTACCTTTGCTACTCTATGATTATGTTTATTAAGTGATCAATACAAACTAATTGTACATTAATGCCTGTTGCTCCCACTTACATCTATATGATCTGGTCTTGTGAGTTCTCCAAGACTGACTTTTAATCAGACAAGAAGTACATGAATAATTTCTCTTCTGATGCTATTTTATTTTCACTAAGAAAACTACCACATTATCATTGGGAAAACCTTGCCAATTTGCATGGAAAATTCAAATTGCTTATCTCTTCATAGCCTCTCCCTTTCAAGTAGCCTCTGTTAACAATTGTCCATATGTTTCTGTACAGTATCTGCCTACAAATATTGAAATTACATTATATGAATAGACTCATACAATAGATATTATTTAGTAACTTGCTTTTCACACTGTCTTTCTGTTGTCAGTACATGAATTTTATTCTAAGAGCATCCTTGAAATGGCTGCATGGTAGTCTATCTGATGATTGACTATAATTTAATCAGTACACCGTTACAAATATTATTGAAAAAAATCTTTATATTTAAAGGTTTATCTACTTGTGAGAGTGTATTAGTAGAGACTTTTACTTTGAAGGAAGTTGTAGGATTTTGTTATAAGAGACTGCATGTATAAGTGAGATTCCATTTAGAAAATGATTTGAAATTTGAATATGTTAAAGGTTTTAATAAATATTATCCAGTTTCTCTCAAAATATTTTTTACTATTTTGTAGTATTCCAAGCAATCATAGCTTCATATCATTGAAAAAATAAACTTATTTAACTGTCAGTGAAGTTGAGAAGACTTTCACAGCTTAATGGCTTGAAATTTGTTTCCATGAATTGCATGTTCAATGTTTTGAATTTTTCCCAAAGGCTATTAGTCTTGTTCAAAATAGTTATAATTTTATGGTGTTTTTCTTTTGCTTTAACTTAAAAACATTATGTAGTCAAAGGTATGACTCCTACATCAACAGTTAATCTGTTAATGATTAATACAATATTAATTGTTATATATATCAGGGTAATAAATGTGCATTATATAGGAAATCAAATATTACCAAAAGATTATAGAAAGATCTAGCAGTTTCTGCCCCATTCCTCCACACTCCCCCTGGTTATTCTCTCAAAAGGCAGACTGATTTCAATTTTTGGTGTATTTATGCATCTCTATATTTCTGCTTAACATGATTATTCTGTTCCCCTTTTAATCATTATTTTTAGAAATTTTATATTGGCCTCCTATTACTTATGCCTATACAAAAATTATGATTCATACTTAGATTGTAGCACATCATGATTACATTTATTTCTTGTTTTCTGTTTTTTGTTTTTTTCTATTTTTTAAAAATGGAGTTGAAATTCATGTAACACAAAATTATTTTAGAGAGTGGTTTTAGTATATTCACAAGTTTGTGAAATCACCTCCACTACCTAGTTCCAAAATAATTTTATCACCTCAAAAGTAAATCCTGTACCCATTAAGCAATTAATCTCCACCCTCACCCCCCTTCTTGAACCCTCTGGAAACTACCAGTCTACTTTTTGTCTCTATAGGTTTACCTATTCTGAATATTTCATGTAAATACAATCATACAATATGTGATCTTTTGTGTCTGGATTATTTCATTTAACATATTTTTGCAGTTTATTCATGGTGTTCCATATATCAGTACTTTGATGTTTTTTATTAATCAGTAATGTTCCATTGTGCTTATGTACCACATTTTGTTTATTCATTCAGCTATTTATGGACATTTGAGCTTTTTCTACAAATTGGCTATTGTGAATAGTGCTGCTATGAACATTCATGTACAAGTATTTGGTTGAGTGCCTATTTATAATTCTTTATGTTATGCACCTAGGAATGGAATTGCTGCGTCATATGATAATTCTATGTTTAACCTGTGAGGAACTGCTAAACTGTTTTTCACAGCCACTGCACCCTTTTGCATCACTACCAGTAACATATGAAGGTTGCAATTTCTCCATAATCCCACTCAAACTTCTTATTCTCTGTTTTGTTCATAATAGCCATCCTAGTAGGTGTGTGATTTTCCTAAAGTCTGTAATTTCTTTGTTTTCCTTTGTTATTTTTCTTTGTAACTTCTTACCTTATTTCCAATTGTTTCTCAGTAATTTTTTCCTCAATGGAAATACCATCAGGCAATTTACAGGTTCCATTTCTTTTCTTTGAGACATCTTTCTGAAAAACTCCATTCTACTTCTACCCACTTCTGTTACTCTCTAGGCCTGCTATAAATATGTTGTCACAATATTTCCTTCTCTATCATTATAGAACAATTTCCTGTATCTCTCCCTTAAACCAGAGTCTTTTTTTTTCTGGATCTTATACTCACCTTTGTCTTTATTTACTCCCTTGTTTTGTGAAACTCTAATAGCTTCATTATGTTACAAATATGACATACAATGATCAAGGCAAGGTGAAGACAGCGCTCAGCATATCTGTTATATGTCAAATGTAGCTAAAAGGAACAGGCTGCCCTCTTTTCTTGTTACAAAGTTATTATGCTAGAATATCCTTCAATAATCATCCTAGAGATTACCCTTTTCTTTCCTTTCCTGTTTTGGACCTCCTAATTCCTGGAAATGTATGTCCTTTAATTCTGGGTATTTTTTCTTGAATTTTTTGGTATGATATAAAGTCCCTTGATGTGTTTGGTGTCCCCAGCCCGGTGGCCTTCTTTTTTACCCTCTACTAGGAAAACATATTTAGACTTCTACTGTGCTGTTGGAGGGAAAATCAACCATCAAAGTGCAGAAGAGGATCTAAGACTTTAAGTTCTTAAGTAACTGTCAAACAACCATTCTCATTTTAGGGGTCTCCCTGCACCCTCTCAGGAATCATCTAGCGATGTCAGCTCCCAAACTGTTGGGGTTTCATTTTTGAAGAATAGTTAAATGTTGGGCTTCCTCATTCTTAGTTTAGAGTTTTTATTTCTAGATCTTCTATGTCACAAAATTCTTCCATCTGCCTTCCAACTTCTGAAATTATGTAGCTATTTGCTTCTCTGTTGTTCTCACTATTCATATATGAATCACGCAACCAACATTCCAACATACTTTATCTCAGATTATGGTTAGTCAACTCTCTTTTACTGAAGTTTTTGTTGCTTTTTCTGCTTTTTTTCATACACTCCATCTTTAATTTCTATAAAACATTCCATTAACTAAAGACTTCTGGGGAATTCCTGGGTGCTTCTTGCTTCTGGTCCTATACAAAATATTTTATTCCCAGTCTTTCTGGGTTCTTCTTGTCCAATTGTCTTATTTCTAGAATCAGCTGCTACTTAAATTCTGCAGATTGGAGGCTGGCAGAAAAGATGCTTTCCCATCCAAAATACATTCCCTCTCTTCTTTATCTTTCCAACCAGAACAGCAGGTTTCCACAGATAGACACATTTTCCACATAGACTTACATTTCACAGGAGGCTGATCACATCTCCAAATCCAGATGGTAAAACCTGATAGGATAATAAATCTGCTTAAGGAACTTGGTCTTCGATGACTGAACTGGCATGCCAAGAAAGGCCAAAAGGAGAGAGCAAATGGTTCTGGGCCATTGAATTTATGAACCTTGGAGCCTTTCTACCTCAGGATACATTGTTGTGAGGAAATAATATCATTATGCTAAACAATTTAGTAAGAGATTTGGTTACTTGAAGCTCAAAGTACCTTAACTAATAACATGTTTGATTGTTTTTCCCTTTCCAAATTATTACATTACATTAGTAAGTCATAATTTCAATGGAGAATATTTTCCCTCATTACAGTGATTTTTAAAAGAAGAGCCAAAAATTTGATTGAAAACTAGAGTTCATTCATGGAAACAAACTTTATAAATTGTATGACTTGCAGGTTCTATAGTGAGGTGGTATATATGGATTTGATGAGGGCTCTTACTCAGTGATCATATCAAACCCAGGGTCATTCTTCTCTGTGTTAAGGAAATTTTACATTATTGTTATTGTTTATTGATTTTTCAATTTGTAAAACTGTACCACTTGTAGAAAATATTTGATTCATGCAGCCTTAATATAATTTTGAAATTTATTGTGTTTTTTTTTTTTTTTTTTTCTGGCGGTACGTGGGCCTCTCACTGTTGTGGCCTCTCCCGTTGTGGAGCACAGGCTCCGGACGCACAGGCTCAGCGGCCATGGCTCACGGGCCCAGCCGCTCCGTGGCATGTGGGATCTTCCCGGACCGGGGCACGAACCCGTGTCCCCTGCATCGGCAGGCCGACTCTCAACCACTGCGCCACCAGGGAAGCCCTATTGATTTTTTAAAAGTCCAAAAGCAGTATTCCAAAATATTCCTTTATAGTCACAATGTCCTATTATTCTTTTAAAATTTGATAAATTTAATCAATTACATTCAATAAACATTTCTTGATCATGCCACTTTCTAGGAGCTAGACATAGCTGAAATATATAAATAATATTTAGTCTTTGACCTGTAGGAGTCCTAACTTCTGAATCTTTAACTTGGGCATCCTTACCATCTATTTGCTGTTTCCTCTACTTCCAGCTCTTTTGATTTTTCTTATTCTCACTGTGTGTACTCCAATTGCATTGGGATTTAGAGTCTCACTATTCTTCATTTTATTTCCATTTATTTGTTCTTTACTTGGCCTTACTTTCTTCCTTATTCTACTTGTATCTTAGGTGAGCCCTGCTTTTGTTCCTCTTTTGAAAATCCCCTTAATTCCCTCATACGTTTGCCAAATATGCTCTATAAATTCTGCAGCCTGAATCAATCAAACTGCCATTTCTCTATTCCTATCCTGGAACTGTTAAGCTAAAGAGAAAACTAAGTACTAAACAAAGTGGTGAGTCACTGCCTCTCAAAAAGCTCTTCTTTCCTTCCTTTACCTTTATATATCCTTTTTTAACATTCTCTACTTTCACATCTTTAACTTAAACATGTTCAAGTCTCCCATATATTTCAAACTGAAGCAAAGAAACAGGAAAAGAAAAGGAAAAAAAAAATAAACCTTGAATAAAAACCTGTGCCCTGTTAACTGATGCCAACTCTACATACTTTTCATCTAAGCCAAGTTTCCTGAAAGTGTAGTCCAATATCTTTTTACTTTCCCCAGCTGCTTTCACCCAAATCATAGCAATTCATCTTCCTCCTGTTACAAGAATTTTTAAAATGTATCTTAAAATGTTTCTGGTAGCTACTTTTCCAAACGGTGAAAAACAGAATTTGAGTGATGGCTAACCTCAATTTTGAAAATACCATTATTGAACTTTTTGTATATATAAGGCTAAAGACCATAATCTAGTCTGACAGATAGTTGGTGAGGCATCAAGTAACCATATAATGATAAAGAGGTGTCTCCCTTGGGTGTGTCACTGTTAAGGTGATAACAGATTTATCGGTTTCTCTGGTGTTTGAGCCTCAGGGGACAGGGAATGTGAGAAAGAGGTTCTGAACTGAGAGGGAGCAGGACTCAGTAGCAGGTCCAGATGAGAGAAAAGGTTGAGGGATAGTAGGGAAAACTATTGGACTGGACATATCCAACAGATTTTTTGAGACGTGATATCTGAGATCTAATTGTTAGGTGTTATAATCCCCCTTCCCAAGCTTCAGTAACACTAAAGCTCTGTCAGTGTTTGGATTGGGTTGGGGAGGGTTGTCTTCCCACTACTGTATTTTCTCTATACTACCAGCATGGAGGAAGCTTCAGAGTTTCCAGGCAGAGTAGAAAATCTCAGAGCAGGGTTCTGAGCTGAGGTTAAAAATAAGTAACCAGGAGATTGTAATCATTGACTGGGAATTTTACAAATATTTGTTGGGCAAAAAGCATTACAAGTTTACTCATTATTAATTTGGAAGTTCAAACTGTTTTTTATTTGATTGTTAAACTGTTGACCCCAAAGTTTAAAAACTTGCTTTTTTAAATACTTAATTAAAAATTTCAGTGAATCTTATATATTATATTACTTATTTTCTTTTTAGCATTTAACAATGTTGATGAAATGCTAAAGCCTCCTTGAATTAACTTAGCTTTTGTTGGGTTTTAATTACTGACAACAACAAATCTTACCTGAGAGAGAAACTGGTTTCTGGAATTAGAAAATTTCAAGTGAGAGGATCAAAATTTTGTAAATGATTAATTCAAAATGAATGGGGAATAGTAAATATCTTTATATTTAAGAAATAAAATTGCATAGTAATTATATTCTTGGCCGTTGGACTCAGTAAAGCTGATTTTTACTCTGCATTAACTACTGATATAGTAACAGACTATATCAGGTTGACCTTGAAAGTCTCAATTTTATCACTGAAAGTCTCCTGTCCTGAGAAACTCCTCAATCCTGGGTAAACCAGGATGGTTGGTCATCCTAGTCTTGGATAAGCCCAAGTTCCTTTCTTTGTAAATCGACATAGTAATAGTTCCCAGGTCCTATGATGAATACCTAAATTCGGTCATTTTATATATTTATATTATACAGCACTAAATCTGGCAGTTAGCTGAGTTATTGTTGTAAATATTAATTATTATGTCCATGTACTGGAAATATAGTATTTAATGATATGTAAATAGTTGGTAAAATGGACATCTTTTGATATTTGCCATACCCACTGAAGTTGAAGCTGAATGAGGGTGACTACTTTATGTGGCTTTTAATGGAATGCTATAAAGCAGTATCAAAGGATATGGCTAACTCATATGAAACAAATGGAAAAGACCAGGTTGTGTGAACATATACTGTTTTAAGAAACAATTTTATGTCTATGACTGAGGATCCATGACTGTTGAAGGTTAAAAAAATCATATGTTTTTGTGCTGGGAAAAGTGATTTTGCCCAGTAAAAAATGCTGTATTAGAAATTTAAATGTGTCCACCTTGGAAGAGTCAGAGGAATTGAGGATATCTTCTGTTTTCCATATTCCAACCTAGCATCTCCAGCTTGCACCTTATTCCTGTTAGTCAGGAGTACTCTTCTACAAAAAGTGAACTTTATTTCACATCTACATAACTTATTTTCTAATACTCAAAGATAAAATAAAACAAGCCACTTTTAAACTAGAATATTAAAGAATAGACAGAACTTACAGGCCTATTGCTTAAAGCCAGGAGAGAAACAAATTCCAAATTTAGTTACCAGCATAAGATTTCTGACTTCACATATTATCCAGCGGAATTCTCCCAAATGAAATTAATTAAATGGCCAAGCAAGTTTTCAGTAGAACTGCATCTCCAGAAACTCCCCATTCCCATCAGAGGGGAACTTGGTATTGTTCACCTTCAAAGGCACTCTCACCAACCACTATACCTGCCCCAATTGGAAAAGAATGAAGACAACCCAGTGCCTCAGTAGATATGTAACCAGAGGACAATGGGATACTTCACAGGAAGCAGAAAGTTTGGTAATGACAAAAATCCTTTCCACCTCCAAGAGAGTAAATAAACAAGAACGCCTCAGAGTCTCTCACGAGTTGGAATAAGATGGTGGTCACTGCTGGGCTCATAATAAAGATTTTTCATGCACATGTCTGGAACCTGGTCTGAGAATATTTGAACAGCTGAGTTTCCTTGGATCTCTCTCCAAATGGCAGACGTCTCAAGCATGACAGCATGAAAGTAGCCATACTCATGTTTTGGCTCTGAATTCTCAAGGTATGTGTTTTGAAAGAGAGCAGGAATGTGTCACATGGAACTCTTATTATCACTTGTGACCTACCCTCTATAATAATACAGTATCATTTTTGTTTCTTTCTACTGGTCAAACAGTTGCAAAGGGTCAGCTATGTTCAAGGTGAGGAATACAAACTTTACTTTTTGATGAGAAGGTCTCAGTTTTACATTTAAAAAACACCATGTAAGTTGGGAACTACATTGTTATGGCCATCTTTGAAAAATACAATCTGCCAAAGAAAACTTTCACAGAATGATTTTCATACAAATAAGATATGGAATATGCGTACAAAGAGTGGCATTTGTGTTTAGGATTCTAGTTGTTCCCGAGGCCTAGCTGTATCCCTGCCATTCTCTTACTGGGTTTTCATAAACTTCTTGCCCAATCTAATTTATGTGACTTAAGTTTTCACTAATTCAACTCCCAAATCCCCATTTTTAATGCCTGAATTCTAAATATCTAGTGTCTTCCTAGACATGTCCATCTGTATTTCCATAAAACTGAAAATTCAAATTATCCCAGACTAAATTCAGCACCTTTCCTTTAAATCTGCTCCTTTTCCTGCCTTGGTGAAATTAATCAATCAAGACTCCAGTAGCAGATGACATTAATTAATTTATCACCCTGTTACCACTCCCAACTTCTGGGAATACCATTTACTACTCCTCTACCAATTTCAAATTTATGACAGCTGTCATATTTTTATAGCCCATGTCTTGGCCACATCTAATTGACCCTAGGTATACCTTATGAAATTTGACATGGTATTTTTTCCAGGTTTTTTAACTTGGGAACCAAAAAGGAAAATAAGAGTAACTTCTAAGGTAATACATTTCAATGGATGATGATGCCATCAGTTGAACAGCAAAACACAGGATGAAGAGATAATTTTCAGAAGAAAATTGTGAACTTAGTTTTGAATATATTGAGTCTGAGGTATCTCTGTAATAACTTTGTGGAAATATTCAACAGGAACTTGTTAAAGTCAATTCATGAGGGAAGGGAAAAAACAACACCAAGAAAAAAGTATAAAACAGAAGTAAGAATGTTATTGAATTTATGTGGCAAGAATTAGAATAATAATTGAGTGATATCACTATTAGTAACACAATTTTTTACATTATTTTCCAAGTGCAGATTCTAACCATTTCAATGTTACACTCCAATAAACCCATAGATGAGCATTTAAGAACAGTTAAAAATACAGATATGTAAAGATAAATACACAAATAACCTTCTGTTTTGATCGAAATAACTTTTTATAACACCTGGGGTCTGGTTATCCTGAGGGCATTTCAGCTCTAATTATGGTTAATATAGTGGAAACTAAGTTTAGACAAAAATTGGAAGGAATATATAAAAAATAGCAAAATTCAATTAATTTTTATTCAAATTCACCATAATACACAGTGATTGAGCAACAACATTACTGTGTGACATCACTCTACAATAATTGACTAGTAAAAATTTCAATTTGGGCTATTCTATTTGAAAAAATTATCTAAGAACCTAGAAAGAGACAATGACAAGTAACAAAATGATCAAAAAGATAATAGTGAGGTCTTAAGAAGAAGCATGAAAAGATTTGTGTTTCTTTAGTCAAAGGAAAAAAATTAAATTTCATTTAATAGAAATCAGGGGCAATTTTTGTTGTACATAAGTAAAAGTTTTGGGTTTTTTCTTCCCCTTTGGTAAAGAAAAATCATTTAAATCAGGTTCTCTGGTGGGTTTTGGAGTTTTTCTGCTTGGAGCTATTCAGAAAGGGACTGGAAAAATATTTTCACAAAGTATTTTAGAAATTTACCTGCCTAAAGACAGACAGATTTAACAGGAGATTTCTCATGGCCCTTATAGTTCTATTATCTTATAATTCTATACTTTCATGGTAAGTCAAACCACTTTATACTGTCAATATTCTCCATTTATGTGAACAGGCATCAACTCCTGTATTTTATTTCATTTATAAGACAAGAGCTTGAAAACACCTTCAGACAGCAATTTGTACATGATTTGATATATTTTCAAGGTTTTTTAAGCATGAAAGATTTAAAAGAACTGTACATAAGGCTGCATTATTCATAAAGGGAAAGTATGAAACAGCACAACATAAAAGAAATTAAAACAGAAAAGCAGTAGAATGCTAGTAAAAGCCTCTATAGCTTATGGTATTTTCAGATCAAACACAAGTCCACACTTTGAGGATGGTGGCAGAGGACTATGGACCTCTTCTAGGGGCCACTAAAGACATTTCTTTTCTGCAATAATGAATGAGATCACTTGACACAGCCAGAAACTGCTTTATTTTCATTTAGAGGCATATTAAAGCCTTGCCAAAATATCTATAGTTAGTTTATTATGATTTGGATTTTTCCTTACGATTCTCATCAAAAACAAATTGACAAACAAACACAAAAGAATATTTATTAACATTTACTAGAATATTAACCTCCATGTGTATTCATTCCCTTATCTGTACAGTAGGGAATAATAATAGAACCTACTTTATACGGTTTTTGAGAGAATTGAGTTTAGCCATTTAAAGACTCATAACAAGTTCTCACTTATGTTAAAAATTGTTATTACTGTAAAAGCTTTCTTAACTAATAACTGTTTAATAAATTCACCAAATTAACCAAGGGTCTCTATTTCTTACATAAAAATATACTGATTAATATACAAAGCAAACCAAAATGTATGTGTCTAGAAGTCTCCCCTTACATTCATTTGATTATTCCAAAATCTTAGAAACAATTTTATGCATACTGTACCTGTTTCAATTATGTAATGTAGTCACTCGGTAAATGTGTTAATGTTATATGAAAATGATATTGTTCATATGGAAGTTTTGTTGAGTACCTTTCAAATTTTTAAGAAGAGAAGAATGATCCCCTAAAGTATTGCCACAGTATTAATCATGGATTAAATGATAGAAAAACTTAGATTAAAATGTTGATTAAAAAATTTAGAGGCATTCTGTTTTTAGATCCTATTGAAACTTTCTTCAACTTTTTGCTCTACTTGAAAAAAAACAAACAAACCCGGGATGTTGTAGAAGCTGCTTTGCTTGTAGTTTATGCCAGAAAGATGATACAGAATTTCAATTTCTTAATCATGGGACTCAAAATCTAATGAATTCATTTCATGCTTTAATATTGTAATGCTTAATATATGTATACATACATAAATTATATATATAAATAATTTTGCATAATTCTTCAATATGACAAACTTTCCCCATTAGTTGATTAATTGCTGATCCCGATTCTATTGGAAAAAGGGCTTATATTCTGTTATTACGTGTTGAATAGGAATAGAGAGCATATGAATGTCCCCTATATCATTCTTTTACCTGTACTCATGAGTCTGAATATTTCATAATATAAAAGAGGGAATGTGAGTTATGAGAATGGAGATAGTGTTAAAGAAGAGAGTCTATTAACAGTGAAGTTAACTGAGGGCTAATGATTGCCAATGAGGGATTTGGGGGATGTTATTATGGTTGTAATTGGGAACATTCAGAATACTGCAAGTTTGTATGTTGAAGATTACCTAGTATGGTGGAAGTTACTGATAGTGAAGAAGAGAGAGAATAAACAAGGTAAGGAAGTAATTGCCTAAGTTATAGGGGTTGGGTTGCAGAACAACTGGATGTATTTGTGTATTCGACTTTGATAAAAGAGGGACACTCTTCACTTTAACAAAAAATGTAAAAAACAAAATTCCCAGAAATATATCTATCCTATCTATCTATCTATCTATCTATCTATCATCTACCTACTTATCTACCTATCATGTATCTCTCTATATATACATATACAAACATGTGTGTCATTTATAAATAATATATTTGTGTTGCTATATATAACTCCAACTCTACTTCTAATTCTGTGTTAGTCCTTGAAACAAATTAAGATCTGCAACTGGAACAAGTTTGAGTTCCTGCAAGATTCAGAATAGATCTGGCTTTCACATTTCCACAGTGTGGAGTACACTTTATCAGAATTGCTTGCAGGTAGACAGTAGGGCAGAGCTAAGATTTAATGCTTGCATCATTAAGGATTGAATCATAAGGATACAAGAACTAATCAAACTTTCCCATCATAGGCTCATGGTTAAAATATAACAAAATAAAACATCATATTATGGCATCATTTCCTTACATGAAAGCATTCCATGCCCTGTAGGCCACATAGGGTAAAACCCAAGCCTTTGGTTTGGCATATATGATTAACAATAATGTAGATTTCATTCAGAACCATGTACATAATTTTGTGAGCCCAGTGAAAAATTAATACGTGAGGCCTCTTGCTCATAAATTATTAAGAAAATCAAGATGATGAGAAGAGCACTAAACTTAGCCTGAGATTTTCTAAACATGAGGCCCTTTGCCATTGCACAAGTAGCACACACATGATGTGTGGTCTTGATCTCACTTGCCACTTATCACATCATCTTCTGACATTTCTTCACAAGTGTCCTCAAGTTTAAGAATGCATAAGTAATTATAGATTCTGAACTATCTATTGTGCTTTTCCTTTCTATGTTTCTGCATTGTCTTTCATCCTCTGTCTCGAAAGCCTTTCTTCCCTGGATCTGCTCAGAAAAGTGTCCATCCTTTACTTAAGGACTCAACTCATCTCTTAATATATGAAACTTGCTCTGAAAAATTTAATAATTTGATCACTGTTTTCTGGATAACACCGTCATACTTAGTGTATACTTATGGTTACATTTATTATATAATTATAGATTTTACTTACATATTTTTCTTTAAACCTGGATTAGCCCCAATAGAATGGTCTATATTTTATTATATTTTAATGTTCCATGCTGGGTTCAGTGCCTGACATGTATTAAACACTCTGTAAATATTTTTTGAATGATTAATATATTATAACAATTTTAGATATTTTGAAAGAGTGAGCTACTAATATTTGTTTGCATGCTTATGAATGTTTTAAGTGTCAAGACTTACCATATAATGTTAGGTCAAACTAAATGTTTGTTTAGGATGCAGATTTTGAGGGAATTTGAAACTACTTTGTATTTGAAGACTTTTGGAATCATCAAAATGGAATTTTAAATTGTTCTATTAGGCAAGTCATGCATAGTCACTCTCAAAACCTGCTCTGAATTTATCAATTCCCTGCTTCCAACTAGGGAGGAGGAACCAACAGATTTTCATATTTCTACTGATATTTTGAACAAACTGCTTCATCTCTATCATTATTTCTGCTTAAATTAGTTTTCAGATATTATATGGATAAATTATTACTGTAAAGCACATATTAAGTATTATCAGAAATAATAAGTTTGAACATGAAATGGTAAAACAATGAGATATGCCACATGATGACTTTTAGGCTTTTTTCTAGGAGATGTTACAGGAATTAGAAAGACTCATAACATCAAAGAAAATGTATCAAAATCTTGATGATAAATATTGAAGAGCTATAAATTTTTAAATAGGTTATTTTAGAATCATGTGGAGGTTAGCCTTTATGAAATATATTTTGTAAATATATTGGGTAGAAAATTTATTTGCTTATACAATGGTTTCAATGTTTGTGTCCTCCCAAAATTCATATGTTGAAAACCTAATGGCCTAAGTGATAGTATATATTATAAGGTGTGGCCTTCGGGAGGTGTTTAAATGATGTGGGTGAAGCCCTCATAAATGGGATTAGTACAAAAGAACTCCATAGAGCTCCCTAGGCCCTTCCATCATGTGAGGACACAAGGTGAAGGTGCAGACTATGGACGAGGAAGAAGGTCCTCACCAGAATGTGACCATTACTTGTGTCTTAATCTTGGACTTTCCAGCCTTCAGAACTGTGAGAAATAAATTTCTGTTATTTTTAAGCTACCCAGTCTGTAGTACTTTGTGATAGCAGCCCAAATTGACTAAGCCATATTACATACATATACTATAGAATCCCCAGAAAATAGGCTATGCTTTGCAAACAGATTTAAGATGGTAATAAAACTATTGTTTATAGGTTTTAAATAGCATATATATTTATTTCAATTTTATACTTAATATTATGAGCCAAAGCATGGTATTTAATTACCTATTGGGATTTAGATGATCAGAAATCTTATTTTACAATTTTTGGTCCTCTAAAAATTGCTATGGAAAACAATTTTAACTCTTTTATGATACAAGACCATAACACTATGAAAAAAATTTGAAAGAAGATTCAGTCGTCCAATATAAGTATATTAGCAGGAATTTATTTATATGAATAAGTTATTAGGAAGCTGGGCAACAGGAATAAATAGAGGTGTAAGGTAATTTTGTAGACCCTTAGAGTGATTTCAAATGAAGAAAAAGAAAGAATTAATAATTCTTGCTGAAATCCCCAGCTTCTTTTGAGATGATACATTTAATAACAGACTAGAGTACCCAAAGGAAACCATAAACAAGACCAAAAGACAACCCTCAGAATGGGAGAAAATATTTGCAAATAAAGCAACTGACAAAGGATTAATCTCCAAAATTTACAAGCAGCTCATGCAGCTCAATAACAACAAAAAAAAAAACAAACAAACAACACAATCAAAAATGGGCAGAAGACCTAAATAGACATTTCTGCAAAGAAGATATACAGATTGCCAACAAACACATGAAAGAATGCTCAACATCATTAATCATTAGAGAAATGTAAATCAAAACTACAATGAGATATCATCTCACACCGGTCAGAATGGTCATCATCAAAAAATCTACAAACAATAAATGCTGGAGAGGGTGTGGAGAAAAGGGAACCCTCACACTGTTGGTTGGAATGTAAATTGATAGAGCCACTATGGAGAACAGTATGGAGCTTCCTTAAATAACTACAAATAGAACTACCATACGACCCAGCAATCCCACTACTGGGCATATACCCTGAGAAAACCATAATTCAAAAAGAGTCATGTACCAAAATGTTCATTACAGCTCTATTTACAATAGCCACTTAGGAAGCAACCTATGTGTCCATCAATAGATGAATGGATAAAGAAGATGTGGCACATATATACAATGTAATATTACTCAGCCATAAAAAGAAATGAAATTGAGTTATTTGTAGTGAGGTGGATGGACCTAGAGTCTGTCATACAGAGTGACGTAAGTCAGAAAGAGAAAAACAAATACAGTATGCTAACACATATATATGGAATCTAAGAAAAAATAAAAATGGTCATGAATTACCTAGGGGTAAGATGGGAATAAAGACACAGACCTGCTAGAGCATGGACTTGAGGATATGGGGAGGGTGAAGGGTAAGCTGTGACAAAGTGAGAGAGTGGCATGGACATATATACACTACCAAACGTGAAATAGATAGCTAGTGGGAAGCAGCCGCATAGCAGAGGGAGATCAGCTCGGTGGTTTGTGACCACCTAGAGGGGTGGGATAGGGAGGGTGGGAGGGAGGGAGATGTAAGAGGGAAGAGATATGGGAACATACATATATGTATAACTGATTCACTTTGTTATAAAGCATAAACTAACACACCATTGTAAAGCAATTATACTCCAAAAAAGATGTTAAAAAAAAAACAACAACAAACTTTTGTAGATAGAATTTACACCTAAGCAAAATCTATAAAAAATACAATTTATACACAATTTTCTATTAAATAAAATTCTATATCTATAAATTATTTCTCAGTGGAGCTTTTTAAAAAGTTTTTAAAATGAGAATATGAGGAGAAATTATACTTTGAATTTATAAAGCAAGCTTTTTTTCTGGAAAATGTTTATACATGGTATTTAGTTTATCATCTTGGTACTGATATTAAGCAGATAAAACAAGGAATTATTTGCCCTATTTTTATTATTTTCCAATATCATAAACTATTATAATAACTGAAAGAGATTGTATTATAATTAAAATGGTTAATGCCTCGCTTTCAAACCTCCTAATTTGGGTAACTGTCTATGGTGTCCCTCCTTAGAAGAGGCTTAGACTTCTCTGTTCCATTGATGCCAGCAGTGGCTGTGTAACTTGCTTTGGTTAATAGAATGAGACTTGGGGTTGACATTTCCAAAAAGAAGCTTCAGGAGACATTGGGTGTTTCCTACATGTCTCTCTTTTCTCCATGTGACAGCAGCACTCTGAGTCACAGTATAATATAGACAGGAGTCAAGCTATGCTGGGCAGGTGGCTGAGAAGTGAATCTTTGCTGCTGACAGTCACTGAGAGATTGGGAGTCATTTGTAACATGGCAAATTTAGCCTAATCTGGAAGATTACATCAATATTTTAAAAACATATATTATTCTAATATAATTTAATTTATAATTTTGTTTATATTGACTTTACTTATGAAACCAGAGAATTTAATTTAATTTTGTTTATATTGACTTTATTTATGAAAACAGAGAATAAAATAAAAGCCATAGAAAGTAGGTGATATTTACAAATAATTAAAGGGAATGAGTTTGTGTTGACTGTCTACTATGACCCATTTAACCCTCAAAACAAACATGAAAGATGGGGATTATTTGGTTAATTTTTAGTAGAAGACATTAAGGCAGTTTTTATTTTTGTTTTTTTGTTTTTTTGGCGGTACGCGGGCCTCTCACTGCTGTGGCCTCTCCCGTTGCAGAGCACAGGCTCCAGACGCGCAGGCTCAGTGGCCATGGCTCACAGACCCAGCCGCTCCGCGGCATGTGAGATCTTCCCAGACCGGGGCACGAACCAGCGTCCCCTGCATTGGCAGGCGGACTCTCAACCACTGCACCACCAGGGAAGCCCATAAGGCAGTTTCTAATAAAAGAAATTATAATTGACTCTAAGGGTTGATGTGAATAATTACACATTACTTAAATACATAATAATAAAATTATGTTTAATTCTTAGAGCATAAATATTTTATACCTATTAAGCCATAGAAAATGTCCGTAAAACAACTATGAAATAAAAAATACTCAAGTTAACATTAATTTAAGTTGAAAGATGCTATAGTTAAGCTGAAGTTATATCATGCTTCAGGAAATAAATATGGTATTGATTATTACAGCATAAGTTTTTGTTTTTGTTTTTAGTTCAGTATGCTTAGACTATTGTGTGCAGCATATTAATTTAATTCTTACACCTCATTTCTTCATTTGCAGGGCTGAAAAACCTTTTTTCCACTTAATGTCCTACCATTACATTATTTTCCATTGAATTATTACAAAGGAAAAATTTCATATTAAATTTGTTAACTTTTTTCCACAAAAGTACTGATAATTAAAGCAGTACTAATTAAAGAGAGAGAAAATGAACCTCAGGGCAGTAAACAGATACTTAAAAGTGGTAATACAAATAGTTCAGGATACATTTATATTATTTTTCTATTAACATTGACAGTAACAAGCAGTAACAATATATAGATTTACAGTAAAACTAAGAGATACCTGATCAGTTGTTTCACTGAGATCTGAACTTACAGAGCATAAGGAACGTGTGTTCCACAGGCTGAAAAATTCCAAATTAAGGCTTGGAAATGTTAAGTAACCTTTGAGTCATGCAGCTCAAAAATGGTAAAACACAGATTTGAATCCAATTCAATTTTCTCTTTATGTTACCACAAAAGTTCTAAATATAGCATAAGCCTATTTAAAGTGAATAGTTCAAAACCCCACAAAACTCATGATCTGATATTAATGACTGAAAAGTAAAAATGAATAAAATTGTTGAACGAAAAAGATTTCAGAATATCAGAGAAATACAATTATGGATTCTTTCTTCTCGGAAGCTGATATCAACATAAATAATATGTTGTTGGAATTAGCATCAAACTGTTTAATGATTCCTTACTTATCTTTTATTTATATTGCTATTTCTTCAAAAATAATTGGAGGTAAATAAAAAATGCAATAAAAGCAAAGAAGACCAATAAAGCCAGGCAAGAGGACAGTTCATAGGACATATGGAAAATAATAACAAAATAACACTTGTTTAATAGAAGTTACTGCATCTTAGCACCAAACATATTTGACTTTATAGGCAGCTAAGTTACAATGACATTTTCTGTTTCATGGCTTCCATTTCTGAATAAAACAAATCTATTCCTAAAAGTATAGTGAGACCCCACTTGTGTTAAATATAGCATAAATTTAATTACAGTGTTTTCAGGAAAAAGTAAACTCATTCAATGGTCCTAAAATTTACCCTATTGTACAGCACAAAAAAAGGTAGCAAATTTTTCTAAGTTACACTTAACCTACTCGGAAAAATTCACTCTGGATTTACACGAAATTGAATTTAGTCACTCTTGATATCTCTTCCATTCTTTTCAGAATAGTGTAAATGTCATGGATCTAATGCAGTTTAAGCCTTTGAGGAGGAACATGTGGTCTGTACGTGTGGTCACTAATGATATGCTCTGCTTTGAGCCCACCTATGCCTTAACCTTGGGTGACTCTATCACTTGTAAGATGTCATTGTCTGTGGTCCACCCTCCCCAGGTCTACCACACAGTTATTCTCTCTCAAGTGGGTCACCTCAGTTGGTACTGTGGGGGAGCTAGCACAAGTCCTCTTTTTCATAGAACATATAAAACTCAGTTTCACTCAGAAAGTTTTAAAAAAGTTCTTCAAATACCCCTCTGTGCTTTCAGCTTCTACCAACCAAATGGAAATTATTCTCTATATCTTCTCTGGATTAATGATGAATATTTTCCCATTGAAAATCCACTATAAACACAATAATGCTGGGAGTTGAAAAAAAACAGATGCTAGTAACTTTCATTTTATTCTTTTTATTCTTAGTAATTTACTTTGTTAGGTATACGTTTTTAAAAGGGCTGTCTTAACAATACTCAAAGTTAGGCTCTGTTGATTTATTATTCTTGTTAGATTTGGTGATATATTGTGTTACTACATGTTCAATTTAAGCCATTACGTTTTAATTATGAAATACAGATAACATGGAAAAATAAAATTATCTCTTTCCAAAATTAGGGAACTAATTATGGTCTAAAATGTATTCATTTGTCTTATGCTTGAACTCTCCCTCTCCTCTCTTTCGCTTTCTCTCTTCAATATGATAAAATATACATAACACTTACCATTTTAATCCTTTAGAGTTGTACAGTTCAGTGGCTTTAAGTACATTCACATTGCTCTGTAACAATCACCACTATCCATTTCCAAAAGGTTTTCATCATCCCAAACTGAAACTCTGTACCCACTAAACAATAACTCCCCATTCAACTCACCCCTGAGCTCCAGATAAACCACTAACCTACCTTCTGTCTCTATGAATTTAAAATAAAATTTGACTATCCTAGTTATCTCATATAAGTGGAATCATACAATATTTGCCCTTTTATGTCTAGCTTATTTCACTTAGCATAATGTCTTTAAGTTCCAACCATGTTGTAGCATGTAACAGACCCTCACTCTCTCTTACAGAACTTTTCTTTATCTGGATACCATGAGCATGTTTAGCAACAAAACTCAGAAAGGAACTGCAAATAATAAGCTTAGTGGACAGTAAATTAAAGTCTATCCTTTTGTCATGAGAGAGAGAGAGAGACAGCAACAGATAGATAGAGAGAGAGAAAAAAAAACCAAGAGAAATAGAAATTTGGGGGAGCTAAAAGAGAAAATGCAGAAGCTGCTAGTACAGAACTTGCATTTTTTTTTCCATTTGCACTGGAAAATTAATTTGAACACTTTTCAGCACCTCTTCATTTCAGGTTCACATTAGACACAGAGCTTTTCAGATTTATTGGTTGGTTTGAAAATGGACAGAAAGTGTAACAGTCTCCCTATCCAACCTCCTTTTCCCAAATTTTATGAAAACCAGCAGGTTTTTCTATTTTAAACCTAGTCATGGGAATCATGTAAGAAGATGTCATTGTTATAAAATGAGCAGTGAGGAAGAAGACTGCCAAGTTAAATACAAAGGGTAAAATCTGTCTGTATATTCCCACATCCTTACACATGTATTTCAGTGTGAATTGCCTGTAAGTTCCTGATGATAGAACTTGACCCACCAGACAATCATTCTGAGAAGGACTCAGCTCTCTCCAGAAATTTCATTTACATTTCCCAGATGATTACGTCTTTTATCAAAGGCAGCAGCTGAGAAATGGGCAAGCTCAGCATCAGAAAAGTAATCCAGCTATGATGACCAGTGTCACCTACAAACACTATGGGAAAGGGAAGGATAGCAAGGCAGTTGTTGGGGTTGGATTCTCAAGAATAACATTAAGTTCATGTAACAAAAGATGGAAAAAAAATCAGTCATCATCAGATGGCAAGTTGTTTCTTCAGGAAATTGAATAGTTTGCTTACAAACTTAGTTTGTGTTTTTATCTTTGAAATATATGGGGCAAATGCATCAATAAATGTATCACATTCAAGACAAAATACACAGAATGTGTGCATGTTATACCTATAGATACGCCTCTATTTATGTGTCAATAAACGTGTTCTTTAATAGGTTTTTGTAAATTCTTCATCCACCTTTCTTACATATACAAACATTATAAAAATTATTGGATTTTCAAACATTTTCTCCTATTGCATAGGCTGCCTTTTAATTCTGTTGATAGTTTCCTTTTCTGTGAAGAAGTTTTTAAATTAGTCCTTCTTGTTTATTTTTGCTTTTGTTGCCTTGGCTTTTGGTGTCAAGTCCAAAAAGTCATTGCCAAAACCAATGCCAAGGAACTTACCCCATGTGTTTTCTTCTAAAAGTCCTATGATCTCAGGTCTTACATTCAGGTCTCTCTTCTTAGTTGATTTTTGTGTATGGTGAAAGACAGTAATTAATTTTTATTTTTTTTTGTATGTGGCTCTCTAGTTTCCCAATATCACTTATTAAAAGAGACTGTCCTATCTCCATTGTAATATTCTTGATTCCTTTGTTATAAATTAATTGACTGTATCCATGTGGGCTTATTTCTGGGCTCTCTATGCTGTTCCATTTATTTATGTGTAAAATTTTATTCCAATAACATATTTCCTACCCTTTGCTTGGGAGTATACATCTTGGATTCTAAACTGAAAGATTTGCCTATAAAGAGATTCCATTTTTGCCCTGGATTAGACTTCTCCATGCTGAAGTCTGCTTTATATATAATCATATGTCAATTTTTCCCTCATACTCTATGTCTGCTTGGATTTCTAAATCCAAAGCAAACAGCCAAACAAATAAGAATTGTCAAAACACTGAATCCCTACATGGACTTGAAACACTTTCTTTCATTGGGGCATGATGTGCTGGCTTCTCACTTCAAGACTTGTGATAATGACATGTTCTCCACTGCATATAAAGTGACCTTCTAGCTGTAACTGATTTACCTGTTGAGCCCCATTGCTCAATTCTTGAATTTTTTTATCCTCCTACCACTGATAAATGGACATTAGCCTTTGCATATAATGTATGTAATTGGTCTATGTACAACTTAGACAGATGTTATTTCATTAACCATTGTTTGAAACAAGTTTTGAATTACAGTGGTCTGAAGAAATACTTATATCTTTATATTAAGAATCATGGAAATTGGGGTTTTACATTAAAGGAAGAATCACAGATCTACATATATTTAAGATAAGACATTACATTGTATAATGCACAAAATTAACATTAAAACTTCTTTCACTTTTTTCCATACAAAAAAGAAAAATAAGGGAATTGCAACTGCTTCCTTTAGAATACTTTGAATTATGTTGCTACTCCACAAGTTCCACATTACATATTGAGATCTAAAATAAATTTTAAGCTCTGAAAGAAAAAGCTTCATGATAGCTAGCCACTTTCACATTTACGAAGTATTACAAAAGGGTAGGACAAGATGGCAGTGTAGAAAGATCCTGGGCTCAACTCCTCCCATGGGCACACCAAAATTACAACTACATATAGAACAACTATCTCTGACAAATGACTTGAAGTCTACCGGAAAATATTTTCCACAAATAAAAATAAAAAGGAAATGCCACATTGAGATGGGCTTGCGGGGTGGAGACTTGGTATGGTCAAGAACCACACTCCCAGTACTGTGATCTATACGCAGGAAGGATATCACAGCCTTGAAGGTTTCCCCTGAGGACTGAGGGATTCAAATTCCATATCAGACTCCCCAGGCCAGGGGATTTGCACTGGAAAAATGAGATCCCATAATATCTGGCTTTGAAAGTTATTGGGGTTTACATCCATGACAGCTGAAAGGCTATAGGAAACTGAGACTCTGCTCTTAAAGAGCATGTGCAAAAACTCACTCTCTCTGAATCCCAGTTACAGAGGCAACATTCTGAAAAGTGCTTGGGGCATACATAAAGGAGATTCACTGAATAATTTTAGAGTATGTGCCCAAGGTGTAGGGATCTGTTGAAATTTACTCTGGATACAGAGAAGCTGGTAGGTGCGAGTTTTCATTTGTTTGTTTTTGATTGTTTGTTTGCTTGTGGCTCACCTTTTACCTAGCTGATTTAGTGCTGGAAGGGTTGCCATTTTTGACTCTACTTACCCACACTACTGGTGGTCAGCAGAGACCCTCCAAAGCAGCCCATGCTCCACTAGACCTGGCAGATGCCCTTCACTTACACTGACAACCCCTCAAAGCAGCTTCCACCCTGTAGGCCAGCACCACACACAAAAAGCACTCATAAGAATTTTGACCAGGCCTTTCAGCCAGCTGCATCAGAAGACAGCCATACACACCAGTGTTCCTGCATAGGCATGGCCTAGCTAAAACAGTAAAACAGAAGCAGTACACACAGGAGCTACTCCTGGAGCACCTGGCTCTGGTGACCAGGGTGAACCACACTACTGGGCTTGAGTGACACCTTCTAAACTAGGTCACTCTTTCAAGACCAGGACGTAGCTGATATACTTAATGCATAGAAGAAAACACAGAGAGTTAGGCAAAATAAGGAGACAAAGGAATAAGTTCCAAAGAAAAGAACATGACAAAACCTCAGAAAAAGAATTAAATGAAACATAGATAAGCAAACTTTCAGTTAAAGAGTTCAAAATAATGGTCATAAGGATACTCACTGAACTCAGGAGAAGAATGGAGGAACACAATAAGAATGTCAACAAAGAGATAGAAAATATAATCAGAGCTAAGAATACAATAATGGAAATGAAAAATACACTAGATGAAATGAGTGGCAGATTATATTATACAGAAGAAAGGATTAGCAATCTGGAAGACAAGCTAGTGGAAATCATTCAATGAGAATAGTAAAACAAACAAACAAAAAAAGGGAAAAAAAAGAAACAAAAATAATGAGGGGATAGTTTAAGAGACCTTTGTGACAGTACCTTGTGAACTAACATTAGCATTATAGGAGTTCCAGAAGGAGAAGAAAGAGACAGAAAACCTGTTTGAAGAAATAATGGCTGAATATATTCTTAACCTGGTGAAGCAAACAGACATCCAAGTCCAGGAAGCATACAGTCCCAAACAAGATGAACCCAAAGAGACCTAAACAAAGGCCAAAGAAACATAATTAAAATGTCAAAAGTTATGTCAATCCCAAACTCCCTTACTATCCCTTCCCCCTTGGTAACCATAAGTTTGTTCTCTAAGTCTATGAGTCTGTTTCTCTTTCGTAAATGAGTTCATTTGTATCATTTCTTTTTAGATTCCTCATATAAGGGATATCATATGATATGTCTCTCTGTCTGACTTACTTCACTCAGTATGACAGTCTCTAGGTCCAGCCATGTTGCTGCAAATGTCATTATTTCATTCTTTTTAATGGCTGAGTAATATTCCATTGTATATATGTACCACAGTACACATTGCTATATTTAAGATGGATAACCAACAAGGACCTAATGTATAGCACAGGGAACTCTGCTCAGTTTTATGTGACAGCCTGGATGGGAGGGGAGTCTGGGGGAGACTGGATACATATATATGTATTGCTGAGTCACTTTGCTGTGCACCTGAAACTACCACAAAATTGTTAATAGTCTATACCCCAATATAAAACAAAATGTTTAAAAAAATAAATAAAATTGTCAAAAGTTAAAGAGATAATCTTAAAAGCAGTAAAATAAGAAAAACTACAGGAATGTTATCCTTTTATTGTGCTTCACTTTATTATGCATTGTAGATACTGAATTTTTTACCAATTGAAATTTTCTGGCTACCCTGCATTAAACAAGTCTAGCAGCACTGTTTTTCCAACTGCATTTGCTTACTTCATGTTTCTGTGTCACAATTTGATAATTCTCACAATATTTCAAACTGTTTCACTACCATATTTTTTATGGTGATCTGTGATCAGTGAAATTTGATGATACTACTAAGACTCACTGAAGGCTCAGATGATGGTTAGCAATTTTTAGCAGTAAATTATTTTTAATTAAAATATGTACATTGTTTTTTAGACATAACGCTATTGCACATTTAGACTACAGTATAGTAGAAACATAACTTTTATATGCACTGGAAAATCAAAAAAAAATTATGTGACTCACTTTATTGTGATATTCTATTTATTGTGGTGGTCTGGAACTGAAATCTCAATATCTCTAAGGTATGCCTGTAGTTACATTTAGGGAAGCGCCCATAAGACTATCAGCTGACTTTTCAACAGAAACTTTCTAGGCCAGAAAGGAGTGGTACAACATAGTCAAAGTACTGAAAGAAAAAAATTACAATCAGGAATATTCTATTCAGTAAGGTCATCATTTAGAAATGAAGGAGAGATAAAATGTTTCTCCAACAAGCAAAAGCTGAAGATGTTCACCACCACTAAAGAGACTTCACAAGAAATGGTTGAAGAATTTATTTAAACAGAAAATACGTAACTAGAAATATAAAAATTGTGAAAGAAAAATCTCACCTGTAAAGGCAAAATATAGTAAACGTAGTGGATCAACCATCTATATAGCTGGTATGAAGGTTAAAAGACAAAACTAGTAAAATCATATGTATCTACATTAATTAGCTAAGGAATACACAAAATAAACATGTAAAAAATGACATTGAAAACATAAAATGGTGAGGGGAGAGTAAAAATCTAGTGCTTTTAAAATGGATTCAAACATAAGCAGCCATCAAATTAAAATATACTGCCATACACATAGGTCATTATAAAATAATCTCGTGGCAACCACAAACCAAAAACCAGTAATAGATACACACACAAAAAAAAAGAGAAAGGAGAGCTTCCTTGGTGGTGCAGTGGTTGAGAGTCCACCTGCCGATGCAGGGGACATGGGTTCGTGTCCCGGTCCGGGAGGATCCCACGTGCTGCAGAGCATCTGGGTCTGTAAGCCATGGCCGCTGAGCCTGCACGTCTGGACCCTGTGCTCCGCGATGGGAGAGGCCACAGCAGTGAGAGGCCCACATACTGTAAAAAAAAAAAAGAAAAGAATGTGAAGATAATTCTAATAAAAATCATCAAATCACAAGGGAAGAGAGCAAAAGAGGAATAAAGGGGAAAAAAAGAACTACATAAATAATCACCAAACAATTAATAAAATGGCAATAACTATATGCCTATCAACAATTACTTTAAATGTAAAGGGGCTAAATGATTCAATCAAAAGATAGAGTGGCTACATGGATAAAAAAAGAAGATCCATATATATGCTGCCCACAAAAGAACCATTTCAAATCTAAAGACACACATACACTAAAAGTGAGAGAATGGAAAAAATGTGTTCCATGCAAATGGAAACAAAAAAGAAAGTGGAGCAGCAATACTTAGACAAAATAGTTTTTAAAACAAAGACTGTAATAAGAAACAAAGAAGGACATTACATAATGATCAAAAGCTTGATCCAACAAGAAGATATGATACTTGTAAACATACATGCACCCAACATAGAACTTTTAAGTCCATAAAGCAAATATTAAGAGACATAAATTGACAGTAACACAATAATAGTAGGTAATTTTAACATGACATTTACATTAATGAACGTATCATCAAGACAGAAAAATCAGTAAGGAAACATTGGGCCTTAAATGACACATTAGACAGATGGACTTTACATATATATATATATGGAACATTCCATCCAAAAGCAGCAGAATACACATTCTTTTCAAGTGCACATAGAACATTCTCCAGGTTCACATTCTGGAGAGCATAGATCATATGCTCATATGATCACATGCTCAGCCACAAAAAATCTCAGTAAATTTAAGAAAATTGAAATCATATCAAGCATCTTTTCCAACCACAATGCTATGAAACTAGAAATCAACTACAAGGAAACAACTACAAAAAACACAAGCACATGGAGGGTAAACAACATGATACTAAACAAGCAATAAGACATTGAAGAAATCAAAGAAGATATTAAAAAAAAAAAACTTCTAGATAAGTGAAAATGGAAACATAAAGTACCAAAATCTTTAGGATGCAGCAAAAGCAGTTCAAGAGGGAAGTTTAGAGTGATAAGGGCCTACCTCAGGAAACAAGAAAAGTCTCAAAAAATAATTTAATTTTACACCATATTATCCATCTATAATGAGATGATGTTCACTAAATGTATTGTAATCATTTCATGATGTATGTAAGTCAAATCATTATGCTGTACACCTTAAACTTATATAGTGGTTTTTGTCAGTTATATCTCAATAAAACCAGAAGAAATAAACAGAAATCCCACTAGGAGATTAAAGACAGAAAGGGAATTTTAACGGAGTTTGGGAGACTGTTGTAAGCTAATGACCAATCAAGGAAAGAATCCAGTAACCTAGCAACAATCTACTCTACCTTGAAGGAAGACCAGGCACATTCAAGCGGCAGGCACACTCAAGGCAAAAATCCTGATAATTAAAACACAAGACAATAGTTATGGGGTCTGAATCTTGTTACATGAAGTCAGGGAGTTAATAGTTCTTGACAAGTAACATTTCTGTGTAGCCAAGACAGGAATGTAAGTGAAAGGGGAAAGAAACTAGGTGATAGGGGACATTATACTGAAACTTGAAATGAATTACCATATTTTAGTATGTTACCACCCTTTTGCTAATATACATATGATTTAAATAGTGTCAAGACAGTCCTGGTTAGACCATACAGGGTCAAAGGAGAAACTAGTGATGTAAACCTTTATATCTAACCAAGAATATGGAAGAAGGTGGTCTTTTCCCCTCCCGACTTTTTCTTTGATCATACAAATGCCACCCTCTTTGTTCTCTGGGCTGTGTTCCCTTGCCTGCCCACTTGTATCTCTCACAAGCATACTATGCTAATAAACGCACTCTCTGCCTATGCCTTTCCTTCACCCTGAATTCTTTCTGTGAAGAGACAAAAGACCCTGGGCTTCAGTAAGTCCTGACACCAGGTGAGCAGTTTTAATTAGAAGACAGTGGGTTTGAGTCCCCTCCTAAGCCAGGGATTCTGGGTTTAAGCCCAAATTTGAGTTAAGTCCCATCTGAGAAGGAGTGTGGTTTCACAGTAGCAGTGTTTTTACAGAAGGAAATCATTAAAGAAAAAATCGCTTGAATGAGGGGCCTTGAACTTCCAGATTTTCCAAGGATTCCCTCATCATAGGTTTGGGGTGACTTCAACAGTTATGGCACCTTTATTCTGGACCATTTCATCAGCAAAACTTCTACTGATAGTAGGTATATCATTCATTCATTCACTCATTCATTCATTTTTCATAATTATTGAGTTCCCATTATGTGACAGGCACTGTGCCTGTCAATATCTCTCCCTTATTAAAATTACAGTGTTGCAGTGAAACTGACAATAAGCAGTTACAAATCAGTTCAGGTAATGGTGTTTCAGACGAGAGAACGGCCTTTTAGAGAATTGAAAGTTCAGTAGGCAGGAGATTTTTATAGGAACAAAATTCTTACAAAATCACATGCAAATTTTTAAAAACAGATCTGGATTTCTTTAAGGAAAATTGGAAGGCATTAAAATAGTTTTACTTATTTATTTTTATTTTGTTCATGAGTACAGAATTGATCAAATTTTATTTTAGAAAGAACTAGAATTTAAAAGAAAAAAATACTATATATTTCAACAATAGACTTAGCCTTATTTTTTTAGTAGATTATAATATTTGGAGCGATACAAATTACTGATGGGAGCAAAATCAAAACTCATTGACAAGAATATGAACAAACTTATAAGAACTAGCTTATCTGGAACACAAAATTAGAAATTTATCATGGCAAGAGCAAACTGTCACTCTGCCAAAGATTGTATCATTGCACCCGGTTATGGAAGGTAGTGTTTTGATGTGGGAATTCATTCCACTCTTTATTTCACTGTTCTTCTCTTAACAGAAATAAATATTTGGAAAGTCTTTCTGACATACTCATCCTTTCTAAATGGTAAGTGTCCCCTCCCTACCCCACACAACTACAACACAAAAGAGAAATATATGCTGGGCTTAAAGACATACAGTAGTTGTGCAGCACTTACCTATGGTGGATTGAGCTGTTTGAAAATACTTTACCCTTTCTTCTATTTACTTGAGGAGTCCATTGGTATGTTTTTTAAAAATAAAATGTCCTAGTTAAAATCTGTCATTTTTACCTTATATGGATGAAGTGGTGTCTCATACCACAATAATCTACTGTGTTAGCTAGAAAAATAAAGAGAGGTTGCAACTTTAAAAAGGTGGTACATTGTCTTAGAACTTTATGTTGTGTTCCTTTTAATTTTTTCACTTGTATCAGAGATTATGTGTCTCAGCTGTGACACAATCTTCAGAGTTATCCCATTTTCATTTCTAAGCACATTTAAAGATATACACAAATGAAATATTTAATGTTTCACCCACTCTGTGTATCTTGCAGATGATATGGATAAGTGATGGTGGAGATAGTGATAATGATGACGGTAATAATAGTGATGATTCTGGCAGTCAATTTTTCAAAGTGCCAAAAATTTGGGTTAATCTCATAGCAACATGAAAATTACTGTAGTCAATAACTTCTCCTTTGACATATATATATCAAAATATAGTTTTATTCTAACTTGCCAACTGCATTCTATAGCTCCATAGAAAGAGACATAAAATTAAAAAGAACTCATTGCATCTTGAATTGGGCAAACCCAAGTTGCATTACTGGAAGTTAT
The DNA here is from genome assembly GCF_002837175.3 of Physeter macrocephalus. Lineage (NCBI taxonomy): Eukaryota > Metazoa > Chordata > Mammalia > Artiodactyla > Physeteridae > Physeter > Physeter macrocephalus. The sequence continues at coordinate 50,100,808 of NC_041228.1, forward strand.
GCTAACTATCTCTGTTACTTGAACAAGTTCCTTAATCTCCAGTCCTTGGTTTCTTCTTCCATAAAATAAGAAAAGCAATCATTGTAGTTATTGGGGTTGAATGGTACAGCATACATAAACTGCTTAGCACACAGTAGGTACTTAATGCATAATCTTCCCTCTGAGAAAAAAATAGTTACTACAAATTTATTTTACATGTTTGTTATAAGACAGTATTAATCTATAATGAACTAAACAATGAATTTTTTAGTAGAAATATTTTCTTTAACATCCAGTTATTGTAATGAAATTTCATTTTCCTTAATAGCCATACTCTGAAAAAGTTTTCACTAATTTAACACAGTTTAAAGAATGATTAGTTATCCTATATATTCATTGCAATATATGGTATTACACCTTGAAATTTTTCCATTCCCTCTTTTTTTCTTTTGCAAATATTCATTTTTGACATCCTCCTATAAGAAAACATAAGATTAGATTGATTAAATGAGCCAATATTTCTTTTCAATTATTTAGTATTCTGTATTGTAATTAAACCTTGAACATGTATAACTGGAGAGCTCTAAATAATAGTAGAGAAGTTGAATAGACACATGTAAAAATATATGGGATAAACTATTTGAGCAATGCCTCAGATAAGAATACAGAGCCACATCTTCAAAGACAAAGAGGATCTTGAAACAAAGTTTAACTGGTAGCTTATAATGAATAATTAACAAATATATAAACAATTTAATTATATTTATATAAAGGGACATGCGCACACACACACACACACACACACACACAAGCACACAAACACACACATAGTCTTCCCAGGCATTCTTTTCTCTTAATAAAATTTCCATTTTATAAAATACAGAACAACTAAGAAACAGAGCAATCACATTAGAACTGTTCCTATTTTCAAATAAAGATATGGTCAACATGATCTCTATGATGCTATATAACACTAAGTTATTATTCCATTTCTTTTGTGAATATAATGCTTTTTTGTTTTTATTGCTTTTAAATTTAAATTGTGAACATAGTGAGTGAATATAGGTCTACATATATGTTGAATAAATACTTATAAAAATTAAACATTAAAAATCAACAACTGGGCTTCCCTGGTGGCGCAGTGGTTGGGAGTCCGCCTGCCGATGCAGGGGACATGGGTTCGTGCCCCGGTCCGGGAAGATCCCACATGCCGCAGAGTGGCTGGGCCCGTGAGCCATGGCCGCTGAGCCTGCGCGTCCGGAGGCTGTGCTCTGCAAAGGGAGAGGCCACAGCAGTGAGAGGCCCGCATACCGGAAAAAAAAAAAAAAAAATCGACAACTATCTTATTAAGTCTCCCAATGAGCTTTTAATTACCAAATGTAGGAGGACATTTTTACATTTTAGAAGGGCATGATTACATGTCTATTACATTTACACATTTTAGAAGAGCACAAACACATGAATATTAAAACAGATTTCTTAAGCAGAAAAAAGAGTGAACAACTTAACATTCCAACTATTCATATCAAGACCTGTAATAGTACCTTATGGCCTATATATGATCAAAATAATTCAAAAGATAATGAGTAGGTTTTAAACATTATCATATATAATAAGGATATTAATGATATATAATGTACAGCAGCTTATTTCTCTTCTGGAATATGGTCTTTCACATAAAATTGTAAGCTTCCAATTGTTCAACATGATGGTTAATAACTTGTAATTAATAAAATAATCAAATAAATTAATAGAGAGTAAGTCACATGGAGTATTCATTTTCACCAGACTTATATGAACTCAAGCTACACTAAATATAATTCAAACCTTGGGAATTCAGCAGGCATCTAAGTATTTACCTTGTTCATTACTTATGTTTTTACTTTAGTATTCAGAAAATATCAGTTTACAATGATTCCTGGGTGATAAATGCTATATAAAACTGCTTTTGTTTTTATTTTGAGATTTGTGATAGTTTGGCATTCTCCTTTGAAATTATGCCAGTATGAAGCAAATCTTAGACTTAATTGTAGTGGCTATGAATTTACTGACATTAATATTCCTCATACAGGGATAATCTGCTGGATAACTTCACATTATTGGATAACTAATGATCCCATTCTCTTTTTGGCAGTCCAAATGAGACATCTTTCAGTGAAAACAAAACACAGATGTTCAACATTAGCAGATGTCCAGGATGACACACTAAACATATGCAAAGAATGGAAACCCTAGATCCTCTCATGTGTAAGAAATTCTGACCAGTGAGTGTAAGATTTCCTAGCAGCATCATTTAGCTTTTGAAGAGAAGAATTTTGTTTATGTATTAGATAATAATATCCTCCCACATTCCAATCTCTACATTGATGTCGAAACTATTTTCCTTTCAAAAATAAAAGTATATATTTTAAAAACTACATTATATTTTAAAAACTACATTTAGTTTTATTATTTTCATACTATTTCTACATAATAAAAAACTATAACATGTAAATATAATTTATCTGCACTATCAAAATAAATTCTTAAATTAATTTCTTTTGTCCAAAAATTCTAAGTGGCTTCCTTCATTGTTCATTTTTAGCTTACTCAAATATCTTTTCAGTGTGAACTTCCCTGGTTCAATTCAAGTGGAATATCTGACATTGTACACTTATGTATTTCTCCCTACCAGAAGCTTTGTGAAGGCAGTGAGTCACTTGACTTATCACTCTACTTCCAGTGCCTAGACTAGAGGACATAGTAGGTGTTCGATAAATATTTGTTGGCTATATGAAAGAGGAAATAAAAAGGTTTCTTTCGTTTGTTTACTTGCCTTCCTTCCTTCCTTCCTTCCTTCCTCATTTTTGTGGGTAAGGTGTCATCCTCACCTAATCAGTGCCACAGTATCCTGAATTTGATAAGCAATAAACACTATTAAACTGAATTAAGGTTCCGCCCTAACTAGCACTTTTATAAGTGAAATTTCAGTCAACATTATTTTTAAAATGAAGTATAAATTACATACTATAAAATGTACCATTCTTACATTTTCTGTTTGATGAGATTTGACAATTACATACACATGTACTACCAACAACCAAAACAAAATAAAGAATTTCTCTACCATTCTGAGAATTTCCCTCATAACATTTTTCAGTCAAATCCCTTTTCACAGTGGCAATTGTTTTCTGACTTCTACCACTGTAGGTTATTTTTTACTATTTTACTAAATGAAATTATACAATATATCCTTTTCTGTTTCTAGTTTTATTCACTTTGCATAATATCTGTAAGATTCTTTATGTTGTTATGTGTATCAGTCTGTTACTTTTTATGCCAAGCAGTATTCTATTGTATTAATGAATCACAGATGGTTGATTAATTTTCCTGTTGATGGACATTTATGTTTTTCCTTTTTTTATTATTAAAACTTAGAATGCTTTGAACATTCTTGTAAAAATATTTTTGTATTCACTGACCTCTGTGTTAAATACTTAGGAGTAAAAATACTGAGTCATAGGGTAGATGTATGCTTAACTTTATAGGACATGGTCAAAGATTTCTCCAAGATGGTTGTAAAATTTTTTACCTACAGCAACAACATACAGTAGTTCTGATTGCTCCTCATCCTGCTACTTGCCAACATATGACATCAAGTTCATTAAAGACATTTTTCTATGCTTTCTTCTAGAAATCCTAGGTTTTATGTTTCTTTTATCTGTCTTAAATTATTAGTATTATTATTTTATTTTTATTTTTATAGAGTGAGGTTAAGGGTTGAAATTCATTTTTTTCCATAGAAATAGTCAGTTGTATTTTGCTTTTTAAATTTTGGTCACTCTACTGCATATGAAATAGTACCTAATTGTGGTTTTAAATTGGATTTTTCTAATGATTAATGATCCTGAACACTTTTTCATGTGCTTATTGATCATTCTCATATCTTATTCTGTGATGTGTCTGTTCAAATCCTTTGCCTATTGTATAATTGAGTATTTAATTTTATTTCTACTGATAGAAGAGTAATTTACATATTTTGCATATGAGTCCTTAGTCAGACTTCTGTGCTGTGCTTATTTTTCTTAGTCGGTGGATATCCTACTGATTTTACTAATCATATCTTTTGATAAGCAGATATTGATAATATTGATGAAGACCACTTTATCAATTTAGATAAACTTATCAGTGATTTTTGTGTCCTAAGAAATATTTGCCCACATCAAGGTCATAAACATATTCTTTTATGTTTTATTTAGAAGTTTTATGGTTCTGGGTTTTATGTTTAACTGTTTGACCTGTCTTGGATTCTTCTTTTGTGTAGAGGGAAGCCAGCGGATAAAGTTCATTGTTTCCATAGAAACATTCTGTGATCACAGCTGGGAAAGTTCTTACTTTTAAGGATTCATAAAATTAGATTGATCCCACCCAGATAATCTCCCCCTCTGAAGGTCCATATCATTAGCTACATCTGCAAAGTCCTTTTGTCATGTAAGATAACACATGCACAGGTCCTAGGAATTAGGATGTGTTATTATTCTGTCTACCACATTTATCTTTTACACTTTTATTTTCTGTTTTTTTCTATACAATCATTAAATTTAATTTTTCATAGGTAATTTGTGAACATGGTTTAAAAATTAAATTTATTAAGTGGTGATAATGAAAAAGCTCCCTTCTTTCTTTCAACCCCATTCTGTTCCATTCTTATATCTCCTAGGTAACTGTTAGTCTTATTTTTACTTAATTTGCAGAAGTTAGTTTTTGGAATTTCTTTGTGCATGTATAGGCAATTATAAATATAGATTCTTATCTTAATCATTTTTTACAATTAAACATTGCATATGATGTGCACTGTTTTGTTCCTTGTCTTTTCACTTAAAAATAATATTTAGGGGTTCTTTCTAAATTGACACATTGGGAAATACCTTATTTCTTTTTTCATTTTTGTATGCTTTTAATGGATTTATCACTCTTATTTAACCAGGGTCTGGAACATTTAGGCAATTGAAGTTCTCTATTCTTACAAAAATCTTGCATTTGAAAACTTTTAACATACATCATTTCATGTGTGTTCCAGTGCATGTGATAAATTCACCAACGTGGAGATTCTGGATCAGTGGACATGTGCCTTTTTAATCTTGATATGCCAATTGACTTCCGTAGGTTATAAGAACCTGTGTCTTCTTAAAAATCAAATTTACGTATTTTCTACTTACCCTAAAAAAGTTAGAAATTTAGCACATTTACATAATTCCCACTTTTCCTTTGCTAATCTTCACAATTTTTGTCATACTATTATTAGTAGTAGTTCTTCTATTGGTTAGTTTCTTAAATTTATATTATATACTTACTGAAACTTCTAGATTTATTTTTTTTTCTTTTGAACAATCCTACCCATCATTCTTAAATACCTTATTATTTCCTAAAAACAAGGACATTTTCCTACAATGCTCGTACTACAACCATCAAAAACCAGGACGCTCTGATAACTTGGTTAAGAAGGTGTCTGCCTGATTTTTCCACTGCATTATTACTTCCTTCTCTTTGTAATTAGGACATATTTTATGGAGGAGTTACTTTGGAAATACTCTATTCCTCTTTACATTTTCAGCTCCATTTATTTATTTGGAAACATGGTTTTCAATTTTATTCAAAGAGTTTAATCAATTTTATATACTGATATATAATATATAGTATATATAATGTATATTTTATACATAATATATATAGATAGACATATAGTCAATATTATATATATTCAGAATCCTAGAGGCGGCTGCTACATGTGCTCATTGCTATGGAATGTCACTGTCCCAAGGGCACACACACACACTTTAACCAATATCCAATACTTTCCATTCCAGTGCGCTACTACAGGGTTCATTCTAGTTTTCTTTTTCTCTTTTACAAATTGTAACTAACTTCTCTAATAGTGAGTAACGTGTCTTGAGTTATCCCAACATATTTACAAATTTGATTAATCTGCTGTACGTGACCAATTTCCTATCGCCACCACTGCCCACTTCCCTCAGCGGATTCCCTCCTGAAGAAGTTCCCTCTCAAGACATCCCACTCTGGGCCTACTCTTGCTATCCCGGCACCCTCCTCAGTAAGCCTGGACGTTCACAACGCAGTCCGGTGGATCCCTCTTAATGGACAGAGGGCAACCTCTTCACTGTACCCAGCATAATACACCTTGTCCCCTTCCTCAAGGAAGTCTTTCTTACCCCATGCAGGCTCCAATGCTAGGGCTTGGCCATGCCCTATGCAAGCGACCTGTTTCCCTCCTCAAGCTCCAAAACCTTGCATGGAATTTCCGAACCCTCTGGAAGGGATCTGCCCTCTGCCCTCTCCATATCACACTCCTTAAATGGGGCAGCCCTCCTAAGTGGGCAACCTTCTCAAGCTGCAAAGGCTAGGACACTCAGCACCAGCCTGCCACATCAGCCTTAACGCTGCACATGCTCTGACATGGCACCTGCTGCCCCTCTGCAGGGAGGCCCATCTAACCTGAAGATAAATCATTTTTATTTAAAATCAGAGTGAAGTAACACTAAAAATAGATATTTTATGTCTTAAAGGATAAATACTGATATTGCTTTCCCATAAAATTCAATAAAAATTATGTCTACCTGACTACCATTAGAAATGACAGGGTTTATTTCCACTGCAGGTTGGTAGGGATGGGTGGTGGTTCTGCTTTGCATAGTCATTCAGGGACCCAGACTCTTTCCATCTAATGGCACCTTCATTCCAGAGGCCTCAGAATCCTTCTCTAGATCCTCTGAATGCAGACTCAAACAAGGGAAGATGGAGAATGAAGGATCATGAGTGGGGAATCTGAAAACTACAAGGAAATCTGAAAAATGTAATCTAGCTGTGTGTTCAGGAGGAAAATAAGAAGATTTTGTTGTATAAACAGCTAGTTTCTGTCACAACATTATGTTTAGGTCTTTGTGAACTACAGGGATAGTTTATGGTTGATCATATAGAAGAAAAATAGATATAAACAAAATTTTTGTAAAGTGTATGTAAACTAAATAATGGGTTGTTTTTACAAAATGGAAATATAAGTTATTGAACAATAATAGAGAAATTCTAATGTACGTTGAGATTCTTTAAACTGACAAGTTTTTTTGGTAGGTAATATATTGTAATAATTTGTTCAGATTTTGTTAAAAGGAGATTACATGAAGCAGCTCTATACAACATGCATTTACTTTGATTCCTATTTGAATAACCCTTAAGAAAGCATCCAATTTTAGTGCTGTTAGAAATAGAGGACCTATGAAATCATCTACAGCTTAAGATATTGAAGATATTACACGTAGGTAGCAAATATTAACTCCTTATTTCTTTCTACTTAAAGTGTTCTAATCATCCACTTAAGGTCTCAAACCTATCACCAATGTTGTCTCTGAAAAACAAAGCACCTGGAGTAAAAGAAAGAAAATGGTAATTGCATGTACACTTTTTTAAATCATCACTAATTGTTTACAGTGAAATTTAATCACAGGAAGAATAGATTCTTATAATTTAAACCTAACATTCATGTTCCAAGAGAGTAGCAACATTGTCTGACAGATTAAAAAAGCATAAATAAAAATCAAATTATATTGTCCAATTTTTATAATTTTAGGAAGAAATTAATTTAGAGTACTGTTAATGAATGAGAGGGAGTGATTACTTAACAAGTACAACAAAAATCTGTTGTTCAGCAAAAGCAAAACACCAACAATCTATCTAAATGAACTAATCCAACCTGAAGCAAAGACACATAACTTTTGACCCTTGTATTTGTATAGAAACAACATTTAAGTAAAGATTATAGAATCTTTTAGGTGGAACTTTAGATGTAATTTACCTAACACAATAGTACTGGAATTTCCTCTATAATTTTCTTGAGACATGGAATCCCAGTCTTAGCTTGAACACTACTTCACAGGTGAGCAGGGGCCACTGCTGGTTATATAGGACCTTATAAAATGTTGTCTTATACTGACTTGAAACAAATTTCTTATGACTTTCAAATATTAATTCTTATTCTATGACCTGGACAATGAATACATTTACATCTTCTAGATAAAATATTTTAAAATAATGCTGATGGACAAAATGTAACTTGCCTTATTTTCTTTTTTCTGAGCACCTTTCTTTATACCACTTCTCTAATATTTCTAACTAAATTGTCAGCTCCCCTTTCAGAATGTCTGTGATATTCCTAACCAGAAAATTATGTATAAGATGAGAAACAACATACTTGGCATTTGTGATATCATTTTTAACTTAAAAATGTGCAGCACCCCAATAATGAAATCCTTGAACTTCAGATCTCTCATGCAATTTTGAACAGAAGTCGTGTTATGTTCATATTCTGTTACTTGTATTTATTCTTTTGAATGAATGGTGATCTTGTTATCTCATGAAATTTGGCATGGTAATCTTAATTTCTCAAGTAAAAATGTAATGTGTTACTAGAGCAAAATATTCAATAGTATTTGAATTATTGGAAATTGTTTTATGTGCAGTAAAGCATTTTAAACTTGTTTATGCAAATGTATATATTTTTTAAAGGAAAAATGGTCAAAGTAATAAGACATAAAAGTCTCCGAGTTGTCTTAGCCAAGAACTTTGGTCTGAGAATTGCACCTACTTAGCATTTGATAATGTAGAGGAAGATTTGGAAAATATTCTTTTAGCTTCTGAAAAATGTACTCTTTATCAAGTAAATAGGTGTATTTATTTCAAGATCTAGTATTAGATTTTGTCTTTATTCAGAGACTAACCTATTTGACTAATATTTCACTGTTGTGTAGAAAAATAAATCAATTTGCTTCTTTCTATTAAGAACCACAAAAATGAAAATGGAAAAACTGAGTACTTATGAAATGGAAAAATAGAGAAAAAAATAAGATGTCAGTGTTTACCTTTTAATTGTATACACCTACTTACTATCAAAGAAATGACAAGTATACATTCCCACTCAGAACTATGTCCAGAGGAAAGCTTTTTCAAGTATATAAATATTCCTGCTTAATTTGTTCTTATTATCTATTGTTTATATGCACCAAGCTGGAGAGTGCATCATTTTTAGGTGAAGAAAATATCTAGTGGGATATGCAATTTAACATGACTGAAGAATACAAGCATTGATTGAGCATTTCTCCATGCTCACATTCTGGTGAAGTGTTCAGATGCCACAACTACTTTTCTGAATCATCTCCTTCCACTTTCATCTTTGCTCCTTCCATTCCAGCCACACTGGCTTTCTTTCTATCCCTTGCAGTTGTTTAACATGTTCTCAACTCAAATAAGAAGTGGGCCTTTGGCTATGTCTGTTCCCTTTGTCTAGAACACTTGTGTAAATAAATGTTAGATTCATTACCTCAGCTTTTTCAGGTCTCTGTTCAAATATCAACATATCTACAGGCCTTCCCTATCTATGCTTTGTAAAATAACATGCCTCACGCATGGCACTCCATCTTTCCCTGGCTTTACTATATTTATCCCTGCAATGTTGATCAATCAAAATCATTTATTTATGTTTTATTTTTGGTCTCCTTCTCCACACTGCTGGCACTTGCTGTTTTGTCACCTACTCTGCCTTCTGTACTCAGATACTGACTGGAACTTAGTAGGTACTTAATAAATATTTGATAAATAAGCTAATTAATGAATATTGAATAGTAGGCATCAAAGAAATTTTCCCACACTTTAGAAAGAGTAATATGTTCAGAATGAAACAGCCCAACTTTCATTGACAAGGATCCACATTTAGAAATATTTCTTGTGAAATTAGTGACTTCAAGAATAAAGGAGAGTCAAAACAGAAACTGAAGAGAAAAATAAAACTCAGGGGAAAAAATGAGGTTAACTTCAGATTATTTATCTGTATAATGAACAATGAAGCAATACAATAATGTTGAAGCTGTGGTTATTTAACCAACTAACCTAGCATTCAAATGTGAGTTGAAAGTAAAACATTTTAGTATATAAAAACATACAAAAATGAAGACATTAAAAAAAAATCCAAGTGAGAAAAAGGCACATTGGAAGAAATAAGAAACAGAAGAAATTTAAAACTTAAAATTAATTTAAAATTAAATCTAAAAATAAATACTATCAATCATTGGAAATGTGGCTTTGAATCACTTAAATTAGGAAATTATTGATAAGAAAATAGAGGTAGGATTTCAGAAATTACTAACATTTCTGCACTAACTTTACAGATGAATTAAAGAAGAACATTAGATGAAATGGGATGTAAAACAGAAATATGAATATTTTATTCAGGTCATATCTGTTTGTATTTACAAATTCATTTGTATTGGAAAATGAAAACATGTATCTGGATCAAAGAGTAATGTTTATTGTGGTTTCTGTGTATAGACTTCCAATAGAAATATTATGTTTTATTTTGTGTTAGGAGGAAAAATATTAGACAAAAAGGACCTTAGTTTTTATTCAGTTGTCTTCTGTATATTTCATTCTCGAAACATATGAGTCAAGATTTTGAAAAAAGAAACATATTTCTGGTCAAGAGTGTTAAAGACAATGTATAAAGAAGACATTGTTCAACCCCAAATTATTTCAAAACTCAATTTTTAATAATAAAATACATTTTAAGCAACTTGATTAAACATTTGAACCATATTTAGTCAGATATGCTATTTATTTTCTTTATTTACTAAAATAAAAATATAAATGCACCTTATTGTAAAATTTTAAAAAGCATAAAAGTATATAAAATAAAAATAAACCCCCTTTCTTTTTCTTACTCCCTCCAATCACACTTCATACCTTAGAGCTAACCATTGACAGACTACAATGACAAGTTCTAGAACATGCAGGTTGGAATTATGATAACAAAGACATAGGTTTATAAAGATATGCTGTCAAATATATTACTGTACTCAGAAAGGCACCAAAAGGATTTTGAGAAAGAATAATGTGATTTTCTTGTTTCAAGACAGGAAATCAGACTAATTCAATGCTAATTCTTATGAGAACATGCATTATCAGAATATGGGACTTTTTATTTTTTGCAATACAAAACTGACACAAAAATGTATTACTTGAATAAGAATATTCACTTCACTACCAAATATTTTCTGATTTATACTTTGATAATTCTAAATGAAATATAAATTAAATTTTTAAATATAAATGAACATTTTAACATTTATAGCAATCAGTCTTAATTTATAAAACATGGCATGTGGACTAGGTAGATTTTTATGTTCACCTCACCTCAACTCCTTAGCAGAGGTTAAAGATAGAGAAAGACTGCTTCCACTCTTAAAGAGATTACATTTTAGTAGAAGGGAGAGCTAATTTCAAATGATTTACAAATAAAATTAAATAATGCACCAGGTACAAAAACAGTATAGAACAGGAGAGCAAGAGAAGAATCTTCCCAGCAGGTGTACAGCATTGAGAAAGACTTTAGAGAGGAAATATCCTATGGACAGGATTTGAAAGATGAACTCACCAGGCTGATAAAAGAAGAATACAACGTAGGCAAAGGCACAGAGGCAAGAAATAAAATGGTACAGTAAAAATTTTTTCAAGCAATTTTGCATTAGTTGATTACAACAAAGAGTAAAAAGCTGGAGAAATCTGTAAGGGCTGAGTCATGGATGAGCTGGTATTAGCTAAGTTACTTGGACTCTAACCTGTAAGCCATGGAACATGAATGAATGGGTTTTAGAATTGGAAGGGACTGAGTAATATTCCATTGTATATATGAGCCCCATCGTCTTTATCCATTCATCTGTCAAGGGACAGGAGAGAATAGGATCCTTAAAAATGGAGAAAATTGAATACCTTAGTTCAAATAGCAGAACTCATTGCAAATACGACATTGCATGGAATAAAATGTAAATAGGTAAAAGGTTAGTTTATCTATGAACCAAACCCCTTTCAACAGAAAATTGAAGTTGCAGTTCAACATTCAGTGAGTTTCCAATGTAGTCCCAGAACCCTTCCAGTCTTTAAAGGGTGTGAAAACAGACTAATACAATAATTGAATACTTGATGGATTGTCTTGAATGCATCATGCCCTATGGTACCATTTGTTACCAAAGGTTGGCCAAGGATCAGTAAATTTCAAATGCAATAAATTCAGGAATAAGTTGAAAAACCAGTGATGTCTAAATTATCAGGAGTGTGTTGTCAAACTTTATTAAAAGATGAGATGATGAATGTCTTGGCAGTCCACAGTAATCAGAGCAATGATGGGATATCAGTATGCACACTATTTCATACTTGAATTAATGTGAATGTCTTCTTTTTACTGATGTTTTCTTTTTTTAAATGGTATAGGAATTAAGCTACAGATTTGTTTTAGTTTTCCATAGAATTTCTATGATGGGTATTTTATAAGCAAAACAATTCCAAAGATAACAGTAGAAATTTTAAATTAACACTATCCTGAAACCATTTGCCACAGGCAGCTTGCAGACACTCCAATTGTGGCTGCGGTACACCTGCCTCGGCCTGAGTGAATAAGTGTTCCTCAAGCAGCCACTGCTTTCACTCCATCTCGCCTGGGCAAGGAAAAGATGCCTTAGGGCGGGGCACACACCAAGGTGGGGTCAAAGCCAAAGTTGAGCTCCAGGGCCAGTAAGACTAAGGAAGAGGACAGCTGCACAAGTTGTGGATTAAATCCCCAAGATCAGCTGGGTAAATCCTGCATCTGTGGAGTACCTGAATAGATGAGTGTTTCAACAATTGAGACCCTTCTAGCCTTCACAGCACTGGAATTTGGGGGCAAGTACATGTGGGAATCTGGCCAGGTCAGAGTCTGAGCTGGCCCCACAGTGCCCACAGCAAGTCCAGAGACCTACCTAGAGGTATTGGAGGGCCACCTGGGGAGGCATGTGTTTGCTCTGGCTCACTAGGGGAGCAAGGACAGTGACAGAGGAGGGCCCAGGAAAATATTTTTATTACTATTATTCTTTTTTTTTTTGTTCATTTTGTTCAGTTGTTGGTGTTGTTGCTTTGATTTTTTTAATCTTTTATTCTTAATTTTAATTAAAAAAAATTTAATATATATAATTTTTATTTTTCTATTTTTATATTTTGTAGCTTTGTGGGTTTTTTCTTGTTTTCGTCCTTTATGTTTAATTTTCTTTTCTTTTCTTATTGTTTTTATGTGTACATTTTATGTTTTCTTTGCTTTTTTTGTTGTTTGCTTTCTGTTTTTGATTTATTTTTCATTCTTTGTTTTTGTTAGTTTAGTCTTTATTGACTGTTCTCATATTAGAATTCCTTTGTTTGTTTGTTCCCTAGGTTTTTTTTGGTCTGTTTTTCTTCTTTTCTCTGCATGTGTGTGTGTGTGTGTGTGTCGTGTTGTTGTTGCTACTGTGTGTTTACTGTTGTTTTTGCTATTTGTCTTGGATAAAAACAAACATTTACACATATTTAATTGCAGTATCATATAAGCAGTAAACAAAGAAGCTAAAAGGAAATCAATCTTGTCAATTGTACACTAAGCAAAGTTTTAAAAAAAATTCATAAATTATATATATATATCCAATACCTAGATTAAATAAATCAGAATTTTTTCATAGTTAAATAAAATTGTGGGTCAATTAAGTTTTACCTACATCTTCCAAAACATGAAATATTAGTATAAAATATAGCATTTCTAGAATGGGTTACTCAAGATACAGTGTATAGAGTGGTTAAGAGCCCAGACAGTGGAGTCATATAGCCTGGGTTCAAACTTCAGCCATGGGCCTGGTTAGGCAGAAGACCTTGGGAAATTTATCTAACTTCCTTGTACCTCAATTTTTTCATCTTAAAAACAGAGATATTGATAGCACTACCTCCTCATAGAATTCTTGTGAGGATTTAAGTTATTAAATGTAAAGCATATAGTAAATGCTGTCTATAACTACTATTGCTACTCAACTATGGCAATATAAAATCAAAGATAATTGAAAATAAAATAGATATTTTTAGTATCTTTTGAAAAAGGAAGCTCCACTGAATGCTATAATTTTTTCTTTTTAATATGAATACAGCAATATTCTGCATAAGTATTTTGATATTATTTATTTCTATCATTAAAATGAAGCACATGTGTGATTCAGAAAACAAAAGGTAATATCTATGATATCACAGGTTATCTAGTTTTATTATCATTCTTAGACCTGTAGGGAAATTGTTATAATTCACTCTGTATTTTACTGTTTTTTTATAATGCCTGGTTATGACAAAAGAGGGCTTGAAAATGTTATTATGTCTCACTACATAATTAAAAAAAAAATTTACACAACCTATAGCAACCTGAATCCTTATACAAGGATTCAAACTGGATGAATATACTGCATTTCTTCTTTATTTTATCGTTATTATTATTTGTTGAAGCTATCAACATCATCTGCTTCCTTTCCAAATCTGTCCTGTCATTGAAGACTTATCTTCAAATTTTATCTTCTCCAAGAAACTTTTCGAAGAACCTTGCAAACCAAATTAACCATCTCCTAAATCTTTGACCTTATAATTCTAGCTATCCATAAGCAAAGCGATTTTAAAATTGAATAATGTTTATACTTAACAGTCTAGATCTCAAACATCTATCACGGAATACACACATGTAATGCCTAAAAGTTCGTGGACAAAGATATCAAGATGACAGAAGACGTGAAACAAGACTGGAGTTTATTTAGGCAGATGGAGGAATGTGAAGAATGTTTTGAACCCAATATGTCCCTTCTTCAACATCCATATTTTATCCATTTGTACATTGTTCCTTGAGTCTCTTTTCTCTTTTCCTATTCTGCTTCTGGAAATACCTCACTTATTATTAACAAAGCAATGAAACACTTTATTTTTACAAAATAATAATTATATTTGTTAGGAGAGAAACAGTTTAGTTCTCTTTAAGTTTTCTATATGGAAAACTAAAGTTTCATAAACAGTTTATAAAATTATCCAAAAGTATGTGTAGCTTTAAAAGTTTTCACTTGTACCATCAGATTTATCTGCAGAAGGAAAGAAGCTGTTAAAAGAATGTGTATAGGGATGCTCAGTATTTGGTTGGGCTTATTTTCTGCACCAAGAGCGCATATTTTAGAGGAGGCAAAATCAGTAGAAAATTCTTATCAAAGACAACATGTTGTCTCTTTTCTTCTTTAATTGTTAATGGTAGTCAAAGATAATGTACAAGTTCTTTCTAGTATACGTGTGTAACCGGATGTCTGGCAAGTTCATTCAATTATATGATTAGATACTTATTGAAAGCCCAGTATGTACCAGGCATATTAGATACTAGAGACATAAGAGAACCCAGAAAGACAAAACCCATGTTAGATCTTAAGAGTAGCACAGTGTTGTAATAAACAGGGAATTAAATTGGAGATCAAGATAACATTATCTTAAACATACTGAGTAATTATTTTATATAGGACAGATCAGCTTCCTCATCATATTTCTTTTATCTATTAAATAAAGGGAGTCATTAATTTATTCATTTAATGAACATTTACTGTGTTGGTCTATTATGTTCCGTACACAAAGATAACAGAACTAAACACATAAACTCTGTTCTCCATAAGAGAGCTTACAGTCTGATAAGAGTGGGGTTAGATACACAAGTTAAAGCATTCCACTAAATGTGTGCATAGAATGTTATAGAAGCAAACGGGCAAGGTGGTCAGTGACTTCAAGGGTCAGCAAAGTTTTTCAGATGCAGATAACACTGGAGTTTATTATGAAGAAAAAGAAAAAGTCTATGTTGCAAGTTGAAGGAAAAAGGAAATTCAAAGTACAGAAAGAAACATAGAAAAAGGAAATTCAAAGTACAGAAAGAAACATAAGACACAGGTACACAAGCCAGCATACTGGAAACTACAAGGAATCCAGGATGCTAAGATAGGGAGGTTTTAAAGTGCTAAGTGAAGAAAGAAAAGGGACAGGAGAAATAGGCAGGAAAAAATCTATCAATATTTGCATACCATGTTAGGAAATTTAGATTTGTTTCTGTAAGCAAACGACAGTAACTGGAAAAATGAAAAGCTTGGAAGTTGTCACAATCAGAAATTGTTTATTTAAATAGATCACTCTAGTGCTCGCTTCGGCAGCACATATATTAAATAGATCACTCTGAAAACAGTACAGAGAATGGCTCTGTAGAGGTTAAAAGCATTGCCTCTAAAATCACAAAGACAATCATGACCTCAGTTTCCCAATCTGTAAAGTGAGAATAATAATCCTAAAATTGTCACGAAGTTTAAATGAAATAATGTATTCAAAACTCTTAGTATAGTTACCAGCAGTTTGGGTGAAGATATCACTGCCAGAGGCAGTAAAACAAGGAAATCACCACACATCAGAATGTCCAAAATTTTACCACTACTCATGCCAGTAAATTATTATGTAAATTTATTCCCAAATAGATTACAAAATCTGCTAAAGGAAGATAATTTTTTAATGTATTTTTAAATCACTCATTCTCTAGATTCTAGGATAAAGTTTTTGTTGTTGTTGTTGCTGGTTTTTTTTTTTTTTTTTTTTTACAATGGTGTGTTAGTTTCTGCTGTATAACTAAGTTAATCAGTTATACATATACATATATCCCCATATCTCCTCCCTCTTGAGTTTCCCTCCCACCCTACTTATCCCACCCCTCTAGGTGGTCACAAAGCACAGAGTTGATCTCCCTGTGCTATGTAGGTGTTCTACAGAAGTTTGCTAAAGACTCAGCTAAAATTTTTATGAAAGTAAGTTTTGCTTTTGACATTTTAACATAACACTTATGAAAAAGTAAGGTGTTGGTTTTGCTTAATATTCATCTTTTCTAAATTTTAATTGTTTAAAAAAATCCTTTCATCATGTTTTAGAACAATTTAAAATTATTTAGAATAATGAAATCTCATATGTCATCACTTGCTTTACTTTTATAACGAGTTCTTAAAGTACTTTTGCTGTTATAATGAGAATTAAATAAATCAGCAAATTCAGATTTGCTTTATTTTGATGGTTAAAATTATAACAATTATATGTTAAACACATCATTTTGTTTTTTCTGATAATGTTAACTCTCATGATTTTTTCAGCTTGGTGTATATTATTACCTATAAATATATATTATCAAGTGGGCCTAGTATAAATATGTCCATACTGAAATATTAAGCATTATGTTTAACCTTGAAGTGCAAAAGTGTAACCCTATTGGAATATACTATACCTGTCTACATCTACATCTATATCTATCTTTGTATGTCTACAAAATGTTATTGATATTCATTTTTTATACCCAATTGTCTAATATATTATTTAAACTCAGTTCCTCCTTCCACCAACCTTCAGCATTTTGGAAATGGATAGAGGCTGCATAGGAAAGGAAAACAAGAAAATCCCAACAGGTTATGCACATATTCAGGCAGGTTCATTGCAGGTTTCTGTTGTTGCTCTGCAGTTATGTTATTATTTATACATTTACTATCTTGTCACAAGCTATATATCATATCTGTTGAAAAGCCATGATTCCAAATGAAGGGCTGGTAGTCTTTCTCTTGCATGCCACAAAGATGCTGATTGGTTTCCAGCTTGGTGTAAATTTGTCTTGATTATTTTGTGACTGGTGTTAGTGTGAGTAATAAAAATAATGTATCAGAACCCTGCATTAGAAAGTAGGGAGTTTGGTAATATGCTTGCACTTTTGGCTGCAAAATATCAATATAAGCATGCTGCTGTACTTTATGAAAACTGCAACCTTCACCTCACCTCTGTGCACACTGACTAGGCTACACTGAGATAGTCCAGATGTGACAGATGCATGCATCCCACTGAGCCGATCTTTATTCTGGAGGAAATCCCAGAATATTCTGTCCAGAGAAAGATGAAAGAAAGCACTTAGAGTTACATCATATACAATGTTAAGTCCAGAAGCAATAATGAATAGCTTGCTTTGTTTATTTGTATTTGAGAATTTTAAGACAACACCCATTGTGAAACGCCACAGGGCCTATGTATCATGAAAAATAAACAATATGCTAAAAGCTAAAAGTCATTTTAAATTAGCATATCAATAACGAAAAGCTCAACTGAACAGATGTCCCTTGCTTTTTGCCCAGAAGTTCGATGAACTGGAGCTCTGTCAGGTCAAGGGAAAAAAAAAAAATATTCAACAGACTAAAGGATTTAAGACTCTTAATAAGAGCACTCTTGTTGATTTTACCCTTTGTAACTGTATGTAGATATTGATATCCTTCCAAAAAATCAAAAGTCACTCTAATAACGGAGACTTAAAGATTACATTTGAATCACATCACTGAGGAATTACATTATGTTACATCATTTCAATATATTTGCATGGAAGTCACAGAACTAAGTATACCTGGGATGGGTTACTTGCATCAAACCCTTCCTATACTCATAAACCCAATCCGTTTTCCACGTAAGTAATTTTTATGAAATATTGACTGCATACCTTCTGCATTACCATTATTTATAAGAAATATATACATATTTGGTCATTCAGATGATCAAAATACGTTTCTAATATATATTTGGTTTTCATCCACAGCTTCTAATTGCTCCTTCATCCAAGGCTCACAAAACCCTTGGAATTTCCTGAGCAATAAGAACAATGAAAACATCTTTTTTTAAAATATTTGATCTCTTGTCGTCAGTTCCTGAAAATTCTGTGGAGCCACAAGGTGAAATGAGTGTCTTCTTATTCATAATAAATGCCATTCCACCACTCTCAGGCTTATGTTAATGAAGAGGGCTTTTGGAAACACCTAAGGATAGGAGCTGGTTGCCAAGGGAACCAACCAAGAATAGAACGTTGGAACTTTCAATCCCACCCTCTGATTTGCTGGGAGGGGAGAAGAGGTAGAGATTGAATTAATCACCAATGGCCAATGAGTTATACAATTGTGCCTATGTAATGAAACTTCCATAAAAACCCAAAAGGAGGGGGTTTGGAGAGCTTCCAGCTTAGGGAACCAGACTTTCTAGGTGCTGGGCCAAGCTTCATGAGGGCAGTTCTTTTGCTCAGGACCTCACCCTATGTATCTTTTTATCTGGCTATTCTTATCCTTTAATATTTTTTATAATAAATCAGTAATCTAGTGAGTAAATGGGTTTCCTGAAGAGCTGTTCTAACAAATTAACTGAACCCAGGGAGGGGGTCATGGGAACTTCTGATGTATAGCCATTCAGTCAGAATGGCTTGCAATTGGCCTCTGAAGTGGAGGGCCATCTTGTGGGATTGAAACCTTTATCGGTGGAATCTGATGCTACCTCAGGGTAGATTGTGTCAGAATTGAGTTAAATTTAGTTGAATTTTGGACACCCTGCTGGTGTCTGGGAATTGTTTTTTGGTGTGGGAAACCTCTGCAGGCACACACACACACACATACAAACACACACAAACATGTGTGTGTGCTTTGAAATTGGGTCCAGGAAACCCCAATGACCTTCCTACTTAAGGAATCATAGTGACCATAGGAGGAGATCTGGCTATATAAAAATCAAGCCACTTGCAAAGCTCAACACCAAATTACTTCTCAGACTTTTCTACCATAAATGTGCATCATATTTTCTCCATTTCAACTTTGTATTTTCCTTACACTTCATGTGGCGCTTAAAGTATAAATCATCTCACCATTTCCTAATATCTACATCTGAAAAAGCCTATTCATTTTTCAAGCAGCTTTAGAAAAAATGTTACACTTTTCATGTAGAATCACTCCATCTATATTTCTCTGTAATTTCAGTACGTAAAATAAGCTGTTCTTTTCTCTTGTCTCATTGTTTGTGGTAAGAATATATGCTAGCCCTACTGCAATGGATTAAAGAAGTTAAGGGTTGATTGGATCAATGATATGTAAAATCTGTAGGTAGGCTGCCCAATTAACAGATGTAGTCAAGGAAATTGTATCTTACTATCTCCTTGCTATGACACCTTCTTTTCTCACAACTTGTGTTCCAGGCTAGAATAATGGGAAAGGCCAAAAATGTTTTACTAGTGAGATATTGTCTGTTTCTTTAGAAGTCAAGCCCTCTACAGAAAACTTCTATAAGTACTTCACTGACTAGAACTGGGCCATATGGTCACCCAGCTGCAATAGAGTTTGAGAAGATATTATTTTCAAAATTTCAGACTCTAAAGTCACGAAAACTGAAAACCTAAGTATGTAAGTGACTCCATGTTTCCCCAACTGCCATAAAACTAATTTTCCTATTATATTACAGTTATTAATGTTAGATATGTTCAAGTCTGTTTGTAATCCCGAGTCACTTGAAGAAAAGGATTGCGACGTTAGTAATCCTATCCCTCATGTCGGGAACAATGTTAGAATGGACAGCTCCAAGAAGGAGAAGATTCTGTTGTAAGAACCCCAAGGATCTGAAAATAGACCAGTCTTAATTAAATCAAGGTAATCTCCCCATGACCTTTCTGCTCTCAGAAAACTTAATTTTCTGGAGGAAAGTAACAACATTCAGAGCATCTATAATTTTGCCAAAGTGTTTTTCAAAGCAATTGTATCATAATTCATTCCCACCAACAATATATGAGAGTTCCAGTAGCTTCACATCCTAGTGAACTCTTAGTATTGTCAGTCTTTTAAATGTATTACCTGTGTAGTAATATTTCATTATAGTTTTATTATTTATTACTTTGAAGACTGATTTAATGTGCTTGTGGCTATTAGTATACATTTTTTTGTGACGTGTATATTCAAAACTTTGACCATATTATTTTTTCTTCCTTTTTTTTCCCTCTTTGTAAGAGATGTTTTTATATTCTGGGTAAAAGTCCTTTATCAGACATATATTTTGCAAATATGTTTTAATATGTGGTTTACTTTTAAACATGATTTTTTATAGCAGTTTTAGTGAGATATAATTTGCAAACCATAAAATTTATACTTTTAAATTATACAGTTCACTAGTTTTTCATATATTCTCAGAGTTGTATAATGATCAACACTATCTAATTTTAGAAAAGCAGGCTTTGTTTCATGCTTTCTGTCTCTTGTCTAATAAATCTTTGTCTACTCGAAGTTGTAAAAGTTCTTTCCTATTATTTTTTCTGAAATTTGTGGTGACATTCTTTAGTTAAGTTGTGTATATGAAATAGGGTAAGGGACAAGCCTTATTTATTTTTTCATACTTATTCCATTACAATAAGTTGAAACGATGATGTTTCCTCTTCAAAATGCCTTGACAACTTTACTGACCATGTATGTATGGGTCTAATTCTATTTGTAGTCTCTGTTCTATTGACTTATATGTCAATATCATGTGTTCAGTGTAGCTCTATAGTATGTTTTGGAATTTGATTCATCTTTTTCTAAATTGCGCTCATTTATTTTAAATGTTTTCATATATTTCTAAATTGTTTCGGCTATTCTGTGTACTGAATATTTTCATACAAATTTTACAATCAACTTATCAATTTCTGAGGAAAATATGTTGGAATTTGTCTTACAAGTGTGTTTAATTATAGATCAAATTGGTAACGATTGCCATGTAATATTAGATGCCATCTTTCAAACTCTATTATCTCTTTTTCTCTGTCACATATGTATACTTAGAGTCATTATGCAATTTAATCCTGAATTATATGAGTCCCCAGATGTAAAAATAACTAAATATCTATCACTAATTTGAAACAAACCTAAATAATGAAAGACTTCAGTTAAACCTAAGCAATGAAAAATTTTGGGTAAACCTTCTAAATATGAAAAACAGTAACCTTTAAAGGAATAGTGAAAAATGCGTAGTAATAAGGAATTCTATTCTTAAGTAGTAAATCTTAACTTTCCTTAGAATTAAACCCTTTGGTCCTGAAAATAAATGCACAGTCCTTAGAAGATTATGACATATCAGCAATGATAAGCATCGAATTAAGTCAGTATGGTTAACAATAGAACATGTTGCATATTAGGTTGTCAATTTATGTCTATGAAATGAAAAAATAGATCACATGGTGACTCTAATTTCCTACTAGATAAAGATAATTGTGGTAGAAATTCTGGGGTCATTAGCTCGCTGGGGGTTGTCAACACATAAGAGTAGTACACCTTTGGTAAACTACTCTGTTAAATATAGATTGAATTATTTGTACTTGATTTACTTTGCAGTACAATAGTAAAAACCTAGCAATATTAATTGTACATCAAGTAACAGTTATCTGTACTTTGTGTATTTCATGAGCAAAAATATATTGCATCCTATACACATAAGTAAATGGCAACAATGAAAGACTCGTAAATCCAATAGCATGACTCTCCTGTTTTGTTTCAGAAATATAACTCATTAAAATAATAGAGAACCTCAAATGCTCTTTATTAGTTTTAAATTATTTATGAAAAAAAAATAGTTGTTTCAATAAGAAAAATATTTAGAAAATTTGAAAACCCATTTTCAAAGGGAGAAATTATTGCCAAGTTCTAGAAATTTGCTTTATGGTTTTATTTCTTCTGGAAAACTGTGATTACAAACAGAAGGATTTCTCACAATAATTATGCATGAAAAGAAAAACATATTAAATCAAGAGTAATTTTAAGAGACCATAACATTTGTTCTAATGAGAAGCAGAGTAATTTTCATATTGCAACATAACATTTGCTTTTTATTTCCTAAAATTTATTTTCATAATTGATTTGGTAAGAATATTAAATATGGTAGTCACACTAAATCTTTTTAATATTCATCTGGGTTTATAGTTATTATCCATATTTCTTTTAGAAAACATTTCAGTTACAACTGAATTTTAAAATCATGTATCATTTAATATCGATGATCCACAGCAATCATAATGCTTAGGACTGACTGGAAATGTAATAGAATAAATTGACCATATCAAATGATTAATCAAATTAAATGCTAGCCTATTTAGTCTTAGTCTATTCAGAAAGTATCTAAAGGCAAAGATCGAGTTTTATCCATTTAATTAAATTTTTTTTTCTGAATTATATTACTACAGTAATTTTCCTACATAATAAAGAGTTCCATTCTGAGAGCACATACGTTAAGTCCGATTTGTTTGTAAACCCAACAAAGTTAGCCTAGGTACCCAACTAACACAATCGGCTATATAGTACTTTACTGTAATAGGGTTATAATACTTTTCACACAAATAATACACACACAAAAAAACCCCAAAAATAAAGAAAACATTTTTAATCTTATAGTACATTACCTTGAAAAGTACAGTAGTACGGTACAACAGTTGGCATATAGGGGCTGGCATCAAGTGAACAGGTGAGAAGAGTTACTGACTGGAGGAGAGAGAGGAGGTGGGAGATTGTAGAGGAGAAGGATCGTCAGCAATTGGAGATGGAGGGCAAGCTACAATTTCACTCATGTCTGATGTTGATGGAATGCATGTTCACATCTTTTAAAGTTCACAACTTGAATGTTTGTACATAGGGGACTTACTATATTATAATTATTCCCTTTGTACATTTTTCTTTAACATACATTAATTCAAGCTAGTAAATAAAATGAAAGCTCTCCCTAAAATTATCTGGTAGTAATCTTGGTCATTTTTATATATTGCTTTATATTCTTATTTGAACCATGAATAAAATAATATACTAATAATAAAAAGAATATTATTGTAAAATTATATCATTTTGATCATTTCAAAAGTATATCATTTATATATATATTGATTAAAGGTACAATTATTTAAATTAGGTGATTGGTACTATGTGATAATGATTAACCTGAACTAAATTTATTTACTTTTCTGGTTAAAAGATATAACTTAAAACAGACTCCTTATAAAAATACATTCAACACTGCAAATAAAATAAATCAAGACTGAGAAAATTGGGACAGAGGGAAAATGAGGATAGGAAAAAGGGATGATGTCAGAAGTGAGATGAGTACACTGAAAGCATACCAACTGTTCCTGTGTATCTGCTGGAGATGGGACACAAATTTAGCCCAAAGCTTTCTAGTAGTCAACACAAGGAAGGATCGATGATTCATTTAATGGGTCACAGTAATCTCGAAATGAAAACAAAGTACTCATTCAGGAAAAGACCTATTACTGGCACTATAACCATAAAAACATTTCCCATGTGTCTTAATAAAAACAATACTAGGAATTACAACCATACCTACATCCTTACAATATAGTACAGTCAGAAGTGCTCTGACATTTCTAGAAATAACATTCTCAACTTAGGCTGTTCTATGACATAGAACACAATTCAGCAAAGCCAAAGCAATCTAATTTGGATGGACACAACTATCATGTGACATGGCTTAACCCAACAATCCACTGCAGAGTTTCTAAAGTAGTAAGTTTCACATTTTCACTTTACTTCAGGAGCTGTCCTGTGTGCCCATGTGAGTGCTCATGAATACACATGGGCACATAGGTAAAAGGAGATCCACTACCACTTCCAACCAAAAATTTAATAATTTGTTATATTTGCTCCAGCTTTATATATTGTGACATAATATGTAGAAGAGTTTTGAAATTTGTTTGTTGGTTTGTTTCTAAAGGACAGTTTGAAAAGTTCCAGATCTAAGCTAAGAGTTAGACTGAATATTGTTTAGGAAAACCTCGATCAGTGTTACTCAAATGAGTGAGAATAAGTGAGGATTACTTCCACATTATGTTTCCTGACAGCTTTTTGTAATATTACTATTTTATTTTTTCTTTTCCAGTACAAAACCAATTATTTTATTTTATTTTATTTATTTATTTATTTATTTATTTATTTATTTTGCGGTACGCGGGCCTCTCACCGCTGTGGCCTCTCCCGTTCTGGAGCACAGGCTCCAGACGCGCAGGCCCAGCAGCCATGGCCCACGGGCCCAGCCGCTCCGCGGCATGTGGGATCCTCCCGGACCGGGGCACGAACCCGCGTCCCCCGCATCGGCAGGCGGACTCTCAACCACTGCGCCACCAGGGAAGCCCAAAACCAATTATTTTAAAAGTTAGTGGAACTAAAAGATGATCAACACCACCATCTTTTTTAAAGGTAATGCTGCTGACGAGGAACACATACGCTTGAAGAGACAACCTGTATTAGCCTAATGGTCTTTTAAAAGCAGTTTGTTTTTTATTTCAGGACTAAACAACAAAATATAAAAAATACATGTTTTTGGATTAATGCCAGGTAAATGTCTACAAGCTTGAAGGGAATTGCAATGCAATCCTGTATGAACCTTTAAAAATGCAGTTGTCTGACATACATTTCAAAAATTCTGAATTAGAAATTACAGAATAAGAGGAGAGTAAATGTAACTACTCAAAAATTTCCACATAATCCTATTATGTATTCCAGGTTGAGAATCACAAACTTGTTCCAAATATAATAAATAGAAATATTACAAAAACTAAAATAATTCCTTTCTTCACTTTTACAGTTCCGCCCATTTTGTAGCTGATCCCCCAGTCAAATGCCAAAAAGAAGCTGGAAAAGATTCATAAAGCACATACATTGTGGGGTAAAGAAATATTACACCTACAAACCTTCTTCATTTTGCTATCACATTGCCTTTTCTGTCTTTGAATATCAACCACTAAGGTAAGTGGGAAATGCCAGGAGCAGAGATTTGGGACTTCAAGCATTCTTGTGGCTTTGTGTGTCTGCTTCACCACTGCTATGCTCCTGATTGCAGTGGTGTACCACTGGGAAGAATATTACACCCACAATATGTTTTCAGTCAGGTTAAAATGGGAAACATCAAAACAAGCATTAAAGATTGACTTTTCTAGAGACTATTTAATTAATACGTTCTTGTACAACACAAATATATTTTTTACATAGATTTTCAGAATATTTCAGAAAGTATGTTCACTGACAGGTGAACCTAAGGAGTAAGGAAGTACTGAATAAACAAGAACTTCTTAATTTTCCTTCTGATTTCCCATTTACCACATCTTCTAAATTTCTAGAGTGAAATTTTTGATTTGTATCTTTAAAAATTAAGTCTGTTCCGCTCTATCACAAACCTGATTTAGCCCAAGAGTAATAACAGAATGGCTTTTCACCAGCTATAAAGGGTCTCTGACTATATTTTTCCATTTTAAAAATACCTAGTTTTATTATTCCTAATATGTTTCACTGAATGTAACATTCTATACTGAGGGTAAAACTCATCATTAGTTTGGTCTATTATTGAATTGGACTCACAATATTTTAAATGTTTTTTCTTTATTCTCTCTGCTCTTTTTTCAGCCTGTGTGAATCAACTCTAGCTCGAAGTAATGTCTCTCTAGTCTTTCTGTATTTAAAACTGTTTTTATTCTCATATAACTACCAGACTTCCATTGTTCTCCATGGGCTTCATTTATTTATCAAATCATGGTCAAGTACCTTGCTTGAAGTCTAGCCTTTCCACAAAGAATAAAGTGAGAGAAAAGGAATGTCTACTTCATTCACATGGTATAATCTTAGAATATAAATGTTTAAAGATAGGATAGTTAATTATCATAAGTAAAGGTTGTCCCATGGTGGAAGACACTTGGGTGCAAGGGAGACTCAATTTGAATGTCTCCAGATACTATGGGTTAATAGGCATTTGAACCATTCATTGGGAAAAAATACTGTCAAACACTTGCTTAAAAAGGTACTATGAATTAGTCATATCCCTGAGATTGAAAACCATAGAAAAGCGGTAGAGTCAAAGAAAATATGGAAATAAAATTAGCACAGGGAAAGTGCTTTGTTTCATATTTTTTAGCAAAAATATATGCAGAACTTCTGCTTCTGGGTATAGTGGATTACTTTGTGGTTGACTATTGTTCCTGCTGAGCACAATTAGAAAATCTGTGGAAAATTATTTTTTTAAAGGCTTCAGATATCTCCTAATCCCTTGAAGACATAAAGATCTGATAATCTGGAGTTGAACTCTCAATGTGGAGCTGATTTTACTACTTTGGGGTCATTTGCTGGTACTGCTTGAGAAATTTACCTGGATAGAAGGTCATTGCCTCCCAGTAATGAGAAATTATCTGAGCTTTTGGTGATCTCTTGTGTCAATAGTGACAAAAATGAAGACTTTTGGGCCCTAAAACACAAGGTAAATTGCCCCCCGCCCCAAATCTGTGCCAGGCAAAAACCTAAAAACTTTAGCCAAAACCATTGGAAAAAGCTGGGTTTTCAGCATTCTTTCCTAAATAGATAAAAATTGAGCTCAGGAACTGTCAGGGAAGGACCCACATGATGTTTTAAAATTCCATTGAAAACCCTGGAGAACGACAGGGATTCAATAGTAGACTGAGCTTTACCAAAAGTGTGATGCAGCCTCAATTCTCTGATTGGTTAAAGTATTGAAACCCTTATTCCATCTGCCCAGTGAAGAAATGAAGATATCACCTGAAGTCTGAAAAATATTTGTACAAAATATCCAGAATTAAATTGAAAATTCCCAAGAATGGCAACAAGAAAGACAATGTGACAGATAACCAAGAAAAAAATAAATAAAAAAGAATTACATGATCTAGACTGACCGATTATTCTGATGTCAAGTTCAGAGATCAGGACTTTCAAAATAACTTTGTCAGTTCCGCGTGTGTGTGTGTGTGTGTGTGTGTGTGTGTGTGTGTTGTGTGGATCCTTTAGAATTTTCTACATATGAGCTTATGTCATCTACAAACAGATAATTTTACTTTTTCCTTTCCAATTTGGATGCTTTCTATTTCTTTTTCTTGCCTAATTGTCCTGGCTGGATTTTCCAGTGCTACACTGAATAAAAGTGGTGTGATGGGCATTCTTGTCTTGGTTCTTATCTTAGAGGAAAAGCTTTTGGTTTTTCAACATTGAGTATGAGATTAGCTGTGAGCTTGCCATGCCCCTTATTATGCTGAGGTACATTCCTACTACGCTTAGTTTGTTGAGAGTTTTTATCATGAAAAAGTAATAAATTTTATCAAATGCTTTTTCTGCATATGTTGATATAATCATGTGATTTTTATCTGTCATTCTGTACATTTGGTGTATCACATTAATTAATTTGTTTATGTTGAACCACCCTTGCAGTTTAGGAATTAACCCCACTTGATCATGATGTATAATCCTTTTAATGCGCTGCTAAATTTGGTTTGCTAGTATTTTGTGAGGATTTTTGATTCTGTGTTCTCAAAGGATATTGGGCTATAGTTTTCTTGTAGTGATTTATCTGGTTTTAAAGTTGCAGGATACAAAATCAACATCAGTTGTATTTCTATACACTAACAACAAGCTACCTAAAAAGGAAATTAAGAAAATAATCCCATTTACCATAGCATCAAAAATAATAAAATACTTAGGAATAAACTTAATCGAGGTGGTAAAAGGCTTCACTGAAAACTACAAAACATTGATAAAAGAAATTAAAGAAGTCACTAATAAATGGAAAGACATCTTGTGTTCATGGATTGGAAAAATTAATATTACTAAAATATCCATAAGTAATCTACAGACTCAATGTAATCCCTATCAACATCCCAATGGTATTTTTTACAGAAATAGGAAAAACAATCCTAAAATTCATATGGAACCACAAAGTTCCCAAATAGCTAAAGCAATCTTGAGAAAGAAGAGCAAAGTTGGAGTCATCACACTTCCTCATTTCAAATTACAAATCTACAGTGATTAAAACAATATGACACTAGCCTAAAAGCAGACATACAGACCAATGGAAGAAGATAGAGATCCCAAAAATAATCCACACATATATGGTCAACTGACTTTCAATGAGATGCCAGTAATGTACAATAGGGAAAGCATCATCTCTTCAACAACTGGTATTGGGAAAACTGAATATACACATGCAAAAGATTGAAATTGAACACTTATCTTACACCATAAATAAAAAAATCAATTCAAAGTATATAAATGTAAGACTTGAAACTTTAAAACTCCAGAAGAAAATATAGGAGAAAAGTTATGTGACTTTGGTCTGGGCAATGATTTCTTGGAAATGACACCAAAAGCACAAACAATAAAAGCAAAAACAGACAAGTAAGACTACCTGAAACTAAAAAACTTCTTTGCAACAAAGGAAAAAAATCAACAAAGTGAAAAGATGACCTACAGAATGGGAGAAAATTTTGGCTAGACATATATCTGATATGGGGTTAATATCCAAAATATATTAGGAGGAACTCATTCCTAATTCAATAGCAAAAAAAAAAAAAAAAAAACCTTAATTGAACTGATTTAAAAATGGGCAAACATAAATCACAATCTTATTGAACTATTTTGTTGTTAGTATGCCACACACACACACACACACACATACACACACACACAATACGTAAATTCTTAGTTAATAAGACAAACATTTTCTACCCAGTCTATCAAGAGCAACTTATATTCAGAGTAAGTGAAATTTGAATATTCTAAATTATAGATCTCATCTTATATATGATTAAATTCATAATTTTTCAAAAAGAAAAATTGTTAACATATTGTTTAAAATTTGTTGCATTACTATTATTTGTTTCTGAAGACAACAGTGACAGAAATCTAATGATTATATATCTAGATAAATGCCCATGCTTATAATGAAGAGACATTTAGTTCCTTTAAAGGTAAAATAATAGTTTTTTGAACTAGGCTGCAGAATTAAGATGTCAAATGGAATGGAAAGTATCACAATAAGGTATATATAATGTGATGTCACTGTGATTCAACCACCTTAAGAAGTGGACCTGTGGCAAATAGTATAACTCCAGTACCAAGACTAAATGACAAAATGCCATTTGTACGGTCTACCGCAGATTCAGGCATGAGGGCCCTGAAGAAACCATACCCAGATCTGAGAGGCCTGCTATTGCAGCATCCAGTTCATTTTAAGGAATGGAATAATTAGTCACTAAATAAATGTTCTGGTTTAAAAAACAAAACAAAAAAGGGAAAACAACTTAGACATATTTCCAAAGAAAACATACATATGGCCAATAGTTACATGAAAAGGTGCTGAACATCATTAACCATCCGGGAAATGCAAATTAAAACCACACTGACATTTCACTTCACACCTGTTAAGATGGCTATTATCAAAAAACAAAGGCTAGCTGTTGGTGAACATGAGGAGAAATTAGAACTCTTGTACACTGTTGGTAGGAATGTAAATTGGTACAGCCACTATGGAAATCAGTATGGAGGTTCCTCAGTAATTAAAATAGAACTACCATATGATCCAGCAATGCCATTTATGGGCATACAGTCAAAATAGTTAAAATCAGGATATCAAAGTAATATCTTCAGTCCCATGTTACTGAAGCATTATTCACAATAGTTAAGCTATGGACACAACCTAAATGTCCATCAATATTTAGGTAAAGAAATATGGTATTCTAGCTTAAAAAAGAAGACAATTCTGCCATATGCAACTACATGGATGAACTGGAGGAAATGATGCTAAGTGAAATAAGCCAGTTACAGAAAGAAAAATACACATGATTCCACTTATATGAAGTATGTAAAACAGTCAAACTCATAGAAATAGAGAGTAGAATGTGGAGTTGCTGTTCAATAGGTGTTAAGTTTCAGTTATACAAGATAAATAAGTTCTAGAGATCTACTGTATGACATTGTGCCTATAGTTAACAATACCATATAGGCACTTAGAAATTTGTTTAGAGGGTAAATCTATGTGAAGTGATCTTATCATAGTAAAAGAAAATCACTTTGACAAATATGTTCAAGAAAATAGTAGAAAAAGATGAATTAAAAGGATGAAAAATTGTAGATATCATCTGATAATTGGAATCTATATAATTGGAAATTAAGATGTCAACAGATTTAACAGCACATTAAAGAATAGAAGACAGAATTGGTGTACTGGGAAGAAGAACAATTGAAAGTATGTACACTGAAGCAGAGATAGAAAGAAATATAAATATAATAAATATGTAGGAAAAAGACACATAGAGTGAAAATTTCTCACATATATTTGAATGGAGTCTGAGATGGAGAGAAAAAAGAATGAGGCAAAATCATTATTTGAAACAATCTTAGCTGAATTTTCCAAAGCTAATGAAAGATGTGAGCCTGTAGATTGAAAAAGCTCTAACACTGAAACAGAATAAAAATAAATAAAATGAAAACCAGAGGTAGGCGCATCAAAATAGGATTACTGAAAAACAAAGACAACTAGGAAACCTCAAAATCCAAGCAGGTTATTTTTTGTATATCAATAAGTCAATTTTATTATAAAATTTAAATGGAAATTCAAAGAGGAAGAGAATTGATAAGGCAATCATGAATAAGAACAGGGTAGAAGGATTTAATCTGCAAAAAGCCCAAAATTTATATATAAATCTCAAAAATTAAGCCATTGTAACACTACTTTGGGAATAAACAATATGCCTATATTTAAAAATAGAGACTACATGAATAGACTCATGCATATATAGTCACCTGATTCATATCAATGGTGGCAATGCAGTTCAGTGGATAAAGGATGGTCTTTTCATTACATGGAACTGGCATAATTGGATATCCATATGCAAAAAACAAAAAACTTGGCCTTAAATTCATACCATTCTCAAAAACCAACTTCATGTTAACTGTGAAAATTAAAACAAGAGAGGTTTTTAGAAGTAAACACAGGAGGATTAAATACAGTTTGAGTAGATGAGTGGGGAGGAAGGTCCAAGATGAATATCGAAGGCAGCTCTTTGTGGCACCATGCATGAGAATTTGGCTTTGTTGAAAATTCCAATAATTATACAGACACTACTGAGCTGTGTCTGAAACACCTCATTTTTACAAACTAGTCAGAATAGTTCTGTGACTGTGGAAAAATGCTGATCAGCATGAAAAATATATATATAAAGAATACAGGTGTTTTACTCAGATATGTATTCTGCTCATATAGTTTTGATTCTGCCAGAATTAGTTAACAAAAGAATTCTAGCTTGTGAAAAGCACCAGAATATATGCCCCTGAAGGAGGCAAAATGTGAAGCAGCTTTAGAATCATCACAAAACCACATAGTGACATACACAGAATTAAAAATGAACACTTGCGTGAATATTAGCACATTTGGAAAATAAAGTGTGTTTTATTTTTCTGTGCTATATGGTTTAACACGTGGTTGGCTTTGTAGGCAACATCTGTTCTTGCTCCCACTAAACTGGAAGTTGGAGTTTGCAACTGAGTGTTTAAAACAATCAAAATCATTAGTGAGCAGTTGAAGATATTTGAAGGAAAACAGAACTTTTACTTTAAACCTGCCACTGTAAACAACTTAGTTTATTTATAAATGTGTATTTTCTTCTAAGTCTCTCTTTGGCCACACTTCCAACCTAGGATTTTCTCCTTGCCACACTTTGCTTTTTCTGCTGTCTTTTCCTCTGACACACCACATTCCCCTTTATGCTCTGATCCCCAGGATGCATGGTCTACATCTCTGTTCACAGGACTGGCCTTCCCAGCCAGTTCACCAGCCCTTCCCAGCACTTCCTATATCCACTAACCCTGATGAATAACAAACATTCTTTCTTTCTCATTTATATATTTCTTACAGAAAAATATTTTCATCCCCCGCAAAAAAAAACTCTTCTCAAGAAGACAACACCAGGATTTACTTGCTATTTCCAGGGCTCCACTGATTATTTGCTTAAACTCCTCTCCCAACCAAGAGATAACAGAGCCTTCTCAACATCCTCTTTTGGGGTAGTGTTTCCTATCCCAGTCTGATGATTTAGCTGTGAAAAAATTCTCTTCTTTTGAGTCTAAGGGCAAGTTCCAGAGGCCAATTTCATCCTGTCCTCCAACATATATGACCTCAGGTAGCTGAGCCACATGTTAGTAATCTGCAGATGGGCCAATTTGAACTGACAATTGAAGTTTCAAGTCTGCTATTTCTTTTTATCTACTGAGGGCAGGCATTCATACCTTTAGTCTTCTTCCTTCTGAAACAACTTTACTAAGAGACAGTTATAAAGGGAAAAGTTTGTTTTTTTAACGACTTCAAGATCTTTCCAGGAAAGCTAATTTATAAATTGCTCTTAAAGTAACTATTTCTGGGTAGTTCCAGTGTTTTCTCCACATCATATTTCAGAAGGCTTATTACAAAGTCTCTTGAGTTTTTAAAATATGTGTAAAAGTATTTTATTACTTGCCTTTCTGACTTATGATCAGAATCCTGTCATCTTAATCCCAGCTACTTTCCACTTTATCATATAATGTCACCAAAACAGAGATGTGTCCACCTTATATAAGTCCTAGCACTGGTCTTACAAATGATTTTGTAAACTCTTTCATTTCTCTACTTTATACCTGCTCCTCCTGAGAGTTTCAGTGGCATATTCTAGGCACAAATCGAAATATTTTTCTCATGTAACTGGCATTACATTCCCAATACATTTCTCTGTTTTCTGGCAGTTTTTGACCTAAACAAATCATTCTAATACTTGATGGATGACCAAATCACCAATAATGTACTTTCTCTAGGGAATTCCACCTCTACAGGTGACATCTGCCATGGACATCTTATAAGAATCTTGGAAATGCTTTAATATCTTAAGATTTGGTTAACTGGCATGGCTCAATTATATATCCATTACTAGCCTAAAACTTCAGAATGGTGTTTCTTAATTCTCTCACTCAAATACACAGAATGGTTCATGTATTTAGCACTTTATTTGAATCTTTCAGTATTAAACTGTTCACAATGTTCATCTCATAATGTCCCTCTTCTATTCAGTCATATGCCAATTACCATCATGGTCTGTGTCATTTGGCAGCCATAGTGAAGAAGCACTCTTGTCTCATTTTCATCATGATGATTTAATCCAAAACACAGCTGAGAGCTGCACCTTAATGCATAAATCCAAGGTGAATTCTCAAAATATAACCCAGATGTTATCCCCTTTGGGAAACTTCTATTCTCACCACACTTTAGTCTTAAAAGAGTACTCAGTATGTGCTCAAATTCAACCATAAGGAAACACTGAAATCATTAGAATGAGTTAAATGGATTTCACTAAGGGTTTTGCGGGGGAGATGGAGGGGAGGGCTTGCATTGAGCACCACACTATAAACAAGTTAGTCTTTAAAAATCCCTTTAGGGAATTTCTGGTCCTCAAAGATCCTATTTGGTTAAAATGCCAATCTGTTTCCTTTTCCCTTTGACTTCTCCACCATTTTCTCATATCAAACATCATAGTCTGCCACTTTTACAAATACCCACTCCAGACATGTGGACCTGGGTTCTCCCTTCCTTTCATGTAGCACAATATCATCGGTCATCTGGCCTTCTCCAGACATCTCTAAAATGTTATTGATTTAAACTTTCTCCATATTCTTCATTATATCATAAACTTGTTCAAGGTTTTACATTTCTTGTATAAGTCACTAAATATTCTAGCAAGCAATAACTAAATATTTTAAATTGTCTAATTTATAATGGCCCTCTATGCATTCTATAGCACATTGTAAATGTAAGTTTTATGGAGATTCGTATAAGGTGTATTTATTGCAACTATATTTTGTTTACATGAAAAGAATATACTCAAACTAAAACTAAAATGGCCTACAGCTTTTGAAATATCTGTTTAAATGTTTGTACTGATCTTGAAAAATGTGAAACTTTTAAATTATTTTATTGTGTTAAAAAGACTTAACTTGAGATCTACCCATTTAACAGATTTTTAAGTATGTAATACCGTAGTATTATCTACAGGAAGAATGTTGTACAGGTGATCTCTAGAACATATTCATCTTGTGTGGCTGAAGTTTTAGCCTAATTAATTAGCAATTCCCCATTTACCTCTTCCCCCAGCCCTGGCAACCACAATTCTATGTTTTGCTCCCATGAGTATAATTTAGATACCTCATGTAAGTGAAATTATGCAGTATTTGTCTTTCTGTGACTGGCTTATTTCACTTAGCCTAAGATCCTCAAAGTTCATCTACGTGTCCATATAGCAGGCATGCAAAAGAATGAAATTGGACCTTTATCTTACACCATATACAAAAATCAACTCAAAATGGATTAAAGACTTAAATATAAAATCTGAAACTATAAAACTCCTAGAAGAAAAATAGGTGAAACTTTTTTTTTGTAAGATTGATTACATGGTATACTTCTGTTAAGATAGGTTGTAAAAATTTTTGTAGTGTGTTATAAATCTCCACATTATAAAAATATTTCCATAAGTAACATTAAAACACATAAGTAGATGGATGGCTCATTTTAAGAACTTTTACAGATATCCTATTCCATTATTTTCTAGGGTGGATGATATGAAGTCATTTTTAGTAGTAAGGCAACTAAACATTAAAACATAATAAATGCTTACATTTAATTACCCTGAATAGCGATATTTGTTATAATTTGAAATTTTACTTACATCTGACAGATGGCCAAAAGTTGGTTTAGCTGTTTGAAGCATAAGTTGCTTGGTTATTGGGCTTAATGCTATAGGAAAACCAAACAAAATATTTAGAATATCATCAAAATAAATAAAAAATATGCAAAAAGTGGAGAAGTTATTAGTATTATCTTTACCAATATTTTGATATAAAAGACAATATTGGATTTTCCCTAATAATAAAATTGACTCACTGGGACTTCTTTTTAACTTCATATTCATAGACAAACCATAAGCATGAATTATTTATTCTAATTTGTACAATGTCTAACTTCATAGTCAGAAATTAGAAATTGTATAGTACTTCACATGTGGCAGATATTATTGGTTGCCTACCCCAAAGCCATTACCTTAGCCCTTGCCAGAATCACTTTCCATGACAGAAGCTAAAAATATCAGACATTTGCTTTTTTATAGGATACAATGCTCCTATGTTATACTCATGTGACCAAAACTAAAGTAGTCATAATTTATCATCCTAATGGGAGCACATTTGAGAATAAAAGGGAAGTATTCATAATTCTGCTTGGACAGTAGAGCACATCTGAAGTGAAAACGTGCCAGGGGAGTTTTGGGGATATCTAGATTCCAGGATATAAAAACAATCTAGGTTGAGCAACTGCCCTTTATGCTTTGGACAAGGCTGTGTTGGTTCACGAAGCTTGAAACAGAATCTTGGATGCATGAAAGGGACTACTGCCAACACATTGAGGATAGCTGAATGAAAAAACAGAAAGAGCCAGAATCTTTTCTGACATAGTTGAATAGTTTGCTTCTTCTTACACAATAAATAGTTTTATTCTTTTAATTAGCTGTTTTTATTTACTCACATCAAAAGCATCCTAAATAATATATTTATAAATATTAATATGTAATGAAATTTGGGACCATGGTATTTCATGCACAACCCATTCAACTATTGGACAAACTTGTTTTAATAATTTTTCCTCCTATGGCTTATGTAATCTTTATATTCTCTTTTATCTTTAATATTGGAATTTATGATGAATCTACTAATTTTTAAGGTAAAATGTCAGTTTCAAAACACACTACATGATATCAATAACCAATCTTATAGTCTACTTAAAATCAATATGTTTTAAAACTATGATGTAATTTAATATCTTGAAAACTAACAAATTTGCTCTAAACAACACAATTTTAAAATCAGTGGAGTAATTTATAACACATTCATTTGATTGTAATGATTAGAATACACTTTAAGCCAGCTAGAGTAAAAAAGATGTATGCCTAATAAGGACATACAAAATAATATAGCAAGTTCTAAGGACATAGTGAGAATTGAATCTGAGTTCAGAAATATCAGAAAACAAGGGTGCTAGCTTTGTATGTTGGGAATAGCACAATGCCCTCATACTGCTACGTTTGAACCCCCTTACATTATCAGCTGGCTTCCCTCACAGTCTCTTAATGAGGAAACCCAAAATCCAAGTTTACATAATCTTGTAATTCAGGATACTACAAGTTGGCCCTAGTGTTTATGACAGAATTTACTTATTGAGAAAAGATAATTGGCTTGTCCAAACTATAAATTTGTTTACATTAGATTAAGAGTCTATCTCTGGTTCAGTTAGAAGAGATTGATTAAGAAACTTTCACTTCTGGGCCTGTGAATGGGACATGAAAATGAAGAGGTCTGGTACAAGAAAGAAGTCAAACAAATTTGAATTTGATAGGACATATTAAATGCTAGACACCCCTCAGACAACTTTCGTAATATCTAATGCAATCCTCACATAATTTCAATAAGACAGATTTTCTGGCAACAATTATACAAATGAGAAATTGATGCCTCAGAACTATTAAGCAAGCGTCATTGCCAGAATTTTAGCCAAGGTCTGTCTATCTTGATAAAAAGGTAGAAAAATGGATAATTACTTTATTAGAAGTTACAGATATGGTTATTGATTTTTGTTAACATAAGGCACAACCCAGAATTGTATGGATTTTCCCAGTTTTTTCCCAATTTTACCAGTGTAAAAGTATAGGAACATCATTTTGTCATAATAGATGTTATATTATTATTCATGCTTTCTTACACCAACCTTAGATAACCCATATCACGCTGTTGCTTTCAATAATTTAGAATATCAAGCAGTTTATATCATAGAAAAGAATATGTATCTAAATTGAAATTAGGAAGCAGTTTGTGGTGTGCCTATAGTATTGTCATAACATTTAAACTGTATTTGAATTTGAATAACAAAATAAAGAAAATCTAGGAGAGAGTGTTCATTCAAAAGCAGATTTTATTTGAGATGACGTTGGTATTTTTTAGTACATTAACAAAATTGTGCAACCATCACTATCGTCTAATGCTGGAATATTTTCATCCCTGAAAACAAATGCTGTACCTAATTGCATTCAGTCCCCATTCCCACCTCCACCTAGACCCTTGGCAGCACTAATTTACTTTCTGCCTCTATGGATTTGTCTTTTCTGGATACATCATACAGATGAAATCATACAATATGTAGCTTATTGTGTCTGGCTGTTTTTGAGGTTCACCATGTTGTAGCATAAATTGATACTTCATTAATTTTTATGGCTGAATAAGTCCCTTGTATGGACGTGCCATGTTTCTTTAGTCATTCATCAGCTGATGTACAATTGTTTCCACTTTGGGGCTAGGAACATTCATGTAAAAGTTTTTGTGTGGACATGTTTTCAGTTCTTCTGGGTATATACCTAGAAGTATCATTACTGGGCCATATGAAACCTCAGTGGTTTACTTTTTGAGAGCTGCCAAACTATTTTCTAATGCACCATTTTACATTCCCATCAGCTATGTATGAGGGTTCCAATTTCTTCACATTCTCATTAACACTTATTGCCTGTGATTTTTATTTTGCCATCCTAGTGGATGGAAGTGACATCACATTTTTCTGATTAGCATTTCTCCTAATTTGGAGAATGGATACTCAAGATTATTTGCTCACTTTTTAACTGGTTTATTTTGGTTATTTTGGTAGAATTGCAATAGTTCTTCATATATTCTGGATACTAGACTGCAATCAGATGTATGATTTTCAAATCACATTTTTCCCATTTTGTGAGTGGTCTTCTTAGTTTCTAAATAGTGCCTTTTAAGCACACAAAAGTTTTGTCATCTTTAAAATTTTTTATGAAGTCAACTTTTTCTGTCCTCTCTTTGGCTTCATGTTCTTTGAAGTATCACATGTAGAAACCATTGCCTAATGCAAGGTCATGAAGATTTACATCTACGTTTTCTTTTAAGAGTTTTATAAATTTAGCTGTTACATTTCAGTATTTGATGC
Source organism: Physeter macrocephalus (assembly GCF_002837175.3). NCBI lineage: Eukaryota > Metazoa > Chordata > Mammalia > Artiodactyla > Physeteridae > Physeter > Physeter macrocephalus. The sequence goes on from NC_041228.1 coordinate 50,139,376, forward strand.
AATTTTAACTTATTTTTTGCATATGGTAGGAAGTAGGGGGGTCCAAACTTATACTTTTGCTTATAGATGTCCAGCACCATTTATTGAAATTGTCTTAGTACTATTGTTGAAAATCAATTAATCATAACTATGTGGGTTTACTTCTGTATTCTTAATTATATTTCATTATTCTAAAATTTATCCCTATGCTATTACTACACAATCATAACTACTGTAGTTTGTGTAGTAAGTTTTGAAATCCAGAAGTGTGAGTCCTCCTACTTAGCTCTTCTTTTCTGAGATGCTTTTGACTATTCTATGTTCCTTGTAGTTCCATATTAATTTTAGGATCAGTTTGTTGATTTCTGCAAGAAAAAAAGGCACCTGAGATTTGAAAGGGGCTATGTCGAACCTGTAGATCAGTTATGTCAAACCTGTAGATCAATTTGGTGAGTATTGCCATCTTAACAATATTAGGTGTTCCAATCCATGAATACACAGTGTCTTTTCATTTATTTAGGCTTTCTTTAAATTTATTTCAATGATGCTTTGTAGTTTTCAGTGTACAAGGCAAACACTTCTTTTATTAAATTTATTCCTAAGTATTTTGTTCTTTTTGATGCTATTATACAAGGACTTATTTTCTTAATTTCATTTTCACGTTGTTTATTGCTAGGGCATAGAAATACAGTTGATTTTTATATACAAATCTTGTATCCTTCTGAACTCATTTATTGATTCTGATAGTTTTTTTGTGAATTTCTAAGAATTTTCTATATACACAATTAAGTCATCAGCAAAGAGAAGTAGGGTTAATTCTTACATTCCAGTAAGGATATCGTCTTTTTTTCTTACCTAATTTCCCAACAGATGATCTTCATCAGGATCTGAAAATTCTGTGCTCTGAGACTGCTTCTTTGATAGTGATACCTGCAATTTTACCAGTGTATAAAATTTTAGGAGCATAAAACAGGACATTTTAAGGCAATCTTCAGAAGTAACCTATGGCACAAAAGATCCTATGAGGCAGTAGTTCTCAAAGTGTGCTCCTCAGACCAGCAGTATAAGTACCACCTGGTCCTTGTTAAAACTACATATTTCTTGGGCCACAGCCCAGACTTACTGAATCAGAAACTCTGAGTTTAAGGGCCAGTAGTTGATATGCTCTTGGAGTTCCATTAGTGCTCATGGAGAAAACTACTGCTACAGAGAAAACTAATGCCACGTACTCCAAAGCAGGTGCAGTCAGTGTCCACATGAGACGGCAAATCCTGGGTTGTGCTCAGATCTTTGTGTAGCAATGAATGCCAGTTGTTGCTCACATTGTTTGCCATCTACAGGGATTATTGGGAACTCAGCAGATCCCTCTCCACTTTGTCTGTCTTGGAAAATCTGACAAGTGGCTTGCTGCTGGAGGAAACAGATCTGCAGCATCAGGCACCCAGGCCCCTGAGGGCTGAGAAAAACCACAGTTCCTTGACACACCTGTAACTCATTTGGGGAGGTGCTGCTTGTGAAGCTCAGCTTTATCATCAAAAAATGGATTCTGCATTCAAAAAATATACTCCCAGCAGCTTGCAAAATGAGATCAAAATCACCGAGTACTACAAGTATTTTCTCATCATAGAAATTACTTTTATAATGAGAAAATACTTGTTTACATTTGTTATAAATAAGTAGCAGTACATTTTGAAAAAAACTAAACGTATAAAGAAAAATACATAATGATGTAATCAGTAGTTTCTTTAATAGTTATTGTATTATACCTTAAGGTATGATATTATTAGTATGTATCTATGAACTCCTCCTTTCCTAACCTTCTACCCACACATATCTAGTACATATTATTCATTCCAAGTGTGCATATGGTAGGCACATTAAAATAGCAAAATAAAAAAAAAGAAATTTGACCATTTGACAAACATAGTAATAACATAAACATTTATACAAGCAGTGGCTAAACTGTTTAGGTTTACCAATTAAAATTCAAGGGTTATAATTAAATTAGAGTGTAAAATCCACTAAGGTAAATACCTAAAATTAAAACATACCAGTTGTTAGAAACAATCCTTCAGGTGAATGAAAACTTGAATATTTCAAAATACAGGTATAGGAATTTAAAGTAGCAAGAAACACAAATATGAAAATATAGTGCCTCCTAGTATATTATGAACGTTCATATTTTTCTTGGTAATTGTAGCATAATGAGGTCTAGATTCAAGTGAACTTGGAAAATAAATATTTGAACAGAGAACATGCAGATGATTGTTATTCAAAGCATCAGAACATAAGCATGTCTTAATAAAATTACCTGTACATTTTAGGCACATCTTTCTCTGTGTCTAACATTTGAGAGTAGAATCCTAGCCATATTGGTTGGCCAGAAGTGATATATTGATACTGTATTAACTGTTTTGCTTTTGTTATTTTTATATTTTGCAGATGTCACTTCATCCTAGTTTTAATATTTAAAAGGAACACATAAAATAACATGGTATATCAGAGGAATTGGTATGTTGTAAGAAAACAGTCATTATATTTTTAAAAAACAAACATGAATGTCATTTCTTAATTTGCCAAAATGGACAAAATGAAGGATATGGGTATCTCAATTTAAACTGAAAAAACAGTTCAAGTTATTTAAATTTTTTTCCTGAAATTTTTTGTATGATAAATCTAAGGTATTGAAGTTATCTCTGATTAGAAGTAAAGGGCAATCCAGTGTATTTGTGCCCGAAAGCACTAATGAATGTTGAGGTAACCCGCATAAAATTTCATCCAGTTGCAATAATGAGAGAGAGAAAAAAAAAAAAACCTTTATGTCAAATATTTCCCTATACAGTTAAAACCATCTGTTTCTGAAAATTGCATACTGTTTAAACAATATTATTTAGAGTTCTATTCACTTCATGGCCACTCATCTTAGTATTTATGGGAAAATAGTATTTTAATGTCATTAAGATAGCATTTGTCACGTTACTGCTGTGGTTGTTTTAATGGGAAAATTCAGCTAATTTACAGGAAATGTCTCAGTACACATAACTTGGTGGGAATTTAGGAAACAGTGATGTATATATTACAACAGAAATGTATGTAAAATAAATTTAAAATAAAAGATAGAAGATATGAATGTCAGGAGAAGGCTAAAAAATTGTCAATAAATTCCCATCAATAAAACTTTAATAAATCAGCTTCTGGTGGGTGGCTTATTATTTACTTTGTGTCTATTAATATATTTTTAAGAACAAATTTTCTAGTTGGTTATAGATCAGCATCTTTTGGCAATGGCACAATGTTTGTGAGAATTTTGTACAATGAGCTTTTAAATATGTGTGTGAATGAAATGAAGATATATTTAACCTCGACTAATCCTGCCTGTGAAATGCCTGAGCTTAGCTATAGAAGGAATAAGAGTTGTATTTTTAGTAAATTGAAAGTTAAACATGGAACTGTAAGGACTTCTGTTATTTATTCATTCGGTAAAAATTTTAGCTTCAACTGTGTGCCAGAAATAAGGATAAATAAAACATAGCTATGACCTTGGATAGCCATATACGCTAGTGATAGAGAAATAATTAAAATACTTCAAATAAAATATGAAAAATCCTCTAATAAATACTGGGGGAGCAGAATAGAAAGAGAAAAGTGCCCAAAACTCTCAGAAAGGATTCAGAAACACATTTCAATTAATGGAATCTCAAATATAAGTAGAAGGAGTTAAAATTCTGTTATTTTCTGTATTAGTAAGGCATACACTAAAAGTTCGTGGTCAGTATGGGGCCCTACATTTCAAAATAGGAGTAAATCAGGAAGATATCTGGCAAAGACAATGCTAACTAGAAAAAAAACCCTATGAGGAAAAGTAAAAATAATTGATGCTATTTAGTTAGAAAAGAAAGTTGTGACATCATGCAAATGGAAAGTTAATGTTTCTTCAGATTCTTGTAGAACAGACCATGACAAGCCTATCAAAAATACATTATATTTGGGACTTTGCTTTTGCTTATGATGGGCTAGCTTGTGTCAAACCCACTCTACTGACAGGAACAACTAGAAAACCTGGGAAAAATGCATTAAATCTCTTTGGAGGCATCAGAAATTACCAAGACAACCAAGATTTGAAGGGAGGAAATCTCAGAGAGAAAGGAAAATGCTGAAACTGTGGCTTGGTGCCATTTTTTCTTAACTTGTATCTGCTGATTCCTAAGCAGGGGAAATTGAGAATCAACTAGAGGTTGCTGTATGAGTCTAAGAAGTTATGTAGATCTTTTGGCAGTCTTACGTTGCAGGGATGGGCAAAGCTAAAGCTCAGGGCCAATTAAGAAGCCTGATTAACACACCAGATCTTGGAAGTCTGCACTCAAGGTACAAGGTCAAATCTGAAAGAGACCAGCCCTAAAAAAACTGAAACCCAGCTTTAAGTTAGCTCAGTTTCAATACTGGATTCAGGAGATAAGCCAGAAATATGCAAAAGTAAATATCTATGGGAAAGATAAGATCATCCAGATATAAAAATTATACCTCCTGTATTTTTACGCAATAATTAGGATTAAATCATATATTACCAGGCTATCACAACACAAGATCAATATACATAAAACAAACAAAGGGAAAAAAATGAAAAATAGAGATTCAGGAAGGTGATCTAGATGTTAGCTAGTATCTGTTAATAAAAAGCAAAAGGTAATTATAGAATTAACAATAAAATAACAAGAATTAAAGGCTTGATAACTGGGATTAAGAAGATTAGACACAGAGGATTAATGAATTGGATATAGCTCAGAAGAAAATGCTCAACTTGAAGCATGGAAAGAAAATACAGACAAAAATTTAAGAAGATGTCTGATGTACTAAGAGTTATAATCCCATGAAGAACAGAGACAATGAAGTAGAGCAATATTTGAAGGGGTATTACCAAGAATACAAGCCATAAAATACAAACAAACAATGTAAAGTGTATTGTAGAACTAAAGGAGAAAGATGATACAATAAACAAAAATATCTACAAGACAATGCAGACAGCTATCGTCAAGAATATTAGGTAATATGAGTTTCCTTGAAAGAATTAAAAAAACACTATATGGGGGAAAATGATGAGTTGGACTGCATTAAAATGAGGAACTTCTCATCTAATGAAAACATTGAGAGAAGTTCATTAAGAGAAAATTCAAGCCAATAAGTGGGAGAAAATATATGCCATACATATATCTGACTCATGTATAAAATTTACTGAAAAAAATCTACAAATGAATAAAAATACAGTCCACCCAATATTCACATGAGCAAGCGGATATCCAAATCACAAATGAAAATATTTTAACACTGTTTAACCTTATTATTCTTCAAGGGAATGAAAATTGAAACTACGATATAACTTTACTTCCTATCCCAATTGCTGCAAGGACAGAAAATACAGGGAGTTGGCAAGGATTGGAAGTAATAAGAATTCTTATAGACTGATAGGTGAAGTGAAAATTTGTACATAGCAATTTGAAAAATTATTTTTCAATATTTACTAAATTTGAACATATGCATAAACTACGACCTAGAAATTCAATTCTGAGAAATAAGACTACTAGAAATACGTTCAATAAAAGGCATTTACTAGAATGCTGAAATATTCATGGCATTATTTTTTCATAACAAACCCAAATTACAAACAATACCAATGTCCTCAACCATATCAATCAACAATAGAACTGATTAAAAATTATAATATAATCAGATAAGAGGATGTCATTCAGCAATAAAAATAAACAAATACTGATCTAAGCAACAACATAGAGGAATCTTGCAAGCACAATAATGAGCAAAAGAGGCCATAAACTGAACTATACACTATATTTACTTATGTACAGCTTAAATATGAGCAAAACTTCTTTACAGAATTACCAGTGAGAATAGCAATTAACTTTGAGGATGCAGATAGGTTTTGTAAATAAATGGGAAAGGTCAAGCAAGGATTTCTGTGGTGTTTTAAAACTCTGATTTATACCCTGTTTCTCAATCTGGGGCTGTGGACCATGGGTAGCCATGAAGATGCTATCAGTGGCATGTAAATCCACATATAAACTATATATTATCTTAGTGAATGAATATGTTTTTCAAAAAATATTTTAAATACATGGAGAATTTATTTTGATACAAAATCACAGAAATTGTTATTAAATTCATAGTAGCTTTTTGCCATTAGGTATTTTGACAATCTATAGTTACCAGTATAATATCATCGTATAGATGTTAATAAAATATTTCACATTAAAAATGTTCCCCATTCATGAACAAAGGTTGGAATCAACAGCTTAGACGATATACTGAGATACAGGTCATTTAAATGAATGGTCTTCTAAAATCTCTCTTTATGGTATATTTTTTTAACTAAAAGAAGATATATTTTAACTGATACAAGTTATCAAACTAAGTTTTGAAAGTAAGATGAAAATGTGCAGGAATTTTACGTTGTCAGTGGATGATTAATTTCCCTAAATACTCTCCACATGTTACCAAATAGCAGATTTTGTTGTTGTTGTTTTTAACAATTTTATTGGAGTATAATTGCTTTACAATGGTGTGTTCGTTTCTGCTTTATAACAAAGTGAATCATTTATACATATACATATGTCCCCATATCTCTTCCCTCTTGCATCTGCCTCCCTCCCACCCTCCCTATCCCACCCTTCTAGGTGGTCACAAAGCACAGAGCTGATCTCCCTGTGCTGTGTGGCTACTTCCCATTAGCTATCTATTTTACGTTTGGTAGTGTATATATGTCCATGCCACTCCCTCACTTTGTCCCAATGTACCCTTCCCCCTCCCCTTATCCTCAAGTCCATTCTCTAGTAGGTCTGTGTCTTTATTCCCGTCTTGCCCCTAGGTTCTTCATGATCAATTTTCTTTTTTTTTTTTTTTAAGATTCCATATATATGTGCTAAATTTTGGTACATGACTCTTTTTGAATTATGGTTTTCTCAGGGTATATGCCCAGTAGTGTGATGGCTGGGTCATATGGTAGTTATATTTTTAGTTTTTTAAGGAACCTCAATGCCATGGAGACATAGTGGCTGTATTAACTTACTTTCCCACCAACAGTGCAAGAGGGTTCCCTTTTCTCTACACCGTCTCCAGCATTTATTGTTTCTAGATTTTTTGATGATGGCCATTCTGAGCAGTGTGAGAGGATATCTCATTGTAGCTTTGATTTGCATTTCTCTAATGATTAATGATGTTGACCATTGTTTCATGTGTTTGTTGGCAATCTGTATATCTTCTTTGGAGAAATGTCTATTTAGGTCTTCTGCCCATTTTTAGATTGGGTTGTTTGTTTTTTTTGATATTGAGCTGCATGAGTTGCTTATATGTTTTGGAGATTAATCCTTTGTCAGTTGCTTCATTTGCAACAGTTTTCTCCCATTCTGAGGGTTGTCTTTTCATCTTGTTTATGGTTTCCTTTGCTGTGCAAAAGCGTTTAAGTTTCATTAGATCTCATTTGTTTTTGTTTTCTTTTTATTTCCATTTTTCTAGGAGGTGGGTCAGAAAGGATTTTGCTGACATATGTCATAGAGTGTTCTTCCTATGTTTTCCTCTAAGAGTTTTATACTGTCTGGCCTTACATTTAGGTCTTTAATCCATTTTGAGTTTATTTTTGTGTATGGTGTTAGGGAGTGGTCTAATTTCATATTTTACATGTAGCTGTACAGTGTTCTCAGCACCACTTATTGAAGAGGCTGTCTTTTCTCCACTGTATATTCTTGCTGTGTTTCCATAGAAATTGTGAAATTTTTTGTTCTAGTTCTGTGAAAAATGCCAGTGGTAGTTTGATAGGGATTGCATTGAATCTGTAGACTGCTTTGGGTAGTAGAGTCATTTTCACAATGTTGATTCTTCCAATCCAAGAACATGGTATATCTCTCCATCTATTTGTATCATCTTTAATTTCTTTCATGAATGTCATAATTTTCTGCATACCGGTCTTTTGTCTCCTTAGGTAGGTTTATTTCTACATATTTTTTTCTTTTTGTTGCAATGGTAAATGGGAGTGTTTTCTTAATTTCACTCTCAGATTTTTCATCATTAGTGTATAGGAATGCAAGAGATTTCTGTGCATTAATATTGTATCCTGCTACTTTACCAAAT
>NC_041228.1:50147870-50149295 GCF_002837175.3 Physeter macrocephalus
GCTTTACTTCTTCTTTTCTGATTTGGATTCATTTTATTTCTTTCTCTTCTCTGATTGCTGTGGCTAGAACTTCCAAAACTATGTTGAATAAGAGTGGTGAGAGTGGGCAACCTTGTCTTGTTCCCGATCTTAGTGGAAATGGTTTCAATTTTTCAGCATAAGGACGATGTTGGCTGTGGGTTTGTCCTATATGGTCTTTATTATGTTGAGGAAAGTTCCCTTTGTGCCTACTTTCTGGAGGGTTTTTATCATAAATGGTTGTTGAATTTTGTCGAAAGTTTTCTCTGCATCTATTGAGATGACCATATGGTTTTTCTCCTTCAGTTTGTTAATATGATGTATCATATGGATTGATTTGTGTATATTGAAGAACCCTTGCATTCCTGGGATAAACCCCACTTGATCATGGTGTTGATCCTCTTAATGTGCTGTTGGATTCTGTTTTGCTAGTATTTTGTTGAGGATTTTTGCATCTATGTTCATCAGTGATATTGGCCTGTAGTTTTCTTTCTTTGTAACGTCTTTGTCTGGTTTTGGTATCAGGGTGATGGTGGCCTTGAAGAATGAGTTTGGGAGTGTTCCACCCTCTGCTATATTTTGGAAGATTTTGAGAAGGATAGGTGTTAGCTCTTCTCTAAATGTTTGATACAATACACCTGTGAAGCCATCTGGTCCTGGGCTTTTGTTTTTGGAAGATTTTTAATCACAGTTTTATATCAGTGCTAGTGATTGGCCTGGTCATATTTTCTATTTCTTCCTAGTTCAGTCTCAGAACGTTGTGCATTTCAAAGAATTTGTCAATTTCTTCCAGGTTGTCCATTTTATTGGCATATAGTTGCTTGTAGTAATCTCTCATAATCCTTTGTATTTCTGCAGTGTCAGTTGTTACTCTCCTTTTTCATTTCTAATTCTATTGATTTGAATGTTCTCCCTTTTATTCTTGATGAGTCTGGCTAATTGTGTATCAATTTTGTTTATCTTCTCAAAGAGCCAGCTTTTAGTTTTATTGATCTTTGCTATCGTTTCCTTCATTTCTTTTTCATTTATTTCTGATCTGAGCTTTATGATTTCTTTCCTTCTGCTAACTTTGGCGTTTTTTTGTTCTGCTTTCTCTAATTGCTTTAGGTGTAAGCTTAGGTTGTTTATTTGAGATGTTTCTTGTTTCTTGAGGTAGGATTGTATTGCTATAAACTCTCCTCTTAGAACTGCTTTTGCTGCATCTCATAGGTTTTGGGTCGTCTTGTTTTCATTGTCATTTGTTTCTAGGTATTTTTAAATTTCCTGTTTGATTTCCTAATGATCTCTTGGTTATTTTGTAGTGTACTGTTTAGCCTTCATGTGTGTTTATTTTTTACAGTTTTTTTCCTGTAATTGATATCTAGTCTTATTGCGTTGTGGTCGGAAAAGATACTTGATATGATTTCA
>NC_041228.1:50151128-50293004 GCF_002837175.3 Physeter macrocephalus
GGAAGAAAGGAAGGAAGAAAGGAAGAAAGAAAGGGAGAAGACAAAATAAAGTAGGATAAAATATAGTTATTAAAATAAAAAATTATTATTAAGAAGAAAAATTTCTATTAGAAAAACAAAAAACGGGTCGGTCTAACCATAGGACAAATGGTGGAAACCAAGCTCTACAGACCAAATCTCACACAGCAGCACACACATACACACTCACAAAAAGAAAAAAGGGGAAAATAATAGTATATCTTGCTCCCAAAGTCCACCTCCTCAACTTGGGATATTTCGCTGTCTATTCAGGTTTTCCACAGATGCAGGGCACTTCAAGTTGATTGTGGAGCTTTAATCCGCTGCTTCTGAGGCTGCTGGGAAAAACCTCCCCCTCTCCTCTTTGTTCGCACAGCTCCTGGGGTTCAGCTTTGGACTTGGCCCCGCCTCTGCGTGTAGGTCGTCCGAGGGCGTCTGCCCTTCGCTCAGACAGGACGGGGTTAAAGGAGCAGCTGATTCGGGGGCTCTGGCACAGGCCAGGGGGAGGGAGGTGCACGGATGCGGGGCGAACCTGCGGCGGCAGAGGCCGGCGTGATGCTGCACCGGCCCGAGGTGCGCCACGCCTTCTCCCAGGGAAGCTGTCCCTGGATCCTGGGACCCCGGCAGTGGCGGGCTGCACGAGCTCCCGGGAGGGGTGGTGTGGAGAGTGACCTGTGCTCGCACACGGGCCTCCTGGTGGTGGCAGCAGCAACCCTAAGGTCCACGACCATCTCTGCTGTCCGCGCCGACAGCCGCGGCTCGCGCCCGTTTCTGGAGCTCATTTTCGCGGTGCCCTTAATCCCCTCTCCTCGTGCCCCAGGAAGCAAAGAGGCAAGAAGAAGTGCTGTCCGCGCCGACAGCCGCGGCTCGCGCCCGTTTCTGGAGCTCCTTTAAGCGGCGCGCTTAAACCCCTTCCTAGTGCACCAGGAAGCAAAGAGGGAAGAAAAGGTCTCTTGCCTCTTCGGCAGCTCCAGACTTCAACCGGACTCCCTCCCGGCTAGCCGTGGCGCCCTAGCCCCTTCAGGCTGTTTTCACTCTGCCAACTCCAGACCTTTCCCTGGGATCCAACTGAAGCCCGAGGCTCAGCTCCCAGCCCCCGCCCGCCCCGGCGTGTGAGCAGAGAAGCCTCTCGGGCTGGTGGGTGCCGGTCGGGACCGATCCTCTGTGCGGGAATCTCTCTGCTTTGCCCTCCGCACCCCGCTGCTGCGCTCTCCTCCGAGGCTCCGGAGCTTCCCCCTCCGCCACCCACAGTCTCCGCCCGCGAAGGGGCTTCTAGGGTGTGGGAACCTTTCCTCCTTCACGGCTCCCTCCCACTGGTGCAGGTCCCGTCCCTATTCTTTGTCTCTGTTTTTTCTTTTGCCCTACCCAGGTACGTGGGGAGTTTCTTGCCTTTTGTGAGGTCTGAGGTCTTCTGCCAGCGTTCGGTGGGTGTTCTATAGGAGAAGTTCCACGTGTAGCTGTATTTCTGATGTATCTGTGAGGAGGAAGGTGATCTCCGCGTCTTACTCTTCCGCCATCTTGCCTCCATCTCCCTTCAGTATTCTCTTGGTTATTAAGTAGTGTATTGTTTAGCATCTATGTGTTTGTATTTTTTACAGATTTTTTCCTGTAATTGATATCTAGTCTATAGCATTGTGGTCGGAAAAGATACTTGATATGATTAAAATTTTCTTAAATTTACCAAGGCTTGATTTGTGACCCAAGATATGATATATCCTGGAGAATGTTCCACGAGCACTTGAGAAGAATATGTATTGTGTCGTTTTTGTATGGAATGCCCTATAAATATCAATTAAATCCATCTTGTTTAATGTGTCATTTAAAGCTGGTGTTTCCTTATTTATTTTCAATTTGGATGATATGTCCATTGGTGAAGTGGGATATTAAAGTTCCCTACTATGATTTTATTACTGTCGATTTCCCCTTTTATGGCTGTTAGTATTTGCCTTATGTATTGAGGTGCTCCTATGTTGGGTGCATAAATATTTACAATTGTTATATCTTCTCTTGGATTGATTTCTTGATCATTATGTACTGTCCTTCTTTGTCTCTTGTAATAGTCTTTGTTTTAAAGTCTATTTTGTCTGATATGAGAATTGCTCCTCCAGCTTTCTTTTGATTTCCATTTGCATGGAATATCTTTTTCCATCCCCTCACTTTCAGTCTGTATGAGTACCTAGGTCTGATGTTGGTCTCTTGAAGACAGCATATATATGGGTCTTGTTTTTGTATCCATTCAGCCAGTCCATGTCTTTTGGTTGGAGCATTTAAACCATTTACATTTAAGGTAATTATTGATATGTATGTTCCTATTACAATTTTTTTAATTGTTTTGCCTTTGTTTTTTTAGGTCTTTTCCTTCTCTTGTGTTTCCTGCCTAGAGAAGTTCCTTTAGCATTTGTTGTAAAGGTGGTTTTGTGGTGCTGAATTCTCTTAGCTTTTGCTTGTTGGTAAACGTTTTAATTTCTCCATCAAATCTGAATGAGATCCTTTGTGGGTAGAGTAATCTTGCTTGTAGGTTTTTTCACCTTCATCACTTAAATATGTCCTGCCACTCCCTTCTGGGTTGCAGAAATTCTGCTGAAAGTTCAGCTGTTAACCTTATGGGGATTCCCTTGTGTGTTATTTGTTGTTTTCCCCTTGCTGCTTTTAATTTTTTTTGTTTTAATTGTTGATAGTTTGATTAATATGTGTCTTGGCGTGTTTCTCCTTGGGTTTATCCTGTATGGGACTCTCTGTGCTTCCTGGACTTGATTAACTATTTCCTTTCCCATATTAGGGAAGTTTTCAACTATAATCTCTTCAAATATTTTCTCAGTCCCTTTCTTTTTCTCTTCTTCTTCTGGGACCCCTATAATTCGAATGTTGGTGCGTTTAATGTTGTCCCAGAGGTCTCTGAGACTGTCCTCAATTCTTTTCATTCTTTTTTCTTTATTCTGCTCTGCGTTCCTTGTTAAATGTTTCTTTTATTTTCTCCATTCTATTTCCAAGATTTTGGATCATCTTTACTATCATTATTCTGAATTCTTTTTCAGGTAGACTGCCTATTTCCTCTTCATTTTTTATGTCTGGTAGGTTTTTGCCTTGCTCCTTCATCTGCTGTGTGTTTCTCTGTCTTCTCATTTTGCTTAAATTACTGTGTTTGGGGTCTCCTTTCCGCAGGCTGCAGGTTCATAGTTCTCATTGTTTTTGGTGACTGCCCCCAGGGCTTTCAGTTGGTGCAGTGGGTTGTAGGCTTCCAGGTTGTGGGGACTGGTGCCTGTGTTCTGGTGAATGAGGCTGGATCTTGTCTTTCTGATGGGCAAGACTAAATCCAGTGGTGTGTTTTGCGGTGTCTGTGACCTTATTTTCATTTTAGGCAGCCTCTCTGCTAATGGGTGGCATTGTGTTCCTGTCTTGCTAGTTGTTTGGCATTGGGTATCCAGTACTGTAGCTTGCTGGTCGTTGAGTGGAGCTGGGTCTTGGCATTGAGATGGAGATCTCTGGGAAATTTTTCCCGTTTGATATTGCGTGGAGTTGGGAGGTCTCTTGTGGACCAGTGTCCTCAACTTGGCTCTCCCACTTCAGAGGCACAGCCCTGACACCTGGCTGGAGCAACAAGGGCCTGTCATCCAAATGGCTCAGAATAAAAGGGAGGAAAGAAAGAAAGAAAGAAAGAAAGAAAGAAAGAAAGAAGATAAAATAAAATAAATTTATTAAAATAAAAAATATTTATTAAAAAAATTTATAAAGTAGTAATAAAAATAAAGAAAGAAGAGAGTAACCAAACCAGAAAACCCGTCCACCAGTGATAACAAGTGCTAAAACTATACTAAAAAAAAATAAATAAATTAAAAAGGAGAGACAGAACCTTAGGACAAATGGTAAAAGCAAAGCTATACAGACAAAATCACACAAAGAAACATAAACTTACACACTCAGAAAAAGGGAAAAAAATGTATATATCATTGCTCCCAAAGTCTACCTCCTCAATTCGGGATGATCTGTTGTCTATTCAGGTATTCCACAGATGCAGGGTACATCAAGTTGATGGTGGAGATTTAATCCGCTGCTCCTGAGGCTGCTGGGAGAGATTTCCCTTTCTCTTCCTTGTTCGCACAGCTCCCGGGGTTCATCTTTGGATTTGGCCCTGCCCCTGCCTCTAGGTCGCCTGAGGGCGTCTCTTCTTCTCTCAGAGAGGACAGGGTTAAAGGAGCAGCTTATTCGGTGGCTCTGTCTCACTCATGCCAGGGGAAGGGAGGGGTATGAATTGAGGATTGAGCCTGCAGCGGCAGAGCCTGGCGTGACATCGCAACAGCCTGAGGCACACCATGTGTTCTCCTGGGGAAGTTTTCCTTGGATCACGGGACCCTGGCAGTGGCGAGCTGCACAGGCTCCCAGGATGGGAGGTGTGGATAGTGACCTGTGCTTGCACACAGACTTCTTGGTGGCGGCAGCAGCATACTTATCATCTCATGCCCATGTCTGTGTTCTGCGCTGATAGCCGCGGCTCACGCCTGTCTCTGGAGCTGCTTTAAGCGGTGTTCTTAATCCCCTCTCCTCGCACACCAGGAAAGAAAGAGGCAAGAAAAAGTCTCTTGCCTCTTTGGCAGTTCCAGACCTTTTCCCGGACTCCCTCCCAGCTAGCTGTGGCCCACTAGCTCCCTTCAGGCTGTGTTCACGCTGCCAACCCCAGTCCTCTCCCTGGGACCCAACCTCCGAAGCCCGAGCCTCAGCTCCCAGCCCCAGCCTGCCCCCGGCGGGTGAGCAGACAAGCCTCTCTGGCTGGTGAATGCTGGTCGGCACTGATCCTCTGTGCGGGAATCACTCCGCTTTGCTCTCCGCACCCCTGTTGCTGCACTCTCCTCCGTGGCTCTGAAGCTTCCCCCTCCGCCACCCGCAGTCTCCGCCCACGAACTGGCTTTCTAGTGTGTGGAAACCTTTCCTCCTTCACAGCTCCCTCCCACTGGTGCCGGTGTGGTCCCTTTTGTTTGGTCTCTGTTTTTTGTTTTTTTCTTTTGCCTTACTCTGGTACGTGGGGAGTTTCTTGCCTTTTGGAAGGTCTGAGGTCTTCTGTCAGCGTTCAGTAGGTGTTCTGTAGGAGTTGTTCCACATGTAGATGTATTTCTGATGTATTTGTGGGAAGTTGATCTCCATGTCTTACTCTTCCTCCATCTTGAAGCTCCTCCCCAATAACAGATGTTTGATGTTTACCAGAGCTAATCTTTTCAGTGGTGAAAGAGATATCAATAATTCTAATATTTTTAATGTGAATCACAATAAAATCTGAGATAGTTTCAAATCTCTGAAATAGTGACCTGGCTGTATCAGCCAGAATATTGAATGTAGGCTTTCCTTCTGCCATTGATATTGTTAATCACATTTCATGCCCAAGTAAGTTGTCATATCTCAAGAATGGAGTTTTCAAAAGATGCATAGCATGAGTAATGCTTATGATGTCTCCCTTTCTTTATTCCTTCCACGTGTTACTGTTTTAGAACATAAACCATGCAGTTGTTTACTCATTTAGGTATCTCACAAAATCACAGATTAAGAAAATTTGTAACCCTGTCTTAGGCAATAATAAACCATTAACAAATTATTACTAAATACATGCCATATACATTTGTGATATTATTTTTAAAAATCAAAGAAATGGTTGTAATCCCATAATCTTACAATGTTTCTCTCAGGTATATTACCCTAAGGAACATTGTATTCTCTTCTTTCATGCCCTTGCCCTCTGCCCAGATTCATCCCCTATACTTTTTGACATAAAAACTTCCATCAGGGTGGCCTTCCTTCCCTGTTCTTTTTCCCTGTTGATCAAATACCCTCCCTGATACTGGCCTTTTTTCAGACAGTTCTGTACTGGATCCATCACCAGAATCCTGACAGCAATCCACTCCCTAATAGGACTCTTGGTTGATCTGGATATTTGAGGTATATATTACAAAACAAACAAACAAAAATCTTGTCAATAAATCATGGTCATTTACTGTTGAAATAGTACTATTTGTCCTGTAAGTGAATCACATGATGGGGGCTGTGGAGGTGGCTTTCACACTGGGTCTGATACCTTAATCACTATTGACAACAAATTTTTCCTTAGATTAAATGCATTCAGGGATCCAAAAGAACTGTGAAAACACAAATCATGTGTGCTGCAGCACATTAAAAACACACCTTAAAATTGAGGTCGAGATATTCATTGGATTTACTTAGAAAACACACAGTCTCTTACTCTCAATTGTAGTTGGAAGAGGAGGAGAAGGAGGAGGAATAAAGATAACAGTGATATTAAGTTTTAAAAAATAATTCCCTTCAGTGAGGGCCTGTGTTGTGTGAGGCGTTGTGCTAGATAATTAACATATAATATTTTATTTAGTTGTCAGAAGAATAAGAATATAGGACATTAAAGCCTTATTTTATTTCAATATAATTATCTTTAAAACCTCAATAAGCCTCCAATATATTTGTTTCTGGTTTATCGAGTTGACTAGAAACCACACCCAAAGAGGATATTTATGCACAGTTTTTGAATGTGGGACTTTCTGTTCCCTCACAGCAAGCCTTTCTGCACTAAGCACACTCTAGTTCACAAATTAATAGCTTCAAACCAAGATAAATCAAAACCTGGAATATGATTCTGTTCTCCAGGCTACATTCCAGAGGCTTCTTCAGTGAGACAGATTTATTCTTCAAGAATTACGTAGGGAACATTTAAAAAATAAATGCTCAAACTACTTTCTAAGAAAAATTAATGAAATAAGAATTTCAGGGGTTGGAAGCAAAGCATCATTAGTTTTTAAAAAGCAATGTGCAGCCAAAGTTGAAACCACTGGGTTAACCAGAGGTATTTGAAAGAGGCTTAAGTGTTCAGACTTATATTTTAAGTAATCTAATCTTCTAAGAATTATTTCTGTCTCAGTTTTCAGACATTAAATTTGGATTACAATGTATTTTCCAACAATTCAAAGAATCAAATTATCAACGGTGAAAATGTTTATTATAAAAACTGTCTTTTCTTTATTCTTTGTGTCCAGAGAGGCTGAAGCTTGTCTCTTTCTTGGAAAATATATATAATGGCCGTAATAATTAATCAGCATATTGCAACATCCTGATATTTTCCTAACAAGTCCTTAAAGACATTGCTCTTATGCTAAATGTACAACAAACCATAATTTAACCAAATATGGCAAAAAATTCCAATTTTCTACCAGGAATAATAGAGATCTTCAGCAAATCAATTCTTCATGGAAGGATGTATCACTGCCAGCCATGGTACCAGACTCTTTAACAGCCTTCTCAGTTGTAAATGAGAGAAATTAAATCTGGTTAGCTTAAACAGAAAAGGCTTGTAGTGGAAACGTAATTGGTAGCTCATAAAATCTCTGGGAATCCTGGAGAATCACTCAAGGTAGGGACAAAGGAAGGTAAGGTGTAACTGGAATCTTGCAACAGGAACAACCTACATAAGGTGACATTGCCAGGGCCATGATCACCAATTATTAATCTGTGAAGTAGAATCTTTTATTTTATTCTTTTCTGACATCATTACTCTTCTCCCTAGAAAAATGTATCTGGAAAAGGTCTGATGTAAATAATTTAATATCAATGACAATTAGTTATGGGTTACTCCAGGTCAGCTGAACCAATTATAACATTGAAATATTTCCTCACCAACTGTGTTAAATAACCATTTTAAAAGCACCCTAAGTATCCTACAAGCACCTCAGTTACTCTATTTAGTAGTGGGAGACCCCAGATCTCCCACTAATAAATACATGATGATTGGCATGTCAGGGATCCTTCAAGGTCCTGCTCTGAGCAATTTCTTCCAAACCTATCAGGGTTGAGCTCTTCCAAGTGTTAAATATTTGAATAACACTCCTTCTCTTCCTATCTGAATGAATCTTTGGCACTGGGAGCTGAAGAGTGATTCAAGACAACACAGAATGTAAGTGTGTGTCCAGGGTTTGGAACCTAGCAGGCTCATTCTAGACTCAAAGCTCTAAAACACAAAATCCATATTATTTACTTTCTTCTAGATAAATTTATATCACATTAAGTGAATTTCCCTCACAAAAATTACAGATTGAAGAGGGGGGAGGCACTGGGGAAAACTGGAAAGGGTATTAGGAAGAGTGTTTAAGTGACCTTAAAATCATATCATATATCAACATATACATACTGCTGAAGGCTAGCAATGCCTTAGGACACAGGCATCCTTTGTCCTAGCATCCTTAAGACTAGTGCATATTTGGCAGCTGCTTTAAAATTCTGACTTAATTTTCATGATTTACATTTATGCTTAAAAGGAACATCAATAACAAAAATAACTGTTGTCTATTGAATTATCACAGGTTAAACTAGTGAAGTAATTAAAATGAGGCATGAAAAGAAAACAGAAGTATGTTTGTTCCATTATAATAAACAAATAAATGGAAATAAATAGTTTTATTTTAGTATCTTTAACATCTAAGGGGGAAAATCTCCTTGATTTAATTAAAAAATTAATGATTGAAGAATAACAATCTGACAAGTAGAAAAAGTATCCCACTAAGGGAACAATTTTCTCCTCATAGGCAAATAGGTAGGTTTGAAAGTACAGCAGTAAAATCTGTAAGTCCGTTTTAGATTTACTGTCATTCTTGGTTTAAAAGAATATTAATAATAGAATTAAAGCCCAATAAGTCATAGCAAAAACTTTGAGAAAGGCAGGTAGAAGTCTTCGGGCAAAATATGTTTACAGCTTAATGTACTGAGCATGGTTGACATGGTGAATTTAAACTTCTAAGACAGGGGAATTATATACAACCCTATAGCCCTCCCTGAAACTTAGAGTGATGAAAGCCATGCTTGAATATACAATAAAAGGAGGATGAATCAGGTTTAAAGAAAGACAGATTATGTCAAGAAATCTATAATTTTATGGAAATGTTTACAACTGAGAGTAAAACTAAGTTGAACAAGAAAGAAAGAAAGAAAGAAAGAAAGAAAGAAAGAAAGAAAGAAAGAAAGAAAGAAAGAAAGAAAGAAAGAAAGAAAGAAAGAAAGAAGATAAAATAAAATAAATTTATTAAAATAAAAAATATTTATTAAAAAAATTTATAAAGTAGTAATAAAAATAAAGAAAGAAGAGAGTAACCAAACCAGAAAACCCGTCCACCAGTGATAACAAGTGCTAAAACTATACTAAAAAAAAATAAATAAATTAAAAAGGAGAGACAGAACCTTAGGACAAATGGTAAAAGCAAAGCTATACAGACAAAATCACACAAAGAAACATAAACTTACACACTCAGAAAAAGGGAAAAAAATGTATATATCATTGCTCCCAAAGTCTACCTCCTCAATTCGGGATGATCTGTTGTCTATTCAGGTATTCCACAGATGCAGGGTACATCAAGTTGATGGTGGAGATTTAATCCGCTGCTCCTGAGGCTGCTGGGAGAGATTTCCCTTTCTCTTCCTTGTTCGCACAGCTCCCGGGGTTCATCTTTGGATTTGGCCCTGCCCCTGCCTCTAGGTCGCCTGAGGGCGTCTCTTCTTCTCTCAGAGAGGACAGGGTTAAAGGAGCAGCTTATTCGGTGGCTCTGTCTCACTCATGCCAGGGGAAGGGAGGGGTATGAATTGAGGATTGAGCCTGCAGCGGCAGAGCCTGGCGTGACATCGCAACAGCCTGAGGCACACCATGTGTTCTCCTGGGGAAGTTTTCCTTGGATCACGGGACCCTGGCAGTGGCGAGCTGCACAGGCTCCCAGGATGGGAGGTGTGGATAGTGACCTGTGCTTGCACACAGACTTCTTGGTGGCGGCAGCAGCATACTTATCATCTCATGCCCATGTCTGTGTTCTGCGCTGATAGCCGCGGCTCACGCCTGTCTCTGGAGCTGCTTTAAGCGGTGTTCTTAATCCCCTCTCCTCGCACACCAGGAAAGAAAGAGGCAAGAAAAAGTCTCTTGCCTCTTTGGCAGTTCCAGACCTTTTCCCGGACTCCCTCCCAGCTAGCTGTGGCCCACTAGCTCCCTTCAGGCTGTGTTCACGCTGCCAACCCCAGTCCTCTCCCTGGGACCCAACCTCCGAAGCCCGAGCCTCAGCTCCCAGCCCCAGCCTGCCCCCGGCGGGTGAGCAGACAAGCCTCTCTGGCTGGTGAATGCTGGTCGGCACTGATCCTCTGTGCGGGAATCACTCCGCTTTGCTCTCCGCACCCCTGTTGCTGCACTCTCCTCCGTGGCTCTGAAGCTTCCCCCTCCGCCACCCGCAGTCTCCGCCCACGAACTGGCTTTCTAGTGTGTGGAAACCTTTCCTCCTTCACAGCTCCCTCCCACTGGTGCCGGTGTGGTCCCTTTTGTTTGGTCTCTGTTTTTTGTTTTTTTCTTTTGCCTTACTCTGGTACGTGGGGAGTTTCTTGCCTTTTGGAAGGTCTGAGGTCTTCTGTCAGCGTTCAGTAGGTGTTCTGTAGGAGTTGTTCCACATGTAGATGTATTTCTGATGTATTTGTGGGAAGTTGATCTCCATGTCTTACTCTTCCTCCATCTTGAAGCTCCTCCCCAATAACAGATGTTTGATGTTTACCAGAGCTAATCTTTTCAGTGGTGAAAGAGATATCAATAATTCTAATATTTTTAATGTGAATCACAATAAAATCTGAGATAGTTTCAAATCTCTGAAATAGTGACCTGGCTGTATCAGCCAGAATATTGAATGTAGGCTTTCCTTCTGCCATTGATATTGTTAATCACATTTCATGCCCAAGTAAGTTGTCATATCTCAAGAATGGAGTTTTCAAAAGATGCATAGCATGAGTAATGCTTATGATGTCTCCCTTTCTTTATTCCTTCCACGTGTTACTGTTTTAGAACATAAACCATGCAGTTGTTTACTCATTTAGGTATCTCACAAAATCACAGATTAAGAAAATTTGTAACCCTGTCTTAGGCAATAATAAACCATTAACAAATTATTACTAAATACATGCCATATACATTTGTGATATTATTTTTAAAAATCAAAGAAATGGTTGTAATCCCATAATCTTACAATGTTTCTCTCAGGTATATTACCCTAAGGAACATTGTATTCTCTTCTTTCATGCCCTTGCCCTCTGCCCAGATTCATCCCCTATACTTTTTGACATAAAAACTTCCATCAGGGTGGCCTTCCTTCCCTGTTCTTTTTCCCTGTTGATCAAATACCCTCCCTGATACTGGCCTTTTTTCAGACAGTTCTGTACTGGATCCATCACCAGAATCCTGACAGCAATCCACTCCCTAATAGGACTCTTGGTTGATCTGGATATTTGAGGTATATATTACAAAACAAACAAACAAAAATCTTGTCAATAAATCATGGTCATTTACTGTTGAAATAGTACTATTTGTCCTGTAAGTGAATCACATGATGGGGGCTGTGGAGGTGGCTTTCACACTGGGTCTGATACCTTAATCACTATTGACAACAAATTTTTCCTTAGATTAAATGCATTCAGGGATCCAAAAGAACTGTGAAAACACAAATCATGTGTGCTGCAGCACATTAAAAACACACCTTAAAATTGAGGTCGAGATATTCATTGGATTTACTTAGAAAACACACAGTCTCTTACTCTCAATTGTAGTTGGAAGAGGAGGAGAAGGAGGAGGAATAAAGATAACAGTGATATTAAGTTTTAAAAAATAATTCCCTTCAGTGAGGGCCTGTGTTGTGTGAGGCGTTGTGCTAGATAATTAACATATAATATTTTATTTAGTTGTCAGAAGAATAAGAATATAGGACATTAAAGCCTTATTTTATTTCAATATAATTATCTTTAAAACCTCAATAAGCCTCCAATATATTTGTTTCTGGTTTATCGAGTTGACTAGAAACCACACCCAAAGAGGATATTTATGCACAGTTTTTGAATGTGGGACTTTCTGTTCCCTCACAGCAAGCCTTTCTGCACTAAGCACACTCTAGTTCACAAATTAATAGCTTCAAACCAAGATAAATCAAAACCTGGAATATGATTCTGTTCTCCAGGCTACATTCCAGAGGCTTCTTCAGTGAGACAGATTTATTCTTCAAGAATTACGTAGGGAACATTTAAAAAATAAATGCTCAAACTACTTTCTAAGAAAAATTAATGAAATAAGAATTTCAGGGGTTGGAAGCAAAGCATCATTAGTTTTTAAAAAGCAATGTGCAGCCAAAGTTGAAACCACTGGGTTAACCAGAGGTATTTGAAAGAGGCTTAAGTGTTCAGACTTATATTTTAAGTAATCTAATCTTCTAAGAATTATTTCTGTCTCAGTTTTCAGACATTAAATTTGGATTACAATGTATTTTCCAACAATTCAAAGAATCAAATTATCAACGGTGAAAATGTTTATTATAAAAACTGTCTTTTCTTTATTCTTTGTGTCCAGAGAGGCTGAAGCTTGTCTCTTTCTTGGAAAATATATATAATGGCCGTAATAATTAATCAGCATATTGCAACATCCTGATATTTTCCTAACAAGTCCTTAAAGACATTGCTCTTATGCTAAATGTACAACAAACCATAATTTAACCAAATATGGCAAAAAATTCCAATTTTCTACCAGGAATAATAGAGATCTTCAGCAAATCAATTCTTCATGGAAGGATGTATCACTGCCAGCCATGGTACCAGACTCTTTAACAGCCTTCTCAGTTGTAAATGAGAGAAATTAAATCTGGTTAGCTTAAACAGAAAAGGCTTGTAGTGGAAACGTAATTGGTAGCTCATAAAATCTCTGGGAATCCTGGAGAATCACTCAAGGTAGGGACAAAGGAAGGTAAGGTGTAACTGGAATCTTGCAACAGGAACAACCTACATAAGGTGACATTGCCAGGGCCATGATCACCAATTATTAATCTGTGAAGTAGAATCTTTTATTTTATTCTTTTCTGACATCATTACTCTTCTCCCTAGAAAAATGTATCTGGAAAAGGTCTGATGTAAATAATTTAATATCAATGACAATTAGTTATGGGTTACTCCAGGTCAGCTGAACCAATTATAACATTGAAATATTTCCTCACCAACTGTGTTAAATAACCATTTTAAAAGCACCCTAAGTATCCTACAAGCACCTCAGTTACTCTATTTAGTAGTGGGAGACCCCAGATCTCCCACTAATAAATACATGATGATTGGCATGTCAGGGATCCTTCAAGGTCCTGCTCTGAGCAATTTCTTCCAAACCTATCAGGGTTGAGCTCTTCCAAGTGTTAAATATTTGAATAACACTCCTTCTCTTCCTATCTGAATGAATCTTTGGCACTGGGAGCTGAAGAGTGATTCAAGACAACACAGAATGTAAGTGTGTGTCCAGGGTTTGGAACCTAGCAGGCTCATTCTAGACTCAAAGCTCTAAAACACAAAATCCATATTATTTACTTTCTTCTAGATAAATTTATATCACATTAAGTGAATTTCCCTCACAAAAATTACAGATTGAAGAGGGGGGAGGCACTGGGGAAAACTGGAAAGGGTATTAGGAAGAGTGTTTAAGTGACCTTAAAATCATATCATATATCAACATATACATACTGCTGAAGGCTAGCAATGCCTTAGGACACAGGCATCCTTTGTCCTAGCATCCTTAAGACTAGTGCATATTTGGCAGCTGCTTTAAAATTCTGACTTAATTTTCATGATTTACATTTATGCTTAAAAGGAACATCAATAACAAAAATAACTGTTGTCTATTGAATTATCACAGGTTAAACTAGTGAAGTAATTAAAATGAGGCATGAAAAGAAAACAGAAGTATGTTTGTTCCATTATAATAAACAAATAAATGGAAATAAATAGTTTTATTTTAGTATCTTTAACATCTAAGGGGGAAAATCTCCTTGATTTAATTAAAAAATTAATGATTGAAGAATAACAATCTGACAAGTAGAAAAAGTATCCCACTAAGGGAACAATTTTCTCCTCATAGGCAAATAGGTAGGTTTGAAAGTACAGCAGTAAAATCTGTAAGTCCGTTTTAGATTTACTGTCATTCTTGGTTTAAAAGAATATTAATAATAGAATTAAAGCCCAATAAGTCATAGCAAAAACTTTGAGAAAGGCAGGTAGAAGTCTTCGGGCAAAATATGTTTACAGCTTAATGTACTGAGCATGGTTGACATGGTGAATTTAAACTTCTAAGACAGGGGAATTATATACAACCCTATAGCCCTCCCTGAAACTTAGAGTGATGAAAGCCATGCTTGAATATACAATAAAAGGAGGATGAATCAGGTTTAAAGAAAGACAGATTATGTCAAGAAATCTATAATTTTATGGAAATGTTTACAACTGAGAGTAAAACTAAGTTGAACAGCATTTTAAAAAATCGAGAAGGATCATAAGAATGTATATTTGATGTATTTTAACTTAACTCAAACAGGTAGAGAAAGTGTTTATTACATTTTTGATACAGATAAACAAGCTGACTTACCAACAGGCTCACATAGAACTAGGGAATTTCTATTTTCTCTGGCAATCTATTTTCTCTAAAAAAAGTGCCCAAGATATTAACACATAGGGATAAAATGAGATAATTCCAGAAATGGAAAAACAGTTTAATTCTTAAAAAGTTTAACTAACAAAATCCAAACATAAATATTTAGATATCTCCAGGAAATAGATATTTAAGAAGATACGATAATATTTCAAATTTATTACTATAACGAGGGAGTACTTGCAGAAATGTGTTTGCCTATAACACAGGTATAATCCAGACCATAAAATAAAGACATTGGCATCTAAAAACTTAGAGGATATTGATGATTATAACTTAATCATCAATTTATGATGATAGCATAATTGAAGACATGACCACATTTGCATCTATGAGGTTATTCTATGTTTCAATAAAAAGAAGGAACTCTACATGGAATTCTGAGGACTATGAATGCAAAATGTAATTTTGTTATATTGTAATTTTACTATATCTTCAACACTAACCAAGAAAGAGGTAAGGTCTGTTTGTTGCCATGAACTATCTGGTAAACTACATAAACTATAGAGGTAAACTCTGTTTTGTGGCAGAGTTATGTTTCATTTATATTTCCCAACACTGAGGCATAATAGTGCTTGAATATCATTTCTTTTGCTCTGATTTCACTCTTACACTCTTACGAAACAAACAATAGTTTGGCTTTATAATAGCACAGTAGAAAGAGCATTGGATCAAGGTGACAGATGAAATAACACATACAACTAGGAAAGTGGGCACAATAAAGGAATTATGCCAACATTTCTAGTCATGGGATGCAGTTTACTACTCTGACTTATACAAATATTATTAACATTACCTGCTCAATTCATGGGTAAGTAAAATGTACAGCTCTGGAAGAAATAATGCACAAGAATAAATAAAATATTTTAAAAATGAAAAAAAAAGAGGAAGAAGTGGCCCTGGCAAATGTAAAGTTGCGCTATAAAATAAGAATAATTAAAAGAGATAACTTTTCAAATAATAAGGCAAAAGATCAAATAATCAAGAGTCCAGAAACAGACAAAATATATATTTTTAAAAATATTTTCACCTAAAGCCATGATAAAATAATGGGCTATTAAAATACACAATACTAGGGCAATTAGCTATACGTGATTGTTGGGGGTAGAAATGATCCCTGCATTACATGAAAAGAAAATCTAGATGATTCAAATATAGTTTTATTTGTTTTATTAAACAAATAAAAACTATAGCATATTCATTACATTAATAAAAGGGAGTGGTTGAAATATCAGAAAAACAACAATGGATGGACTGGAGAAAATATTTTCAGTATATAAAACAGGAAAACTTTCAGTACTACTAATATAAGAAAAATTCAGATGAGTATGAAAAAGAGAAAACCTAATGAAAATAGACAAAAGCTATAAATAGGTAAGAGCAGAAAAAGAACTGCAAATATCAAATACATGTATAAAAGTTGTTTCACATCATTAATAATTAAGGGAATGCAAATCAAACTGGTAGACATTTGATTCTTATTATTCACAGTGTTTATGTTCTATAAAGTTGCCACATAAACTGAACAATTACTCCTCAGGGAAATACAAGGTTAGGTTTCTGTGAACCTCTAGTCACAACGTTTTCAACAACTCATCAATATATAACATTGTTTTATGAATATTTCTGTTTAAAGACATATTATTTAATAAATATTGTTAATTGATTCATTAACATTGAACTCACAGCCAACAGCACTATAACTCATGTATTACTGACGTTTATCTAACACACATATTGTCTCCCTAAGGCACATCACAGCCTTCTTGCACTTAGAAACACCAAATAGCACATCAACACTACACTTGGGGACCATTTTAAACAGCAAATCACCAAGAAGCACAAAATATGGAAAATGGGGCTTCCCTGGTGGCGCAGTGGTTGCGCGTCTGCCTGCCGATGCAGGGGAACCGGGTTCGCGCCCTGGTCTGGGAGGATCCCACGTGCCGCGGAGTGGCTGGGCCCGTGAGCCATGGCCGCTGGGCCTGCGCGTCCGGAGCCTGTGCCCCGCAATGGGAGAGGCCGCGATAGAGGGAGGCCCGCATACCACAAAAAAAAAAAAAAAAAAAAATATGGAAAATGTGGCACTAAATAGACTGCAAAAATTACACTTATTTGCAGTATGAGAACTGAGCATCATCTTGTTCCTCCTCAGCTGGGAAAGTGTGTTGGGTGACTCAAAATTTTCATTGCCCTGAGTATGTCTATGAATAATCCAAAAATGAATATTGATTTAGGGGTTAAAAATTAATTTTAGTGACCAGGCAAGTTCACAAATAGGGAATAAAGGGATAGTGAGAATCATTTAATATCATCTGATGAGCAATGCTTGAAATAATTATATACTCAATATTGCATGGGGAAACAAGGATTTGAATACTGTGCTGATGGAATTACAAATTTTATAACGTGCATGCAGTATGACTAAGTAACACCACTTCTAGATCTTGCCTATGGAAATATCAATGTATAAAAAAATAAATATGAGTGCTAATATCAGGAATATTTCTAAAAGCAAAATTTCATAAACAAAATAAATGTTTAGACAAAACAGAATATTAAAATGAATTATAGTGCATCCATCCATACTATGATATATACTGTAATCATTTCTAAAAAATATCTCTGATCTACATATACTCAAAAAATAAGACATCTTACATATATCACTAAGAAAGGAAAATTGAAGAGCACTATGTATAATTTATGTTAATGAACGTAACTTATGTTAATATTTAAAATTTTGAATATACAGTTGACCTTTGAACAATGCAAGGGTTAGGAGTATCGCCCCACATGCAGTTGAAAATCTGTATGTAAATTTTGACTCCCCCAAAACTTAACTACTAATAGTGTACTACTGATGGGAATTCTTACCGATAACATAAAGAGGTAACACATATTATGTATGTTATATGTATTATATAATGTATTCTTACAATAAGGTAAAGTAGAGAAAAGAAAATGTTATCAAAAAATCATAAACAATGGACTTACCTGGTGGTGCAGTGGTTAAGAATCCATCTGCCAATGCAGGGGACATGGTTCGAGTCTTGGTCTGGGAAGATCCCACATGTTGTGGAGCAACGAGGCCCGCAAGCCACAACTACTGATCCCGCGAGCCACAGCTACTGATCCCACGTGCCACAACTACTGAAGTCCGCATGCCTAGAACCCATGCTCCACAACAAAAGAAGCCACCACAATGGGAAGCCCGCACACCACAACGAAGAGTAACCCCAGCTCGCTGCAACTAGAGAAAGTGCATGTGCAACAATGAAGACCCAACACAGCCATAAATAAATAAATAAATAAAAAGAACATCATAAGCAAGAGAAAATACTTCACAGTACTGGATTGTATTTATTGATACTGTAAATTTACAGTGTCTGTTTACAGGATGAATTGTGTCAGGACTTGCTTTAATATTGCCTTATATGATACAAAATATTATAGATTTTATACATATTATTAACACTATACAACAAAAATGAAAAAATAATGTGAAAAAATTCATATTTATTTACAGGTATAATGATTCATACATTGATAGCAAAGAAGCAGCAATATGATTGCTTTATGGTAGCCTAGTGTGATCTATATGAATGATTCACAGTAGCCTTGCCTAACACTAATGAATGAATCATTGTAAACTTTTATGGCATACAGTATATTACAATCATATTCATAATACAGTATGGGAAGCTTTGTTACATTTTTTTAAAAAAATAACTCCTATGACGATAAGCTGACACACAGTTTCTCCAGTTATGAGAAAGAAAGGCATCGTGTAGACATAGTGTAATTATTTGAAAGCCAAGTTATAAAACATTAAGAAAAATAACACATTATTAATGTTACATTAAATATCACTCACCTTATGCCTATGTAAGTGTAGGCTATCCACTTCAATACAAATGTTGCACATGATGTTCTACACTATTAATACTTAGGTGATGATGAAAAAAGTCTTCTACAGTTCTACAGTTCTTGCCACACAGTTATTATATTTCCACATGAAGACACTCACACATATACACAACAGATAAGTGTATTAACTGTATGGCATGATGATTATCTACTATTCATTAAGTGGAAATGGATCATCACAAAAGTCTTAGCCTCATGGTCTTCACACTGAGTAGGCTGAGGAAGAAGAGAAAGAAGGGTTGTCTTCCTGTCTCAGGGGTGGCAGAGGCAGACGAGGTGGAGGAGATGGAAGGGGAGACATGAGACGCAGGCACACTTGGTGTAATTTTACAGAAATACATCATAGTTTATGTCTGACGTTTTTGCTTTTTCATTTCTCTAAAAATGCTTCTATATGGTACCAATCCCTCTTCCACTGTCTGTTTTAGTTTCAGTGCTCATATCATAAAAGGGTCTATGTTTAAAAAGTCAAAAGCAGTCTTGGATAATCAGAACTCTTCTATCAGACTATCCAATGTCAATTTTCTGTTCATGGCACAGCTTCTTCTACTTTTCTTCAGCACTGGTTCAGAAGCACTTATCTCCATCAGGTTGTCTTCTGTCTATTCCTTTAATGTGTTGTCTATTAGCTCTTGAATTTCTCCAAGATCCATATCTTGAAAGGCTTCATCCCCCACATTTTTTTGCAAACCACATGATTTCCTTGATTGGCTCTATTGTAAATCTTATGAAGTCATGGACAACATCTGGACACAGTTTTCTCCAGCAGGAATTTATTGTTTTGGGTTTGATGGATTTTACAGCTTTTTCTATAACAGTGATGGCATCTCCAATCGTGTAATCCTTCCAGACTTTTAAGATGTTTCATCAGGGTTCTCTTCCATAGAGTTGACAGTCCTTTGTAACGAGCCTTAAAGGTCCTTATGACCCCCTGGTCTAAAGGCTGAATTAGATATGTTGTATTTGGGGGCAAGTAGACCACTTTGATGCCTTCAGTGTTGAACTCATGGGGTTCTGAGTGACTAGGGACATTGTGCAATGTCAAAAGAACTTTAAAACGCAATCCCTTACTGGCAAGGTATTTCCTGACTTCAGGGAAAAAAACATCAGTGGAACCAGTCCAGAAAAAGTGTTCTCATTGTCCAGGCCTTCTTGCCGTACAATCAAAAAACTGACAGCTGGTGTTTATCTTTTCAAGGCTCAGGAGTTAGCAGCTTTTTAGAAAAGGGTAGTCCTGAACATAATCCTGACTGCATCTGGACAAAATAGTAGAGTTGGCCTATCCCTTCCTTTCTTAAATTCTGGTGCTCAGTTCTCTTCCTTACTAATAAATGTCTTTTGTGGCATTTTTTTTTTTTCCAGAATAGGACACTTTTGTCTGCATTAAAAACCTGTCAGGCAGATATTCTTTCTCCTCAATGATTTTTTTAATGGCACCTGGGAACTCATCTGCTGCCTCTTGGTCAGCAGAAGCTTCTTCTCCTCTTATCTTGATATTTTTAAGCCAAACCTCTTTCTAAAATGATCAGACCATCCTTTGTTGGCATTATATTATCCAGCTTTAGATCCTTCACCTTCCTTTTGCTTTAAGTTGTTCATATAATGATTTCACTTTTCTCAAATCACATTAGAGTTCACAGGTATGCCTTCCTTAGAGTAATCCTGCACCCACATCAAAACTGCATTTTTAATAGGAGATTTTGAAAAGTAGTTTGCAAAAGTACAAGATTTTCAAGCCTGCTGGCAAGGCAGCAGCAATAGCTTCACTTATTTCCTTTTCGTTTTTATACGATGGTCCTTATGCTGGATTCATTTATCTTGAAGTGGCAGACAACCTCAATTGCAGACCTCAATCTATGGTACATATCAAGAAATTCAACTATTTCTTGTAATTTCCTGTCTTTTCTGCACTTCTTGGGAGCACTTCCAACATCACTAGAGGCACTTCATATGGGTCTCTTGGTGTTATTCAAGGTTTACAGTGTTGTGCTAAAAATGATTAAAAATACACAAGAACCACTAGAGATCACTTTTTACTGTGATACCAATTTACTGGTGAGACCAGCTGCTCACATGGAGATGATTAGTATCACACAGTGTTTTAAGAAGATACCTGCAACAGTTGAGCTCATCGTAATAGCAACAGGAGGTGCCTATGAAATTACGACAGCAGTACAATAGGTAGTGAAGTTAATTTTATGCAATTTTGATTTGACATTGCATCTGCACATTTGTTTGCATTTCTCTTGACTGTGAATGGCACTGTGTTTGTGTGTGTAAGTTTTGATAAATTTTAATTTTTATAAGAGATTTGTGAATATTTTATGGTATAAATGATAAAATAGACTAGTATTAACATACATTTTGTGCACTCAATGCATACCTAACTTTTTCTTAATTTTTTTCAGTATTTCCAAGCTATGAAATTCGTCTGCAAGTTTTTTCAACTTGTTGCAAATCTCTAAAGAATTTTCCAATATATTTATTGAAAAAAACTCCACATATAATTAAAACCACACAGTTCAAACCCATGTTGTTCAAGGGTCAACTCTCTATATAGAATCACATAAATATGTGTTTAAAGTCTTGAAGAAAATTAAGAAAAATAATTGCTTATCTCAAAGGTGGAAACTGCGGAGATTTAAAGAGAAATTTTACTACTTTTAGATATGTTATTTATTCTTACTATTTAGGTAGTACATTGTTGATTTTTTTTCCACAATAACAATTTTAAAAGTAATTTTTGCTATTTAAAAAATATATTACAGAAAGGAGGACTTACAAGGAATAAAAAATGATTTTTGCCCTTGAAGACTTTTGCTATAAAATTTAAAATTACAAAGTATTATAAAAGACAAATATATAAGATACCATGAGAAAGAGCAGCTGATTCTAAGTTGAGCAAGGACATTTCAATGAAAGGAGGCAACATCCCAGGTCTAATAGAGGTTTGCTAAATGATTTAAAGGAAATTTCTATAGTAAGACTTATAATGTGGTGTTTGGAGAAAGTTAATTTATATGACTGCATAGATTATCATGTCACATAGATAAACACTCACAAAAGATTGAAGAAGGTTGTTGTATAACATAACATCAGAGCCCTAAGGAAGGAATGAGCTGGGAGAAAATATCAATACATTAAGCACCTCAATATGTCTTCTTCCATAAGCCTCCCTTTATTAGACTATGAGGTTTTTATCTGCTTTCCATTAACCTCTATGAACTCCAAAAATAAATGGAAAATGCTCTGTAGGCAAGCCTATGTAACATTCCTACCTTGCCTCTGGAGAGAATGATCACTAGCTGTCATGAGATTCTGAAAGGGTTAAAATGACACATTCACACACCAAGGATTTACACCACTACTTTACACAAAACAATTCTTTCATTTTGCTATGTTCATAATTACTTTGTAAATCTTGATTACAGCATTTTAAAAATTGTTTGGCACTATTAGGACATCAATAAATGTTTCTTAAATGAGTGAACAATTCAGTATGTTATATTACGTATAACATAGTTTTAAAAAATTGTTCCTCTCCCTTTTCTCTAGAACTATTCGAAAAGCCATAGAATTGCAGCAAAAAAAAAAAAAAAATTGACAAAAAAATCCTTGCCGATATCACAAACATATCACAAACAACTATGTACTGTGTCTGCAGAATCTTTAAACTCACTTATAACTATTTTCATGCTAAATCTTTATCTAGATGGAGTCTATACTCATATATGCCAACTTTAAAGAATATATTTAATTTTATGTTGTCATAGTCTCAAGTGAGAAATCATTAAGCAAAGTACTCTGAGCTGTTGATCTAAGTTTAGCAAACAAAGTGGGAACAAGGTATTAAAACATTATCATTTTACTGTAATTCAATTAATTGATTTGGTGGTTTAGTGTCTTTACTGAAAAGAAAATAAATAATACCTCACCTTGATTTGCTTCATCATGGCAGTAATGAAAACAATAAAGGTATTTCTTTATCCCTAGTAAAAAATTTTTCATTTTTACTGAGTTAGCAGAGAAAGAGCCATAAAAAATTTAAAATCAAGATGGCTTAATCAAATGAATAATGAGTTTAATTATCTGAAACCTAAGTAAATGTTTTCATTAAAAAATAACGAAAAAATAAGAATTTATTTCCCCTTTTGATATATGGATATCACAAACTGGAAAAGTAAAACACAGAGGTTCTTAAATCTTATAATATACCATCTAGGTAGGTTTTTAATCATCAGAGCCTTGGTTATACAGATAAGAGCATATAAAAGAATATAAATTATTATTCTAGACTTTCCTATTAGCCACAGAGAGGAAGAGGGAATAAAAGGGAGAATGTAAATTGTACCTACAAACAAGATTTTTAAAAAATAGGTCTGAATACATGTATACAAAGTTAAACCATCCTACCACTTTTTACACCCCAGCTCATAGATGATCTCTTCATTTAAACAGGTATTAGGTTTAGAGTTGGGAACAATTACTTGACATTTATCAGTGCTTTGTATTGTTAAGAATCTTCTTATTTTATAGCACTAAGCTAGAATGCAATTATTCAAAGCAATTCTGATTTTAAATAGTCCTCAGTATAGTAGCATATTCATAATATACTCAGTACTGATGATTATTATGTCCAATCAACAGATGAAAAAACATACACTTTGACCATGCCCACAAAAATAAACATGTATTTTATAATTAGATTTCATTATTATTATTGCTATCATTATTTTAATTTTTATTTTTATTATACCTTTAACCTAGGAGTGGTTGTTTAGATCCTCTTCTCCATTCAGCTGGTCATTTATTCAAGTAACTTGATTACATATTGGGCTATAAGAAATCTAGAAGACAATATCTTTTACTCACTATTCCCTCAATAGTCAATGTATAATCCAGCCTTCTCACTTGTACTTAAAATTGCTTCACTGAATTTTTGTTACCTTTCTCTCTCCCATCAGTGTATTCACATCTGCTGTCTTTGGGGTCTGGAAAAAGTCATACGTATTTTATAGCAATTTTTTGATCATGCCAGTACACAGGTAGTTTTCTTTCCCTCTTCCAAGGTATAGTACTTATGATTTCCACACTCATCTTGGCACTTAGCATTTAGTCTATTACGTCTCATATATTGATCACTTATTACTTTTAAACTTCCTGTTATTTATGTGTAACTGACATTTTCTTCCAAATCATACTTACATTCTATGAACCTCACAATTTCTTTGGGGAAAGAAAGGATAGTTTATATTTCTTTGAAATTCTCAAAGCCTAGTTCTGATTATATACTAGATGCTGTCTAAAAATTTGAATTCATGTTAGATAAAACACATTAATAAATAATAATTTAGTGTGTAAGTCTACTTACAAACCCTCATTTTTGTTCTTTTAGGAAAGAATTAAGACTACTTGATCATATCGTATCTAATTAACAGCCCAGATAGAATGTTTCTGGAGGTAGAATATTACCGGAAGAGCAAGAAAAGTTGTCTAAATCACAGTGTGAACTATGCATGAGTCTTGTCTTGTCGTGCCACTTTTTCCTAAACACTGAACTGCTGCCAATCTGCTTACTGGAATCTCCTCTTGATAATGCTTAGTGTCTGTAGAGTTAACCTGCTTAGAAATAAATTCTTGATTCCATCCCCAATCTTACTCTACTCCCAATCTTCTAGATTCCAGTTAATGTCATCCCTATCTTTTCAATTCCTCTGCCCAAGAACTTATAGTCATTTCATAACTCTGGCATCAAAAAAACATGTAGGAAGAGCTTCAAAATATGATGTTGAACATATTTAAACAGTCAGTTTTAGATTAAAAAAAGTTAAAAGCCAGCAATATATGATGTGTACCCATAATGTGTCCTGAATCAGACCATTTCTCATCACAATGTTACCATTCTAGGCCAGGCCATCATCATCTCTTTAAAAACAAAACAAAATAAACAAATAAACAACAAATACCTAAGAGCTTTATTATGAGATAATTCACATACCACACAACTAACCCATTTGAAAGAGAAAAATTCAGTGACTTTTACTATATTTACAGAGTTGTGCAACCATACCACAATTTAATTTAGAATATTTTTTATCACTACAAAAATAATTTATATATTTTAGCAGTTACTCCTCATCCCTCCCCATTTTCTCTCCTAGACCTAACAACCACTAATCTACTTTCTATTTCTATAGATTTGTCTATTCTGGACATCTCATATAAACAGGATTATATAATACGTGGTCTTTTGTGACTAGTTCCTTTCACTTAGCACAATGTTTCCAAGTTTCATCCATGTTGTAGCATGTATCAGCACTTCACTCTTTTTTATTGCTGAGTATTCCATTGGAAGGTTATGCCACATTTTGCTCATCAGTTGATGA
This sequence comes from Physeter macrocephalus, assembly GCF_002837175.3. NCBI lineage: Eukaryota > Metazoa > Chordata > Mammalia > Artiodactyla > Physeteridae > Physeter > Physeter macrocephalus. The sequence continues at coordinate 50,175,963 of NC_041228.1, forward strand.
AAATATGAGTTGTTTCCATGTTTTGGCTATTATGAATAATACTGCCACAAACACCTAAGAGTGAAATTGCTTAGTCATGTAGTAAATATATGTTTAGGTTTGTGAAGAATTGTCAAGCTGTTTTCCAGAATGGTTGCACCATTTTATATTCCCATCAGTTGTGTATGAGAGTTCCCATTTCTTCATATCCTTGACAACATTTATTGTCTGTCTTTTAAAATTTTTGCTACCCCAGCAGGAAAGAATTGTTATCTCATTGCAGTTTTGATTTGCATTTTCTTAATCATTAATTATGTTGAGCATCTTTTTATGTGCTTATTTCCCTTTTGTATCACTTTGGATAAATATTTGTTCAAACTATTCACTGATTTGTAATGGTGTTGTTAGCACTCTTTCAATATTCTCATTACAAACACCTTATCATAAAAATTATTTCCAATATTTTATTGCATTCTGTGGATTGGCTTATCACTTTCTGGATAGTATAATTTGCAACACAAAAGTTTTTAATTTTAATGAAGTCCAATATATCTATTTTTTTTCCATTCCTTACTTGTGCTTTTGGTATCATAACTAAGAAGGGTTTGCCTAACCCAAGATCACAAAGACTTACTCCCAAATTTTATTCTAAGAGTTTTATTAGTTTAGTTATTACATTCAATTCTATGGTTCTCCATGACCCATTTTAAGTTAAATTTTGCCTATAGTGTGAAGAGGGGTCCAACTTCATTTTGTGTGTGTGTGGATATCCAGTTATCCCAGGATCACTTATGAAAATACTATTCTTTCCTTTTGAATTATTTTGGCATCCTGTCAAAAATTGACCATAACTATAAAAGTTCATGCCTAGGCTCTCAATCCTATTCCACTGATACATATGTCTTTCCTTATGGCACTACTACACAGTTTTATGGTAAGTTTTAAAACTTGGAAGTCCTCTATATTTCTTCTTATTAAGATTATTTTGGCTATTCTGCATCTCTTGTGTTTCCACATGAATTTTAGTAACAGTATGTCATTTTCTACAAAAAATCAGGCTGGGATTTTGATAGAGATTTTGCTGAATTTGTAGGTTAATTTAGAGAGTATGCCTTCATTGTTTCTACATGGACTTTCTAATGTCTTCACAACTGATCTTTTTGCTTCAATCCTTGCCCTTCAAATCTGTTCTGCATATGGTACTAAAGTGATTTTTTTAAAAAAACTTCTCAGGTTATATTCCTCTTCTTTTTATAGACCCCCAAAGCATCACCCAGAATAAAATCTAAGGTCTTTACCATAGTTTAATGGCCCCACATCAACTTTTCTCCTGCTGCTACTTTGATTTCATTTCTTACAATTTTCCCACTTAGTCACTCATTTGAACTACACTGAACTTATCAGTAATCATTCTATGCAGGCTCTACTTTAGATTTTTTTATACTCCCCATTAACTCTGCGCATATCCTTCCTCCTCCAGACATCCTGCACTTTCCTAAGGTCTCAAGTATATTATCATATTATTAGGGGGTCCTTCTTGATCTTTTTATATAAAATAGCATCTCTCCATCCATCTCTATCTTCTGATCTGCTTTATTTTTCTTCAGAGCCCTTACTACTGCCTGACATTTAATATATACATACAGTTTTTTTTAGTATTTATCTCTCCCAGTAAGTAAGTTTCATGTAAACAAGATTTTTGTTTTGTTCATTATTTTATCCTTAGTGCTTAGACTAGTACCTTCCACAAAGCAGGCACTGAGTAAATATCTGTTGAAAGATGAACAAAATATTTTAAGACTATCTAATGGCTACAGATGAAATAGCCAATTTTATGAGGGTTCTGTTAGACAATGTTATATGCAGATAATACACAATTAAAACTTCTCTCTCTTACATTCAGTATTATTGTATTATTCAAGCAGTGTGTCTACTTTAAAAGATGTGTCAAATGAATTTGAAGACTAAGTGAATGAGTCTTATTTGAATCTGATTTTCAGCAAGTCAGAAATACTAAGGTCTCATAATCATTACCAGTCCTGGCAAGCAATAAAATTTACATCACTATGTTCTAAAATCAAAGAATCATTGGTATCTCAAAAACAGTATTTTAGACTAAGAATCCAAAGAGCCCTTAACTTCTTCACAATTCTGTTTTTCGCCTTGCATGATTTGGGCTGTACCACTGGACAAGTCATTTATCTTTTCTAACATTAGGTTGTATTTCTTTGAAACAAAGATAATACAGCTTGCTGCTATTTATTCTCTCATATGCATTTGACAATATTGATAAAGGTGACATAATTCTAAACACAGGTTAATTTTGCACTTGGGAACTGCCACTCAAAAAGAAGAATTCCTTCAGTATAAAGGTTTCAGTGTACATAAAGAAGGATATATTAATGTTATAGTATGAAGAATAACAGAATTATAAATGCATGAGAAGCATTGTGGGAAAGAAGGAAAGAATCAGGAGTCAGGAAGACCTTAGTTTAAATGCTGACTCTTTATTTTCCTAATAATGAAAAATTTAAGCATAAAGGAAACTTACTTCTTTTTTTCTAAAAGGGGAATAGCAAACACTTTTAGAGCACCTAACAAAGTGCCAGGTGCATGGTAGGTGCTTAATAAATGTGTGGTTCAATTCCTTTAATAGAACTCTCAAAAGGGTATGGCACCAGGTATCAAGTCATGGGTCTGATGAACAGATAGACTGAAACAAGTATCTTTATATGAGGCATGCGGGTTAACTTCTGAAATGAGTTGTCGAGAATTCTACTATTATTTTTAAATTAGCTGATATCTCCATAATATAATTACATTAAAAATGAATATTTTTCTATAAAATTGAATATTAAAATAAAATGAAAAATTATGAGGCTTTTGAAGATCTCATAAATTGGGGATCAAATTAGTTATTCAATATTTATCTTTTTGCCTTTGAAATATTCTTTATAGGTTTTTTAAACTTCAAAAGTCAAATATGCTCCTCAGTCCACATCCTGACAACAGAAGTTGACAACCTGGTGAGTATCTTTCCACCCTTTTGTGTATATTCATATAATTATTTACATAGAATTTTTATGTTTTGTTTACATTTGCTTTATATATATATGTATATATATATGTATATATATATATGTATATATATATATATGTATATATATATATATATATATATATATATATATATCCTGAAGTTTATTTTGGAAAATTCTTAGTATCAACAAATAGTATGACTATAATTCATCATCCAAACCTAGAAAGGCTATGCTATTAAAGCTCACATTTGGACAACAGTTCTAAACTGAGACTGTCCTGAGAGAACCAGAATGTATGTTCACCATAGATTGAACTCATAGTTGATAGTTCCATGGTGCTCTATAATACAGTTATTCTGTAATTTAGCCACTGTTATTAATTGATGTTAATTGAGGTTGCATCTAGTTTTAGGCCACTCCAAAAAATAAAATAAACAAAAAGATGTGATGTAATAAATATTCATTTTCCGTTAATTATTTTCCTTTAGGAGAAAATCCTAAAACTGCATTGCTGAGTCAGGAGGTTTATGTTTTAAAAGAAAAACACTAATAATGTCAGATCATATTATAAAAAGCATCTCACATTCCCTCCAATAGTATATGAGAGCACTTATTTCTCCATAAGGAAAGTCCATATTTCCATGGATTGTTTTCTTGATCCTTTCTTCTGATTATTGTATTTTCTTGTGGTAACATCATATCATTTTGCTTAAAATATATTTTAAATTATTAATTATTTTCTAAATTTGAGTTATTCATTGTTCCATACAAACGTAAAATCATTTTATCTCATTACTAGCTAGTGGGTAGTTAGATATTCTTATGGAAATATTAAAATGCTGAACAGATCGTATTTAAATTACATGTATATTTTAGAAATGGTCACACTTTATGAAATTAAATTTTGCCTTCAAAACACAAATGATGTGTCTTTATTTCCTTTTTAGTTCTTTTATATATATATATATATATATATATATTTTTTTTTTTTTTTTTTTTTTTTTTTTTTGGTATGTGGGCCTCTCACTGTTGTGGCCTCTCTCGTTGCGGAGCACAGGCTCCGGACACAAGCTCAGCGGTGATGGCTCACTGGCCTAGCCGCTCCGTGGCATGTGGGATCCTCCCGGACCGGGACACGAATCCGTGTCCCCTGCATCGGCAGGTGGACTCTCAACCACTGCGCCACCAGGGAAGCCCAGTTCTTTAATATTTTTATAGTTTACTTCATATAGACCCAAAAATCTGTTATTAAATCACTCATTTTTATTTTATATTTTATCTTGTCATTTCCATTTCTAAATAATTTTTATTATAAAAACTATTAAATTTTAAGTTTAAATTATTGATTTTGATATTTTACTGTTAAAATTTAGCTTTAATTATTAAGTTATATTGATCTGGTGTACTGAGCTGGTAATTAAATGAGCACTCATTTATGTATGTAATCATAGCAAGCAAATAAAGAAAGTTGCTTCTTTTTTCCTACTATTTCATGTTGTTGTCTTATTATATTATCTAAAATTTCCCAAAGAGTACTAATGAGTGATGCTAGACATTTTTGTCTTGATCTAGAGTTTATCTACAATAGCTTCAGCATACCATCACTTTTGAGATATTTCCAATTGGTTTCTGGTAAATCATCTGTATCACATTTTAGTATTTTTCTTGTATTTTCCTTTTACTAAGAATTTTTCTTAGACATTGCTACCAGATTCTAGAAAATATCTGTTTGCATTGGTTTCTGTAATTCTGTTTTAGATCCCTTATTTCCTTTTTTAATGTTATCTTCATTCTTCATACCCAAGCAGATTCATGCATTAATATAAATTCACAAAAATAAATTTGCTTTTAAAAAATTCTGCTCATCTTCTGAGGGAGAAGTTATCTCTGAACTAATTCAGTTTTAAGTTTTAGGATTACTATATTATTTAGTGATTTTTTCCATTTTTTTAATCATCAAGTTTTGCATAGTCTGAAGAGCTAATAGTTAAGAAGATTAATAGTTAGGAAGCTCTACATCCCTCACAGGTTTGTTACAGTGTCACCCCTAGACCCAGGCTGGTGAAATAGCCATTTTCTGCAATATTTCAGAAATCACTATATAGAGAAAAAAGAAACATGTTGGAATATACTATGATACTTAAAATTTCTGCTAACACATGACACACATCCTTGCATTTACATTTCATTGACCTAAGTAATGCACATGGCCATGCCTGAGTGAGTGGGCACTAGGAGTGACATATAATCCTCCCATGGGTATGAACAGAATATAGGTGACAAGAAATACCACCTACCCAATTGTAAGAACTCATTTGAATATAGAAGTTAATATATATGTATGTATATTGTAAGAACTCATTTGAATATAGAAGTTAATATATATGTATGTATATATTTTGTTTTAATATAAACCATTTTGTTATGGTAACTCTGGTAGGCAAAATGATGCTCTCCTCCAAAAAGCCCTACTTCCTAATCCCTGGAGGCTGTGAATATATTATGTTAACATAGCGATGGAGCAGGGGAGAATTCAGGTTGCAGATGGAATTAAGGTTGCTTGCCATCTTACCTTAAAATAGGAGCATTATCTTGTATTATCCAGGTGAGCCTATGGTAATCGGAAGGGTCCTCAAAAGTGGACTCTAACACCATATACAAAAATAAACTCAAAATGAACTAAAGACCTAAACGTAAGACCAGATACGATAAAACTCCTAGAGGAAAACATAGGCAGAACAATCTTTAATATAAAGCACAGCGATATATTTTTGGATCTGTCTCCTAAAGCAAAGGAAATAGAAGCAAAAATAAGTGAATGGGATCTAATTAAACTGGAAAGCTCTTGTACAGAAAAGGAAATCATCTACAAAGTGAAAAAACAACCTGCTGAATGGGAGAAAATATTTGCAAATGATATGACTAATAAGGGATTAATATCCAACATATATAACAGCTCATACAGCTCAATATCAAAAAAAAACTCAATTAAAAATAGACAGAATAGGGCTTCCCTGGTGGCGCAGTGGTTGAGCGTCCACCTACCAGTGCAGGGGACATGGGTTCGTGCCCCGGTCTGGGAAGATCCCACATGCTGCAGAGCGGCTAGGCCTGTGAGCCATGGCTCCTGAGCCTTCACGTCCGGAGCCTGTGCTCTGCAACGGGAGAGGCCACAACAGTGAGAGACCCGCATGCCGCAAAAAAAAAAAAAAAAAAAAAAATAGGCAGAAGAACTGAAGAGAAATTTTTCCAAAGAGGAAATGCAGATGGCCAAGAGGCACATGAAAAGAAGTTCACCATCAACTAATTCAAAAAGATATATGCACCCCAATATTCATAGCAGCATATTTACAATTGCCAAGATATGGAAGCAACCTAAAAGTGTCCATCAACAGATGAATGGATAAAGAAGATGTGGATATATATATATATATATATATATATATATATATATATACACAGTGGAATACTACTCAGCCATAAAAAAAATGAAATTTTTCCATTTTCAGGAATATGCATGGACTTGGAGGGCATTATGCTAAGTGAAATAAATCAGACAGAGAAAGACAAATACTATGTGGTATCACTTATATGTGGAATCTAAAAAATACAACATACTAGTGAATATAATAAAAAAGAAGGAGACTCACAGATATAGAGAACAAACTAGTGGTTACCAGTGTTGGAGGGAGGGGCAAGATAAGGGTGGGGGAGTGGGAGGTACAAATTATTTGGTGTAAGATAGGTTACAAGGGCGTATTTTACAACATAAGGTATATAGCCAATATTTTGTAATAACTGTAAATGGAGTACAACCTTTAAAAATTATATAAATAATAAATAAATAAATAAATAAAATTCCTTCTGTAATTAAAAAAAATGTAGAAGAATGAGGCAGAGTGTCAGAGTCAGAGAGACATTTGAAGATAGGACACTGTTGGCTTTAAAATGGAAGAAGAGGCTACAAATCAAGGAATGTAATAGGCCTCTCAATGTGGAAAAGGGAAGGAAACATTTTCTCCTGGAACCTCTAGATGACATACAAGCCTGCTGACAATTTGATTTTAGCCTAGTGTCACCTATTTCAGAATTCCAACATCCAGAACTGTAAGATAACAAATTTTTCTTGTGAAGCCACTAAGTTTGCAGTAATTTGTTCCAAAAACAATAGGATTTAATACCTGGAAGTGAGTTGCTACGTTAAGTATCTAAAAAATGAAAAGAGAAAAGAAGAGGCACTATTAAAGAAAATTTTGAAAGATTTCTTTTACTGCCAACTCTACATAGCATCTACAATTTTAATTTTTATGTTTTCAATAAGATAGAGATGGTTATGTTTTTATTTTCTTCCAGATTAAGTCAGCTATTCTAGCAACTTCAAGTTTCTTTCTTTCTCTAGTTATTCCACTTTCAACTTCTTACATTTTGTTTTATTTCTTCTTCTCTCCTCTGAGCTAACCAAAGAATCATATTTGTCAGATCAGACTTAACATATTTACTAATAGTTCAATGATACAAGCTAGTAGCAAGTACAAGTAGAGCAGGGAGCGATTTGGACATCAATGACGGTTCCCCAAGCCATTATGTCATTCATTAGACATGGAATTTCTAACTCAGAATACCAAAGAGGTTTCCATATAAGATATGTCAGTTACTCCACAGAGCAGGAAGCATTAAGGTTATGAAGAATTTTTAGTTTATATCTAGATAGGGGATCATATTTAATATTTCCCATGAAATTAGACCTCACATATCCTAGGTTTGTTTACCATAAGCAATCTTAGCCAAAGACATCTTTCTAAGAGCATGCCACTGATAAGGACTCTTCCTACCAAATATCAATAGTTTATTTCTTAAGCCCTCCAAGGAGATTAGACTGGGTCATCAGCCTTCTTTTTTCCCTTAAATCATCTCTCCAATAAAGATAAATAGATTACACGGCAGTTGTTTTACCTCCTTCCTCCCCACAACCCCAGGAAACTCCTGTCTGTTTTGTTTTTCAGAAATGTCACTCTCTTGATACAATTTAGTTATAGCTGGATAAACACAATGGCATTTCAGGTACAGAAATAGAAATTCCCATTCAAACTACTGTTTGTTACATGAATTTGGTTACAGTTACCTCAAAGATGACAAAAGTAATTCCTAGCAATTCTGTTTCAGGTGAACTGAGGAATGGCATTTTTAGACATTGTTATCTCCACTGACCTAATTCTTTTATTAGAGCACTACCATTTCCCCTTATCTGACTCATATGCAAACCCATTCAAAAATATTTGTAAAACTCTCAACTGTTCAAGACACAAATGTGTGTAACAGAGCTCAAGTTCTTCTGCGATGAGTACTTTTCTTACATTCTACACAATCATTAACTTCTTCCTGCTTTCTAAATATTATCTCATCCACCAGCTTTACTAGATACTTTCATGCTTATATCTGATTTCTTCATTTACCATTGATGCACAACAATTCAAAATTTATATTTCTCAAAACTTAATACATTGGCATCTGCATCATTAGGCTAAAACCTGACTGCATCTTTGCTTCTTATTTCTTACCTGTATATACTAACTATTGCTCTCTGAAGGAATGTGTATGCTCTGGTTTCCTACACAAGATCATCCAATATGGCATGGAAAGAAAATATTATAATTTTCTTTTGTTTTTACTTTAATCTCATACTTTAAAACAATCTCCTTTGTGTTTATTATGATCATGATATATTAATACAATAGCATATACATTTTATATATGACTAAGTATACATTTATTGAAGTACACCTTCAAAAAATATTCCCCTGATAAAACTGTGCTTTCAAAAGAGTTTGAAAATCATTGCACCAAATTATTCCTATTTAAAAAAATAAGTAAATGAACAATCAGAAATTTTTTCTTCTGGAACATTTTTTTTCCCCAAAACTTCCTAAGAATTATGAAAGATGTTTTATCTATTATTTTATTTTGAGTAAATTATCCCTAAATAGACAACAATGAGTATTTCTCATAAAAGTTATATATAATTGGTATATCAATGTTTCATTGATTTTTCCCTGTTTAAAGAACTCCTCTTTAATATCTCTATATTAAAGCCACTCCTCTAAACAAAAATTACTTTATTTCAAAATCTTTTACTTATTTATATTTTTTTATTAAAAATACACTTTACTCCCATAAATAGTATTTAATATAGATGTATTTTTATATTACATGCAGAGTAGAATGATTCTATTTCTCAGGGCTATTCATACATAAATTAAATGAATAAATACCAATGTTTAGTATTATGTAACTGTGAGTCTAGAGAGCTGGTATCCAAGATGTGCTCTGACACATGTTAGACATATGTCCTCAGTTAAATTTTTTACTCTTTCTAAGGTTCCAATTTCTCCTCTATAAAATAAGAAGCCTAGTTAAGAGCATGGGCTTTGGACAGAACTGGGCCTGGATTCTGGTTCCATCACTGCAAATTCCTGTTTATTTGTGCAAGTGGCTTACGCTCTATAAGCATTAGTTTCCTCTTCTGTAAAATTGGTTTAATAAACTTAACTCAAAGGATTGTCATCAGGATTAAATGAAATAATGCAAATAAAGCAGTTTAATTCAGTAAATAATCACTAGTGTTAGCTATTTTGATTACTAATATGCAGATTTCCAGTAAAATACCCAAATATGACTATGCATGTCTAAAATGTGTGACACTTTTCTAAGTGCTTTTACCTCTGTCAGGATATTTCTAGAAAATAATTATTTCACACCAAGATTTACTGTTAGAACGTTGGGATCTAAGGGTTAGGGTAACTTCTTACAATCATAATTCACAGTAGATGATAGAGCACAAATTAGAGCACTGAAGTTTTAACTGAAACACTCATGATATTCTTACCATATCATACTGTCTTCATCAAAGGAGAAAATTAATGAAGTGATTTTTATATAGGTCATAGAGGATAGAGGATAGATATGATTTTGATATGAAGTTAGGAGAGAAAACGGTCTTTTAGAATTGAGCAAAGGGTTATAGCAATGAATGGGAATGTCTACTATGGGGGAAGAGACATTAAGGGTTCAACCTGATTGTATCAAACAATATGCTTTGAGATGGAGAGAATACATAATGCAGGTAAGTAATAACAAATTGTACCATTCTCACCATTCTCAAGTGGAAAGTCTAGACTTCATTAGAAACAAATGGGTTCTCAATTTGAAAGCTCCTGAGTTAAAAGTTAAATAGTTTCTTAACTAATTTTTAGAGCCTATAATATGATAATTTGAAATATAGCTCTACAGCATGTGAAGTTTCCCAAGCTTACTGATTACAGTTCCTGTAGAAACCCTTCTTAAACTCTCTTAGAGCCTTTTCCTTACAACTAGAATGTGATCTTATACCTTATCATGGTCTGGTGAACCTTACTTCTTCCTATCACTGTCTACCTTTCCAGACTTCTCTCTTTACTCCCTCCTTATAACTGCTTCAATCTTCTTTCTGATATTCATGCCATAATTGTTCCCTTCTCAAAACGTTTGTGCCTGTGCTTCTCTCCTCCGGTTAGAATGCTCATCTCCAGATCTTTATGCTACTAATTGGCTCTTTTCAACATGCAGGTCTTACCTCAAATGTTACCTTCTCAGAGAGGAAGAGGACTCCACAGCTAAAGAAGTACCTCTAAGCATTCTCTAGTTTATCACCTGTTATTTTTTTCTCACTCATCTGAAATAATCATTGGGTTTCCCATTTCTGTGTTTACTTGTGTATTGTCTATCTCTTCTCTCATCATAATATGAACTGATAGGATTGGGTCTCTTTTCAGATGTCATTCCCTTAGCACCTGGAAGAATGCCTGGATAATGCAGGTGCTCAAAATTATTTCCTAACTGACCAAATGGTAGATGGATGAACGGATGGATGGATGGCTGAATTTGGAAATTCTTTACTCAACCCTCATTTGTAAATTAGAAGATGGCAAAAGTGTCTTTCTAATTTTCCCTTGAATTACTCATTCTGATCAGGTGACAAGAATATCCTCTGCCTGCAAAGTTACACTCATCCACCTTTTGAATTGGAAGCTGACCATACTCTGTAAAAATATGTAGACAACATCTCAGTCACCAAAGACTTCGGCAAACTACCAAATTCTATTTTATCGCTTTTACTTCATTTTGATTTTTCAAGCTCCTTGACAAGATATTCACCCATTTTTCCACATGAATTTTAATCTCATTTCCTGATGTTGCGCTTCCCAGATAATCTTCTCTGGAGTCCTAACTCTTATTCTCTTATTATGTATTCCTGATTCCTGAATCTGACTTTTCAGATTCACCAGCTGAGTATCTGCTTTCTCCCTATTCACTTTCTGACTCAGTCCGCTCTCAAGTCCCAGCAAAGCCTACATTCCCAGAGCACTTTTGTTCTACATCCCGGTAGAGAATATTTGTTTATATATTTGTTAATTTATCTTTAGATATTCTGTTATTTTTTTCAAATTTGTCTTATTTTACCAGTTCCAATAAAATACCAACACACCAGTGTTGTTGTAAAGATTGAATGAGCCTATCAGAAAGATCTAGCACAGCAGCACAGCACAACACACAACACAGAAGTCTCAGCAGCCACAAAAATATCATCTCTGTTATTATTTGATGTTATGATTACTTTCCTTACATAATTTCCTACATTTTCAGCCAACATATAGTTAAATGATAAGCTATTAAATGTTTACAGAGAAAGAGCAATTCCTCCTCCAAGAAATCTACATATCTCCTACCAACACCTTTTCAGTAGATCTAAGGCCTGAAAATAGATGGACATAGGATCATGAATGTATTTCCTACAAGCAAATCAGGAAAGTATGAAGGAAGAAATCAAGTATGGCTGTGGAATGAACTTTGAAACTTTTAACTCAAATTTTCCTTCTAATATATGGTAACTATAAGCAATTTTGTGGGATTTTATATGCACTAAGACATTTAAAAATAAATAAAGGATGGAAGTTTTGTCTTTCATGTTATAATATATTTCATTTTCTTCTTTGAGACTTTGGAATGGTTTCTAAACTAATATTTCAATATAATAGCCTTAATTCAGTATCTAAGATATAACAGCCTAAGAAAAGAGAATCTGTGTAATAACTATAGTGAATATAAATACTTGCTTACAGTGAATTCTATGCCTTTGGAAAAGATGACCATCATGAACATTCTCAGTAGATTTACAGATAACCTTGTCTGCAAATATTTCTAGGTCATTTTGTATTAAATCTTGGTGGATGTTTATCTGACATAGTCTATTGGGGTTAATTTTGATTATTGATTTGTCTAACTTTTTGCTTTCTCTTTGAAATGTACTAAATTTTACTTACCTTTCTGTGTGTTAACAGACACCACACAGTATACTCTAGGGCACATGTTATGTTCTGGAAATATGAAACTAAACCATAAGCTGATTTGAAAATATTTTGTTAGGGGATTTTTAAGTGTACTAATTTTTTTTAAAGAGCTGAATTTATGTTTCCTCTGTCTCTTGTATATACAATGTTCTTATTATAAAAATATACCAAAATAATTATAAATCTTATTCTAAAACTTACCATATATCTTCTTTATGCACATATATTTTCTTATTCCTAAATGTGCCTTGAACTTATTTTTGAGTACATATCTAAATGTTAAGAATAAAAGAATTATAATGAAAGACATACTCATTTTATGTCCTAATTTGGGAACTTTTACTTTTCTAAGAACTCCTCAGAAAATATTGCCTTGCTGTCAGTTGTAGGACTCAGGGTAGCACTTGCTAGTTGCTATAACAAACTAAAATCTGGTTGCTTAATTCAACAAATGTTTGTCACTTGCACAAGTCTAATACTGATGTTCCTGGCTGAGCTACTCTTATGGGCAGTTCCATCCAAGAAGAGGATCCTAGAGTCCAAGTTCCCACCATCATGTGATTCTGATATCTTGGAGCACTTCACTTCCAGACAGTGAGTGAGATCATGAAAGATAATATCTTTCATGGCCAGGCTGTAGCAATTTCCCTCTATTTTATTAACCAGAGCCAGTTACATGTCTCCAACCTAACTACAAGAGAGACTCTGGAATTTAACCTTCCTCTATGCTTAGAAAGAGAAAAGAGAGATTGTTAAACCTCTAGTCAATCACGGCCACACAGGCATATTGTTCTAGAACATGGTAAAATAAGTAAATATTGACAATGAGAACAAAAATCCTCAGGGATAGTTTCTTTTACTGAAATATTCCTTATTAGGACGTTGGTTTAAAAATCAGATTTTAAAATGTAGTATTTTAATTATTTGTTCATAACTGTACAAAGAAGTGATTTTATAGAATTACAAGACACATTTTACTCAATTAAATGCTTTCCTGAAAAATGAGTGACAGTCAATATTTAGCAGACAAGATGTAATATCAGAATACTCTTGAAAAACACTCTGAAACAAGACATAAAATGCAAAATAACTATTCACTTTAATTATTATATTTCACTGGCTATAATACATGTTGGCTATAACTGCTTTGTACATATTGATAAAGCACAGTATTGCCTATATTTTGATTTTCTTTTTCATGAATTATTTGTAAGAGATCAGTATTTTGTAGGGGATTAGTTTTGCCAAATAATATAAATAACCAAAAGATAAAAATACTATACTATGAAAGCATGTTTGGAATTATCAGAAGCTGTAATACTGAATTAATCAGGTATAAACTATTTTGTTTTCCAATAATTAAGTAAGCTTTTGCAATATAAATATTAAGACATCAGAAATGTAATCCAATTATAAGTTTATAAAATTACATTTGTGTATATGTAGATTTGGAGCCCTTCTAAAAATATTGAAGCCTACGGTTTATGGAAAAACTTAGCCTGAAATTTTATGTGAATTAATTTGAAAACTATGTTTAAAAAATACAGGACTTTCATCAATTTTGGGGTAGGTTTGAACTTGATATCTGATTAATATTGTATTATCTGCTAAACCAGCAAGGCGCTCTGACAAGGCCTGGTAATTTCCTATTTTATTAGCAAAAAAATTGTAATAATTTCCTTTAATTTACAGACAGTTACAATTCAATTATGAAGCATACTAAACATTTTCTAAGTTAAGACAATACACTGGCTAAAACTTTATGTAATCTGTCAAATTTTTGCTGAAAAGAAATTCATGATTAAGGTCTTATATAATTATAAGATTGAAGACTCAAAACCTATGAAAGTTAAAGACTAAAACTGAACTAATTATTGTTTTTTTTTTTAACATCTTTATTGGAGTATAACTGTTTTACAATAGTGTGTTAGTTTCTCCTTTACAACAAAGTGAATCAGTTATACATATACATATGTTCCCATATCTCTTCCCTCTTGCGTCTCCCTCCCTCCCACCCTCCCTATCCCACCCCTCTCATGGTCACAAAGCACAGAGGTGATCTCCCTGTGCTATGCGGCAGCTTCCCACTAGCTATCTAATTTACATTTGGTAGTGCATATATGGGGTCAGGTTTTTAAATTTAGATATAAGAAAGTTCAATATTCTATAAATAAGAATATCTTAAGTACTCATGAACATAACAAGAAGTATAATGTAGTGTCCAATTAATTGATTAGTAGTAAGGTCCTCTGTTCCCTTAAGAAACTATAATATAGTTAATTAAAGGAGATAACCAGAAAATACAAGTTAATGGTTCCTGAAATACATTGTCAATGGTTTCTGCCTACTGGCTTTAAGAACAACTGTTTATATCTAATATTCAACAAAATATTTTGCATCAAAATAATTATCTTACTTGTAACAAAAGCAGCTGGAGAAGATGATCATAGCAATTATGCAGACAGCCATAGAAATGAGCAAAGCCAGCCATCGAATGCTGCCATCGAAAAATGGACCTGATAATGGAAGTAAACAATGAAAAAGACATATTACCTTTCGATCACATCTTAAAAGGAAAAAATAACTTGTAGTGTTGAACTCTAGAAAGCTTGCTTATTGTTAAAACCAGAGAAAATATTTCACTGAGAATCATGATTGCACTTTTCTCTGCTAACCTACCTATAACAAACCAGCAGTGCAAGAGGGTTCCCTTTTCTCCACACCCTCTCCAGCATTTATTATTTCTAGAGTTTTTGATGATGGCCAATCTGACCGGTGTGAGATGATATCTCATTGTCGTTTTGATTTGCATTTCTCTAATGATTATCAAAATGTTTCATGTCCAGGTAAGCAAAAGATGCATGATGAACTCTGTTTGTGATATGCATTAAAGCCAAAATTCTGCCTGGCTTCATTTCAAATTGTTATTTGTAGTCAGGGTCAACTATTTCAATATCACCTATGTGGTTGGTAGCTTCACCTAAATCTATTGAGCTGATACTTCTATAATTCTGGGTCAGTAGAAGTAGTACTGGTCATTAATCATCATCTTCAAAAAAATCTAGTTTCCAGTAACACTTGTTTTTTTCTTGAGAGAAAAATACCAGCCAATATACAACCCCATTAATCAAAAACATATGTAAATTCTGCCTTTTTTACTATTGAAATAATCTATCCATCTACTTCTATGTCAGATACTTGATGCATTTATATATTTTTAAATTTAAAATATATTTTAAATTCTGTTATAAGGTAAATATGTAATCATAACTAAAATTGATTAAAGTAGCAGAAATGAAAAATAGGGAAAGTAATGAAGAAATAATAACATGAGTTTATCTAGGCAAGGAAGCTACCACAAAGTCAAAAGTGACAAAGTGACATTGTTCTTTTTTTTTTTCTTTTGGCTGTACTAAGCAGCACGCAGGATCTTAGTTTCCTGACCAGTGATCGAACCCATGCCCCCTGCAGTGGAAGCGTGGAGTCTTAACCACTGGACTGCCAGGGAAGTCCCCAAAGTGACATTGTTCTTTCTGGCAATCTAGAAAAAGTAGAAAATATCATGAATTGCACTGTCCCTAAAAAGGAAGCATGCCATTTCACAAAATGAGAGAAACTTGTTCTGAAAATCTAATGAAAAATTAATGTAAGTAAATTGACTGAACTTAAATCATTAAAATATTAGGAATTTTAATAATAGGATATATTATTGATATGTAAGAATATCAGAGAATGAAAGAGACCACATATTTGTGGAAAAATAAAGTATTATGGGGACCAGGGGCAAATGGCAGAGGAGTAAGACATGGAGATCACCTTCCTCCTCACAAATACATCAAGAAAACATCTACATGTGGAACAGCTCCTACAGAACACCTACAGAACACTGGCAGGGGACCTCAGACTTCCAAAAAGACAAGAAAATCCCCACGTAAATGGGCAGGGCAAAAGAAGAAAGAAGAAAAAAAAAGAGACAAAGGAATCAGGATGAGGCCTGCCCCTCTGGGAGGGAGCTGTGAAGGAGGAAAAGTTTCCACACACTAGGAAGCCCCCTCACTGGCAGGGATGGGGGGAAGCTTCAGAGCCTCGGAGGAGAGCGCAGCAACAGGGGTGCAGAGGGCAGAGCGGAGAGATTCCCACACAGAGGATTGGTGCCAACCAGCACTCACCAGCCAGAGACGCTTGTCTGCTCACCTGCTGGCGGGGGTGGGTGAGGGCTGGGTGCTGAGGCTTGGGCTTCAGAGGTCAGACCTCAGGGAGAGGACTGGGATTGGCTGTGTGAGGGCAGCCTGGGGGTGCTAGTGTGCCAAAGCTAGATAGGAGGGAGTCCGGGAAAAAGCCTGGACATCCCGGAGAGGCAGGAGACCTTTGATGTGGGGTACTCAATAGGTGGCCCAACATAGGAGCTTCCTGCCTGTGTGCTCACAGATGGCAGGGCAACACCTACGTGAGCGCAAGCACTAGCTGCGGCTGTTATCTAGGACAACAGAGGCTGCCACCGTTGCCACCAGGTGTGCTGTGTGCAAGGCAGGTCACTGCCAACACTTTGCCAGCAGCCTGTGCAGCCTGCTACTGCCGAGGATCCTGCCATCCAGGGCCAACTTCCCCAGGTGATCATACGGTGTGCCTCAGACTCTTGCAACTTAACGTCGGCCTCTGCTGCCGCAGGTACTCCCCGCACATCCTAATTGTGACTGCCATATCCCTTCCTCCCCCAAGCCTCAGTGAGCAAGTGAGCCCTAATCCGCCGCTGCTTTCGCACCCTCTTGCCTAGGAGGGGAACAGACGCCTGAGGGAGGCCCACACGCAGAGGCGGGATGAAAACCAAAGCTGAACCACAGCGGCTGTGCAACCAAAGAAGAGAAACAGAATACCGCTGCATGACCAGTGGATTAAATCCCTGCAATCGGTTTAGTAAACCCTACATCTATGGAATATCTGAATATACAATGAGAGTTCCCAGAGTTGAGGCTGTGGACTTTGGGGGCAAGTACATGCAGGTGTAAGGCCAGATCAGAGTCTGAGCTGACCCCACAGAGGCCACAGCAGGTCCATAGACCTACCTAGAACTATTGGAGGACTTCCTGTGTAGGTAGGGATTGGCTGTGACTCATTGACGGGGCAAAGACACTGACAGCTAAGGCCACAGGAAAATATTACTACTTCTTTTTTGTTGTTGTTCTGTTCTTTTTTTATTTTTCTTTTAATTTTTATTTACTTGTTATTTTCTTTTCTTTTTTATGTTTTATTTTTAATTTTTTAAAAAAATCTTTATTGTAGTATAATTGCTTTACAATGTTGTGTTAGTTTCTGTTGTATAACAACGTGAATCAGCTATACGTATACATATATCCCCATATTCCCTCCCTCTTGCGTCTCCCTCCCACCTTCCCTATCCCACCCTCTAGGTGGTCACAAAGCACCGAGCTAATCTCCCTGTGCTATGCGGCTGCTTCGCACTAGCTATCTATTTTACATTTGGTAGTGTATACATGTCAATGCCACTCTCTCACTTCGTCCAGGCTTACCCTTCCCCCTTCCCGTGTCCTCAAGTCCATTCTCTACTCTGTGTCTTTACTCCTGTCCTGCCCGTAGGTTCTTCAAGACCATTTTTTTTTTAGATTCTATACATATATGTTAGCATACGGTATTTGTTTTTCTGTTTCTGATTTATTTCAATCTGTATGACAGACTCTAGGACCATCCACCTCACTACAAATAACACAATTCTGTTTCTTTTTATGGCTGAGTAGTATTCCATTGTATATTTGTGCCACATCTTCTTTATCCATTCATATGTTGATGGACACTTACATTGTTTCCATATCTTGGCTATTGTAAATAGTTCTGCAGTGAACATTGTGGTATATGAGAATTCCAGATATCAGTAAAATTAAGGTAGTTGGTATGAATAATTTTAATCTAACTGATGTGAGGTATAAATTCTGCATCTGGACAAAAATATATTACCTTCATAAAAATAGTGATCAGATAAATAAACTAAATTACCAGTGGCATTATATGAAAAAAAAGATTATACTTATATTGCTTAAACATAATAACCCTGTTCTCATTTTTCTTTAGATGCCCAAGGTAATATCTGAGAAGCATGTACACAGATTACAAAACAAGTATTTCCTATTTTCCAGAAGTTAACCTAAATGAACAAAGAAATCACTCTTCAAGTCCTTTTAAATACTGTCAAACTAATTATTGAACATATTCCTCTAAGATTGTATATAAATAGTTGTATATATAATTCTCCAGATACAATATGTAACATTTATGCACCCTTTTATGTTTCTTGGATTCTGTTCTACTTATCCCAGGTTGAGGTATAGTGAATTTATTGCTTCCTTTAGGTATTTTCTAAATATTATTGATAAACTGGATCATTTAAGTGATGTTGGCTCTTCAATGTATTTTATATGGATGCAGATAGAGTGTGAACTATATACCTGAGAAAATGTCTTTTTCTCATATGTGGATTATGTTGCCTGCACATTCTAATCTATAAAAGATTGTTAAATATAGTAAAAAAATTTTGGAATTGTAAAATGAATTACTAGAAAACTAAATGTTTAATTAGTCACAAAACATGTCAGTAGTTTTATAACATCTGTCTCTAATGAACAAAATATAGAATGGAATTTAAAATATGAAAAACACAAAAATGCAACTAAAGCTTATACTATGCCATCTATTTGAATTATAGTTTGTTGGATGGCAAAGAAGATTCTGATACATGCTTGAAAGAAGCACTTTCATTTGTGAAATGTTGATTTACATAAGAGTCCACAGTGTATTTATTTACCTTGCAGCAGTTAACATAATTAGTACAGGAAAAGAAAAACCTAGCCTATGTCAAGTGAGAATATTATAACTATAACTGGTGGTCTGTAATTATTTTGGAGTGATATGCACCTTGAGGGGTTTGGTATTTGAATTTCACAGAAGGAAAGAATATTAATCAATGCTATTTCAAATGTATACCTATTAAAAATGGATACATGAATTTGAAGTTAAACAAAATCAAAGTTAAGAAGGTAGAGCATACATATGCTCTGAGACATTAAAATTAAAACAAACCTTGAAATTCAGAAAAGAGAATTCAGTCAAATCATATACAAGTAATATGGAAAATTTTCTAATTGAGCTTATTTAAAGCAAATCTCTCACCCATGTTAATTTCTATACGTTTCTAGATCTTTTAACCATTTATATTTCATATTCAATTGCATATCCTATTTGAATATAATGTTTGGAGGGTCAATCACAGGTGACTGCACAATTATTCTTCTAATATCACTAGAGCTGTAAAATTTCAACATCATTTATTATTAGAGAAATGCAAATCAAAACTACAATGAGGTATCAGCTCATACTGGTCAGAATGGCCATCATCCAAAAATCTACAAACGGTAAACACTGGAGAGGGTGCAGAGGAAAGGGACCCCTCCTACACTGTTGGTGGGAATGTAAATTGGTACAGCCACTATGGAGAACTGTATGGAGGGTCTTAAAAAACTAAAAATAGAACTACCTTAGCACTCAGCAATCCCACTCCTGGGCATATATCCAGAGAAAACCATAATTCAAAAACATACATGCACTACAATGTTCATTGCAGCTCTATGTACAATAGCCAGGATATGGAAGCAACCTAAATGTCCAACAACAGAGGAATGGATAAGGAAGATGTGGTACATATATACAATGGAATATTGCTCAGCCATAAAAAAGAACAAAATAATGCCATTTGTAGCAACATGGATGGACCTAGAGATTGTCATACTGAATGAAGTAAGTCACACAGAGAAAGACAAATATCATATGATAGTGCCTATATGTGGAATCTAAAAAAAAAAGGATACAAATAAACTTATTTACAAAACAGAAGTATGGTCATGTATGTTGAAAACAAACTTATGGTTACCAGGGGTTAAGGTGGGGAGGCAGATCAAATGGCAGATTGGGTTTGACATATACACACTACTATATATAAAATAGATAACTAATAAGAACCTGCTGTATAGCACAAGGAACTCTACTCAACACTCTGTAATGGCCTATATGGGAAAAATATCTAAGAAAAAAACAAGAGTGGATATATGTATATGTATAACTGATTCACTTTGCTGTACACCTGAAACTAAGACAACATTGTAAATCAACTCTACTCCATAATTTTTTTAAATAAAATAAAATTTCATATAAAAGTTTAAATACTGCAATCCATGCATCTTCATATACACTTGATCTATTGAAAGATAGTACACATTTGACCTGAACCAGAAACACTTAAGCAATGATAAAAAAAAAATATATATATATATATATATATATATATATATATATATATTCCAGAAAATGAGAAAATGTTGCTATTAATGGTAACTTGGGAATTGGCAGAGAGATTTTAGTAATTTAAAATCAGTCTTTTAAAATATTGCTAATATATTCTAAAAGCACAATTAAGTCAGATAGACTATGAAGTTATAAAGGGGGTTATCTATAGATATGCTGTATCTGTAAATAACATACATACACCCATACTTGAGTGTCCCAATTTGTCTGCAAAATATGTCTACTCCTGCCCAAAACTCATCAAATAAAATGGTATAACATTTGAAATAAAAGACATTTATGTATTTACCAAGTAGGTCCTTATTTTCAATAATTGCCATCTCAACGTCTTTTCCAGTAACTATTGTGTATGTAAAAGGAACTTGAAGAAGAACACTAATCTCACCAAAAGACTCCTTCTCCTTAAGTTTACCCATATACACAAGTTTTCATATTATTTTCTTTAAGAGATATAGATAACTGATGTTTAATGAAACCACTTTCATATAATGGATAAATAATTTTGGTATATGGTATTTAAAATAAATTAGCAGTTTCATGCAAATCAGAGAACATTTATTTATACATGTATTTAAATTATATTAGAAAAATAATAGATTGATGAGAACTTCAGCATATCTAAGACAGTTGAAGACACTGTAGTTTAGTGATCTAGAAATTAAATGTGTTAATACACCAAGATGTTTATGAAATCTTGAACTCATTCCATTTTTTAAGGTCCTAGGATACTGTTTTGTAAGCATAATTTAGTATGCTTTGTGAACCACCATTTGTTACCTCAGTTCCAGCTGCAAGGCACAGTTGTTGAACTAACAGAGAATAATGAAAATAAGCAGAGAGTGCCAGGAATGGAACTGATGAGATGATTAACTGCAAAAGATGAGATTCTACCTTAACTTTTTTGTATAAATAAAAAAAGAAAAATGGAAAGTGCGTTTGACTCAGGGAACTAGCAATTTAAGTCCAAATAAGGAATTTTGTGGAAAAGAACTGACAGTAGTTTCAATATGCATAGTTCTGGAGAAAAAATTGAAACTCCAAATTATCTTTTCAGGGAGAGCCCAACAGTATTAAAACAGGATGAGCTGCTGAGCAGTAAGATTAAAAAAAAAAAAAAATAGAATGTAGCCCTCAGGGTAGGACAGTGACAGAACTCAGAAGAGGTGAAAGCCTTTACTAAGTACGCTGGGGTGAAAAGCCAATAACTAACTAATTGATATGCCACTTATATAAATGGCAAATCTTTACACTGTATATGACTAGTACAGCAAAATTCAATGAAGTTTGCATATTAAATTGAATTACATTGAAGACTGCCTAACCAGCCAAAATGGATTAGTTCTAACTTTTCTGTCACTATGTATTAGTGTTTTGCCTATTCTAGAATTTCATAAAACTGCAATCATACAGAATGCATTGTTCTGAGTTTTACCTTTTTGCCCAAGCTAATGCTTTGAGATTCATCCATATTCTTGTATGTATCATAAATTCTTTTTATTGAGGCATGACATTCCAATGAATGAATATACCACAATTTTTCTATCCATTCAACTGTCAATGGATATTTGGATTACTAACAGTTTCTGGCTTATGAAGATTCATGTAAGTCTTTTTGTAAGCATATATTTTATTTCTCTTGAGTAAATATATAGAGTGGAATTTCAGGGTCATATATTAAGTGTATATTAACCATCTGATATGCTTATAGAAGTACTTTGTTGTAGTTTTAATTTGCCTTTCTCTGATAAATAATGATGTCAAGCATCTTTTAATGTGTTTCTAGGTTGTTCCTAAGTCTTACAATTCAATGTATCTTACAACTTATTTTACATTCCTGCATCTTACAACTCAGTAAAAAGAAAATAAATGCAACAAAAATTAGTCAAAAATTGAACAGCTATTTCACAAAAGAATACAAGTAATAAATTACCAATAAACACAAGAAAACATGTTCAATATCTCCTATTCATTAAGATAGGCTAATTGATTAAAAAGAATAAATAAGTTTAAAACTTACCACTTTTCTTGATTGTGGTTTTAAAAGTCCTACAATACTTCTGTAAATCTTACAATATCCAGAATTAATATAAGCCACCAAAGAGATTATATTTCCACTTTCCACTATCACTGAAAACAAGAGACAATTCATCGTTTCACACATTTTTCTAAGAAACTATTTTAGATATTATGACAATAAAAGTTGACATTTAATTCAACAACTATTGAGTAAATTTCTTAATGAATGACAGTTTATAGGCAGTCCTCTGTATATGATAAAAATTTACATCTGATATTTATATCAGCAACTAATATAGAAGTAAATATTGACAAGAATTTGGCAGTAAAATCAATGGTGTGCTAGTAAACTGTATGGTGGAGGAGACGAAGATGAGTATGGAGCAAGCCCCAAGCCATAGCATTTGCTGATTTTCATGGTGTAGATATTTCTACCATGGCTAGTTTGAAACTGCCAATGGTTTAACAACTGGTTCAAAACATCTCTGAATATTTAACATTTGGATCTTCAGAGCTCAAAGTGTATAATAAAAAAATAAATAAAACGTTATTTAATTGTCACCAGTCATTTATTTTGCTTAAATAAAAATTTATGGTAACTCTTCTACTGTCTTATATTTTGTTTCTTACAGCCAAACAATAATATTATAAAGTTATCTTCAAATATCAAAGTATAATATAGCTGTAGAATTATGTGTAAATTGTATAGACATGAGAATTTTTTCATAGATCCTACTCTTAAAAGTAAAGAGTAGTGTTTTGCCAAGATGTTATATGATAGTAGAGGCTGTTTTACTTCTTTTAGTCAATCAGCAGGACATAAAGGAAGGTATAGAGTCTCCTGGCAATTGTTACAGGTACAAGAAGCATGTGCTTAGATAGTAAAGAAACCCATTATTTTTAACTTTTAGAGCTGCACTACTGTAAATCTTTTCTTGAAAGTCAAGCCTTACATAGATAATAGAGAAGCATACATAATATCAAAGTGAATAAAGATCATGGGAATTTGTATTAAAGGCAAGGCAACAATGGAAAAGCTGAATCACTGCAGCAAAATCTATGAGGCAGTCTCACTCTTTATAG
This sequence comes from Physeter macrocephalus, assembly GCF_002837175.3. Lineage (NCBI taxonomy): Eukaryota > Metazoa > Chordata > Mammalia > Artiodactyla > Physeteridae > Physeter > Physeter macrocephalus. The sequence continues at coordinate 50,199,832 of NC_041228.1, forward strand.
GGGACATTGGCTGCTTCAGTAATTGTCTATGGTCTCTGTACTAATCATAGAAAATATTTATCTTAATGAAGACAATACAGCAAAACCGTTTTCATCTAGGTAAGCAGGCTGAATTTAATGACATTAAAAAAAGTCTCATCACACTTAAGAAATTTTAAATATTACTTTTTTGACTAGACAAAGAATCATACCAATGCCTGTAACACCTTTCTCTTGTGTTTCTTAATTTTATTCATTCAGTCTCTGAACCTGTTTGCCATTACAAAGAACTTATGCCAGTGATGTCAAGATAAATGTTGTCATCTCCATACCCTTTCCTCTTGTGTTACATAGAAAGCTATGAACAACATAGAAAGACCCAAAGGATTATAACACAATTTGAAATGAAAATATTTAGTCATGGACTATATAAATGACATTTTATTCATTATTATTTAAAGGTAATATTCAGGAAATAAAGTTGATTTATATTTAAAAACAGAGTTTCAGTTTAAGAAGGTGGAAAATTTGGGAGATGAATGATGGTGAGAGTTGCACAACAATGTGAATGTACTTACTGTCACTAAACTGTACAATTAAATATGGTTAAAATGGTGTGTTTTATATTATGTGACTTTTACCAAAATAAAAAAAAGTTTAAATAAGGTTTTAAAGAGCCTCATCAAAACTCAAACTCATATTCTAAAACCTGAAAGCATTAGACCTTTATGAAAAGAACAAACTTGACTTTATCTTAAAAGTAAATTAGAAAGAGAAGAAAACCAGAAGAATTCATAGAAAGTGAATACCATGTATTGTTCTTTTCCTTCCTGTTGTTTTTCATGTGCCAGGAAATAGTCACAAGTCTAATAAAACTATTTTATTCCAATTTTCAGATCAGTTAGAAGAAGTCATGATAAGAAGGATAATTCCCAACTGGCTATTAGCATCAGCACTGGGATAGTTAAGGTCTCAGTTTAAATGGAAACTAGTGATTAGAAAGATTGTTAAAGGACATCTTCTTAATTAAGATAAACTCAAGTCCATTAGCCTTAACAGACCAAAACACAGTTTGGAGCAGAAGTGTGTCTGAGTATCAGCAAGACTGATGCAGCTTCAAGCAGAACATGCATTAGCTTAACGGACACCAGTTCTCCTTGTAAAACTAGAGTACTAGAAAAAGAACAATATAAAAAAAAATAGTGCTAATGAATGCTATTTTTGAATTTTAATGTCAATTTGGTGAAACATTTTTGAACATGTTTTCCTTATGAATATATTTTTTGCTTTCCTAAAGTGTTAAGAAAGATCTTGGTTAGAAAGGACCTTGCATTTACTGAGTATTTCTATAAGGGTCCATACTAAAGAAACTTTAACCAATATTAAACACTACTTATTTATTATTTTAAAATGTATATTTATATGAAGATAAATAGCATTTATGGCTAAATGGAAGCAAATCCTGAATAGAAATGCGTATCAGAAAAATTGAACACTGATTAATTATCTAATTTCCATTTATACTACACCTTCTGAATTCATGGCACATTAAGATAAGTCATTCATGGGCTTCCCTGGTGGCGCAGTGTTTGAGAGTCCGCCTGTCGATTCAGGCGACACGGGTTCGTGCCCCAATCCGGGAAGATCCCACATGCGGTGGAGCGGCTAGGCCGGTGAGCCATGGCCGCTGAGCCTGCGCGTCCGGAGCCTGTGCTCTGCAACGGGAGAGGCCACAGCAGTGAGAGGCCCGCGTACTGCAAAAAAAAAAAAAAAAAAAAATAAGTCATTCTTCTAAAGTATGAGTACTATATGTAAAATACTGTCATGCATATTAACTACCTGCCACTTTGCATAAGAAATTAAAAATAAGTGAGCATTTCTCTAATCACACAAACATGACATTTGGAAAAAAGTTGTACTAATTATTGATAGAGGAAATCCAGAGAAATATGGGTGGAAGAAATTTAAATTTTGAACACACCTCAGAAACTATTCCAAGAAAAGAATTTACGAATATAATACATTTACAGAATTTCACAGAAAATAACAGAGTATGACTTGTTACTTATTGAAAATTAGGGCAGATGAAGAAGGTCCAGATTTGGTGTTAAATTCCCTCCACCCCTCTCTCCTTCCCCTTCTTCCCCCATTATCCCCTTTTCTCCATCCGACACTCCAAGATAGGACAAATACTGGGGCTTAGAGACTTTTACAAGTCAGGGCAGAAGGGATTATGGAGATTTGATGCCCAGCTTGATAGCCAAGAAAGCCATACCCTTACCTCAACTCTCTCACTAGATTCAAATCTTCATTCAAATCTCACCCTCTCATGACTCTGCTAATTTATCCTACAGTTTAACCTGCTCTTTCCAGCTCCCTTACCCCACTCTGCTTTTTTTTCCTCATGGTTTTGTTATCATCTAACATACTATCTAATTTACTGATTTATTTCTTGTGTTTACTGTGTATTACATCCTCTAGCCACTAGGATGCAAGTTCCATCAAGACAAGGATTTTTATTGTTATCTTTCTTTCACTCATGTATTTGCAAAGTAGCCATTCAATAAATATTTGATGAACAAGTGCAAGGTGTCAATATTAAATTGCAATTTCCTCAAAAGTTTAACTGAGCATGAGAAGAAGCTCAGAATATGGTAGCTTAGGTTTTTATTGAACCAAGCTGCAGAACTAAAAATTCTGCATGAAATATTTTTAAATATATGAGGTGGTAAAAGGCAAAACAAAAACAAAAACAAACAAACAAAAGAAACTTCAAAAGCCAGAAATAAAAGTGCAGTCACAGAGGTAAGAAAGCCCTAGAGCCAGTGGCAAAGTCTGTCTGAGAGATCAGATGTGGACATCCTCCTTCATAAAACCTTCAAGAACAATATTCTTGGGGAGTGAACTTGAAAAATCCCACCTTACAAAGAGAGTTCCTGAAGATATTTTCCTCTCTTACTTGTGATGCTAAAAGGAATGGAAAAAGAGAAGAGAAAGTCTCTCTGAAAATTCCTAACCATAGCTCATGATATTGGGGCTATAATCTACACCACCAGCAAGGCATCAAAGATTTATTTTAAAATTATTTTGTTGATTTACAACTCTAAATGCCTGGGAAAAAATTCTTTCTGGATAAATTAATGCTTATCCAGGCTTCAAAGAAGTCTAACAGATATGAAGATACTATTTTAGGAAAAATGAGCCCTTAATAAAATTTGTATTACCAAATATATTAGCAAACCAGCACCATTAATTATAGTCACCATACTGTTATAAACATAACTATACATATACTTACATTACTATAGATATTTTTCTGTATTTATGTACACATGATATATACACATTTATAGCAACATCAGAATTAGGAAATATAAAAATTATATTTATAAAAAAGCAAGAGACAGAATTAATCAATTTGATTACCAAAATTAACCAGTGCTTTCAGAAAAACTATAATCAATCCAAACAAAAATATTAAATTAATTAAATATTAAACTAAAAAACTAATGCTATATCCTAAAATTTTATTATTAAAATTTAGCATTACATGGGGGTTTTTTTGCATTATAATTAAGGTCACATTTCAAACGGCCATGAATTTAAATATTAATTTATTTGAATCAAAATTTAAAAATTAAAACAGTCACCTCTTCAGGCAATGTACCAATAGTCCTTAACTACCCTTTATCTTCAGTAGTCAACAGATTTAATTAATCTCTCCTGTTCTTGACACACTTTTCTGCTCTTCTCATAAGAACTTCCTTTTCTTAGTGCTGAGGATACCCTCAGACTATCCTTTATGTACTGTACAGAAAGAGTCAGTTTTTTTCCTCCCTAAAAAATGTCTCTTCCATTTTCCCAAAAAATGGACAAACTGGTATTTTTCTGGTATTAAACATCAATTCCCCTCCCTTAAAAAATTGGATTAAATCTTAGACTTATTTAATTAAACTGGTGTTAGTGTCCAACTTTGAATTCTCTTTACTTTTCCATTCTCTCTCAGTAGATGATACCAATAGATAGATGGATAGATAGATAGATAGATAGATAGATAGATAGATAGATAGATTCTCTATAGACATATTTATGAGCACAGATATTCAAAACTAGAGGTATGAATATATGGATATGGGTATATAGGTGTAGGGGTTGTGTATATACAATATTTCATGGAATTCCATATTTCTCTATTTCTTCTTTACATATACTTTGTCTTTTCATGGTATTTTGCAAGATGTTCAAAGATCTGCTATACAGATTAAGGTTAATATTACTACTCTCGTTACGTAGGCTTTAGTGAGCCTGCTGTTTTCAGAATCATACATTCAGTTTTCTCTTTTTATTTGAATTTGGAGCACTAATTTGTAATACTGAATTTCATTTCCATCATGCTTGATGATTACTTTAGTAAATATAAGAAATGTATTTAACTGTGTCTACCACAAAGTAAATTCTGTATACAAGTTTGCTGCTTTCATAATAAATTTTGACCCTCAGGCTTTCCAGATATTCCAACCATATCTGGGCTCTTAATAAAAAATCACTAAAGGAATGAAAGCACCATGAGCAAGAGTCAGCATAAACTCAAAACTATAAATACAGAACTCCAAATACCTCAAACACTAGAATTACCAGAATGTAAAATGCTTATATATGACATACTAAATAATACAAAGGTAATTTATGGAAGGACTGGTGTAAAATAGAAATTTTTCTTGTAAGTTTGGGAAAATTCATTAGATCAACTGACAGAGTGTGTTTTTGTTTTTTTTATGATTATTACAGCAATTCCTTTTGGTACTTTCTAGTTTTCTAATTCATATTTCTCTTTCATTTGACATTTTATATTTTCTAGAAATGTATTCTTTCCATCTAGTTTTTCAATAAGTTAGAATAGACTTGTTTACGACACATACTTCTGCAATCTTTATTGTGTCTTTATTATATTTCATGTGCTTATAATGCTTTTTCCAAAATGATTTTTTCTAAACAGCATTTTATTTCACAAATAACTTGTTTCTGTGTAAATATTGCTTCTTAGTTCATTGATCTCTGTCTTTATTTCATTATTTTTTTAAATTCTTTTTTCTTGTTTTCTAATAAATGTATGTAACACTACACATTTCTTCTCTCTACTGGCCTAATTATACCTCATACATTCTGAAATATAGTGATTTTACTATGATTTGGTTGAGAGTTATTTCTTAATTTCCTTTTTTAAACATTGAGGTACAGCAACATGTATTTATTTCATTTCCAACATTTGGGACTGTATTTTTCTATTATTTTAAATCAGTTTTAAGTTTTCTTGTTTTGTTTTGTTTTACACTTGACTCTGTGTGATCATTATATACAATGTATTTTTGTAATTATTCCTTATTTTTTACATGCTGGGGAAAAAGTTCTGTTGATGTGTAGTTCTTCGTATATATAAAAGTTTGACTTTTTAAAATTGTAATGTTCAGTTTACAGTTGTTAATCTACTTGGTGTCTCAGTTCCTGAGAAAGTTGTGCAACCAAACTACAATGATTATAATTCTTTCTCTATTTTTATCACAATAGTTTTACACTGCATTCTATCCTGCTGTATATTAAGATTATTTCATCAGCTTAACACACATAATTTAAATAAATGCATCATACCATTAATATTTTTCTGTGGCAAGAGCTTCTATTTTAATTTTTCCTCTTTTACACTTATCAGTACTTCCTAGTCACCTTTACATTTTAGTATGTATAAATAAATGTCAGTATTTTTGAAAGACTCCATAGTATGGAGGTATCATAATTTAGGTCAACATTTTTCTAAAGTTGAGGTTTTAAACTGTTCCAAGTCTTGCTATTTAAAAATATGCTACAGGGGCTTCCCTGGTGGTGCAGTGGTTGAGAATCCGCCTGCTGATGCAGGGGACACGGGTTCATGCCCCGGTCCGGGAAGATCCCACATGCTGCAGAGCGGCTGGGCCCATGAGCCATGGTTACTGAGCCTGCGTATCTGGAGCCTGTGCTCCTCAACGGGAGAGGCCACAACAGTGAGAGGCCTGTGTACCACAAAAAATAAATAAATAAATAAATAAATAAAATAAAATAAAAATATGCTACAATAAATTTCCTTCCTGGACATCTGCAGATAAGTGCACAGTTTTCTATAAATTAAATTCCTTATAAAACATGTAATAATAAATTCTGATAAATTTTGCTAAATCAGAAAATGAAATCTAATTATTGTTTTAATTGGCATGCCTTTAATATTTACTGAGGATTAAAGTTCATTTATGTATCTACCACTTGCATACTTTTATGAATTTTCATTCATACATACAGTCCATTTTCAATTGTGACATTTTTGTCTTTTTTATCTGTAGTAACTCTTTATATATTATGGTTCTTTAATCTTCATCATTATATACATTGCAAATATTTACTTCTGGTTTCCTAAGAATGATTTTACTTGTTTACAATTTACCACGTAATTTTTATGATTTTGTTTGTGGTCAAATCTGTCAAGAGTTTCTTCATAATATCTGGACTGAGAAGATTATTACTAATAAAATGATTATATACTGTTTCAGTAGATTTATAGGAATTTGCATTTAAATATTTCCTATAATTTACAATTTGAATAATGTATGAGCTAAGAATTTTCATCTCAAATGGATAGAAGTCCCAAAAACAATTGTTGAAAATTCTAACTTATCCTCATTGATTTGAAATGTCCTTGATTTCATGTATAAATTGATATAAAGTTATGAAGGTTTTTCTGAACTTATTTTATTGCAATCCACTTTTTAAATTATTTTACTATTAGAATATGTTTTGATAACTGTGAGATAACTTTTCGCACTGAAATTTTACCAGATTTTCTTGGAACATATTAAATGTTTGCTCTTCCAGACAAAATTATGATGCTGAATATTTATGTTTGTTCCATTCAGCCCTTTCTAACTTTCTCTCCTCTGTTGGCTTTCTGTTAAATTTGGCCAATGAGAGGCAAAGGAAGGAGATAATAAATGAGAGAATTTGAGGTAGTTATTTCCCCCATCTGCCATTTTGATGGACTACTGTGTAGCAGAGGCTGAACACCTGTACCAAAGACCCCAATTGCTAAGGAAAAACCTGTAGATACAATGTGTAGTCAGATCCTGATAATTCCTCCCTCCCCTTTCCCCTTCAGAGTTAGACTTTGTAATGATTTCCTACTATTGGAAGTCCTGAATGCTTCACCATCTTTCATTAGTTTCCCAAAATCTTACCCTCACTTTTTTTTTTTTTTTTTTTTTACCCTCACTTTTGAAGGTAGTCCATTCCTTAGACTCTCTTTCATCATTCCCATCTAATATGCTGTCTATTTACTGCCAGAAGCCCAACTGATACCTACCATTTTCTTTTCAAGTCCCATAGAGTATTCTGACAACATTTTCATTTCCATTCTATTCAATTCATATATTAATTTAGGTAGAAATATATGTTTATCATATTCCAGTCTAGTTTCTATTTCCCCAGTCTTTTTAATACCATACCCCCAAATTATATAGTTTGTCTTATAAAGGGTTTGTATTTTTCTCTTAGTTCATTTCTGGACATTTAAAATTCTGTTGATATTTTAAGTGATGTGTCCCATTATTTTGCGTAGTTTTTGTTTCTTATATAAATTATGAATTGTTGACTTAAGAAATGGAAATTGATTCTTGTTGGTGTAGTAAAAGAGAAAGTTTTGAAGAAAGGATTGACATTTAACCCAAAGTCAATTACATTTATGGTGCCAGAGTCAGAATAAATCAAGCTTCATAACTGCCATACTTAGGATTTTTATTCCACAAAAGTAGTAGTGAGCAAATTTGGGTTAGGTGCCAGATCTACAGAGGATTTCTTTCTATGCAGTAGGGGTTGATCACCAAAGAAGAATTTAGATGACATTACCAATGATTGACTATATATATATGCTAAGTAAACAGAAACATTTAAAAGAAAACATTTCAAATAACATAAGAAATGTAAGACTATCATCTTCCAAAAATATTTCTGATTCACTGATATCATTCTTTCTTTTACCTAGCACCATGATGCTAGGAAAAAGATGTATATATATATATATATATATATATATATGTGTGTGTGTGTGTGTGTGTGTGTGTGTGTGTGTGTTTACCTTGACTTTCAGAATCAAATTCTATTTTCCACTGAAATGGCAAATTGACCTTATCTCACAGGGTTCTTTAGAAGACCAAAGAGATAATCTTTATAAATAGCAATAAATTAATAGAAGAAAATTATTTTCATATTTGTGTAGAAAATGTTTCTTTGTTTTCACTTGACAATCATATATTTTAGCCATAAATTATAGTTAACCATGGTAATTGTCCATTTAATAAGGATACACTGATTAGTGACTTCATTCTGACACTACCTAAACATCTACATTGATTTCAGTTCAATTACTTAAGCAATATTATTTTAGAGATGAATAATCACATACTAAATGGACTGGCCAACAAAGTACATGAATATTATGATGCATTTATCATTTGTACATAGTACAGATTATAATTAAATTTATTCATTATTTGAAATACTGATTTACCTAATTAATTTCACAATAATTAATTTTGATTCAAGGTAATATTCCACTTGGTATATCTTAATGTAATTTGGACAGTGTAGGTAAATGGTTGAGTAAAGAAATTTATTTTATTACATACCTTCAGAACACTGGTTATTTATACTCAAATTAGTTCAATCACTCTATAAGATTTTTATGCAAAAGTACATTTCAGTACACCTACTGGTGATCCAGCTTCATTTTTGTACACACTATTCTGACAAGAAAAATGTGTGAAGTTATTTTTTATTATTTTAATATTTTTCAAAACAACTTTAAAAAGATGTGATGAATCCTATTTTCATTTTTTTAATGGAATATTAATGTATGATAATTAGATTTTTGAAATCTTTATATTAATCCTCTTTTATAATAGTATTTGTTGATTTTTCTGAAACTATTTATTTCCTGTTAATCTCATTACTTTCACATGTTAGACAACTCAATATAAATTGCATACCTATAGTTTCTTCTTATTGTTATCTCTATCTTTAACTTAATAATTAATCCATCTTAAATAATTTTTATCACATGACGTCAGGTTAAATAGCTGACTAAAGTTTTCTCCCATGTGTACAGATTATTTTCTAACACTTTTTTTTTCAGAATTTCCTTTTTAATTTTGTCAGATATATTCAACATACTCAAAACTTAACTTTTATCCTATGCCATATTTGAATTTTAGAATTGGTAGTGTCTGATTAATATATTCTACATAATAAGTTAACAAATCTGTTTTTCTAATAACACTTTTTATTTAAAAAATTACTAGCCTTTCCCCACTGATGTATGATACTTCTTCCATTATATACTATACACTATTCTCCTACACACTGGGCTCTTTTATAAGCTAACAGTCTAAATGGAATGAAATGAAAAAGTTGTTAGAGCTTTTATAAGAAATAAATTTACAGTATGTGTCAAAAATGATGTAATCTTTTAGACACATTGATGAAATGTATCTAATTCTAAGAATTTTTCTTAAGGAAATAATCAGGTAAGTATTTAAGTATATAAGTATTCAAAACGCTGTGTGTAAGACTTTCTTTTTTTTTTTTTTTGGCTTTATAAGTCTACCACTTGAGACTCTGTGTTCTTTATTTACAGAGAGGCAGAAAAAAGGAGTTCAGAGAAGAAGCCAGGGTCATAAATTAAGATATCTGAAAGAGAAGTTGGGCCTTTCTATTTCCTTACACTATTTGTTTCCTTCACTTGAAAATTTTCTTAGACCAAATTGCAATAGGGCTCACCAAATGGACTCCGTTATGCAGTTTACTCATGCACCTTGCTAGGTCCCGATCTCCCTATTTGATACGAAAAGCTGCTGAACTTCCATTCTTTTCTCTGCTAAAATGCCTAAAAAATCTATATTTAGGAGATAAAGAAGCATATTACAATATGCTTAGCCTTGGAGTCTCCAAGTCAGGGTCATGGAAGAAACTATTCTGAAAACTATCCTTCCGTAACCCAACATGTTCACACATCACAAGTCCTTATCAAAGTTATGGTTGGGTTTTCACATTTCCAGGTAAAAAATCTGTTCCCTGGCAGTCCTTAAACTTTACCTGACAAACACTGTACACCCTCAGTCCAGGCTCCTCAATCTCTAACATCCCCATTAACATCCCAGCAAACAACAAAATATATCCACTTATCACAGTTCAATCCCACTTGAGCATCAATAACCACTATTTTGATATAATCATGTTCCAAAAGCTGACTGAGTGTCCAATAGCAGCAAAGGATAGACATGTTGGTGCCAGTAATACTGAAGTTTGGTTTTTAACTGCATTTTTTGTCAGTTTGGCTGGGAAGATTTGGACAGCTGGAAGTGAGCTTCTCCATCATTTTCTGTTTCTTTCTTTGTAACAATTTTCCACCTGTGAAGCCCAACACCCCACCACCAAGTGCAGCTGCAATTCCTGCCACTTTGAAGCCTGCAAGGAGGCCAGTCGGACCCCCCACCACTCCTCCGATGAGTGCACCTGCCACAGGCAGAGCTGCCAGCTTGTATTTTGCAGCCTTCCCCAAGTTTTTGGTTCCCTCTTCAACATTCACAGCAGCACTGTTGACGTGGTCTTCAAAGCTGTCTATCTTCTCCTGCTGAGAATTCACTAGGAGAGAGAAATCAGTGACCAGTTGGCTAAGTTCAATTAAGTCCGCTTCTTACTATACTATGATCAAGAATAAGACTTAGTACATTACCACCAACAGTCATGGATCTGGTCAAAGAAGGCTGTAATAAAGTTTCTTCATCATTAAATTGTTTCTTAAGTTCTTCTACAGATTCCAGATGGAGTTGAAGAAATTCTGCTGTTGCTGCTGATGCTTCTTCTTTAACAGGATCTATCATTCTCTTCAGAAGTCCAAGGTCATCCTTTTGGACTTTCAAACAAAGCTTCTCCATTTCTCGGATATTGGAGCGGAGTTGCTGAACTGTACGTCCTGCGTTGATATGCTCTTCATGCAACTTGTCCCAGATTCTGCACCTCTGATACTTCTCAATATTTATCTGGTGCTTTCTTAACCTCTCCATGTCTGTTGGGATTACTATCTTAGTAAATTTCTGAATAGCTGGTTCAAGATGGCGTAATTTCACTTTTTCTTCATCTTCAGACATCCTAAAAAAATGTTGTATCTGTTCTACTTGCAACATCTACCTTCTCCACTCATGTAGAAAAACCTGATGTCCTGCTTCCTGCGGGGAGCCCCTCCCGTGCGCGGGGCTGGCACCCGGCCCATGACGTGGGCCAGGGCCTTACACCCCCGAGGGGCCCTATCGCCTGTGTAAGACATTTTATGCAACTTAAATGACAATCAATAGGGAAATGTTTAAATAAGGTATGATAATCCATTGGATATATTATGCTTCCACTAAAATTCATAACTTTTAAAAACTGTTACTGACATGGAATATGCTAATGTTATAACGGCCAGTGGAAATGAGTTCCATTAACTCTATAGTATTCAACTTTAGTTAAAAATATTCAAAAGCCATTTGCTTCTGAATTAAAAACTTGGAAAAATATAGGAAAAGGTTGATGTCTGTAACAATCAATGTTTTAAGAGTAAAATTATAAGTAATTTATGCTTTGTAATCATCTGTATACAATAAATGTACACATTGTTTATATATTATTTTCATCATTACATTAAATAAAATATTTTCTAAAATAATTTTAGAACAACTGATTCATAATGTGGTCTCTGGTAGAGGTATACCATAATTACAGAATAAAAATAAATTGCTTTTGAGCAATATGGTATAATAGGAAGACTGAGACTCTCCTTTCTCCCACAGAGACACTGATTCTACAACAATCCATGGACCAATTCCACTTGTGAGAAATCCAGAAACTAAATAAGAGACTCTTGTACTCCAGGTGAGCACAAAACCAGCCACATCAAAGCTGGTAAAAAAATTCATGGCACCCTCGTGCCATAGTCTCTCCCCACAAGTACAGCTCCATAGAATCAGGAGAAAACTCCCAGCTCCTGATTTCTCCCTAGGAAGGGAAAGAGAAGGCTGGACTGTACATACAAAATTCTGACCTTTCAGGGAAACTGCCTGAGGGATTGGGTTCTGCCTTGTCTCTCTGAGATAATTGACAGAACTCAGCATACCCTAGATGCCTGGTGGCCTCTGAGAATAAATAAGAGCTGGGTAGCATGCTGCTTCTTCAGAACACACATGGTACAGCAAACAAAGTCCAGACGGCCTGATGGCCTCTTCCTCAGGAGAAAGAGAAGAGTGGTGGATGCACACAAAGTTCTGGCTTTTCAGTGGGTTGCCTGATTTATTGTCTGAATCTAAGCACTAACAGGAATAGGGTGCCAGGTTGAGGTCCACTGAGAACAAAAATTTTTCAGTGTGTACCAGAATCTACAGTACCATATATAGACACTATGTGGCACTCCTGATTAGAACTTGGCAAACCTCTTCAACAAGATTAGACACACAAGCCTAGGCAGAACACATCCCCAGAAAAGGCTTGAAAAATCTCTAGAATATCCAGCTGGGCTGACTGAAGAAGTTCCTCCCTGTGTAGAACCATGCCACAAAGACTGGGAGAAATAGTTGATTTTTCAAATTCCAAAGTTCCAGCAGAAGATAACAAGACATACAAAAAGAAGGGAGATATGGGATATTCAAAGGAACAAATTAAATCCCAAGAAAATGATCCTAAAGAAATGCAGAAATATGAATTAGCAGACAAAGCATTTAAAATAGCCATCATAAAGGTTTTTAATAAATTAAAAGAGAGCACAGACAGATAACTAACAGAAATCTGGAAAATGATGTATGAACAAAATGAGAATATCAACAGGGATAGAAACTATGAAGAATAACTAAATAGAAATTCTAGAATTGAAGAATAAAATAACTGAATTGAAAAATTCACTACAGGGCCTTAACAGCTCTTGACTAGACAGAAGAAAGAAAGAATCAGCAAACTTGAAGACAGGACTTTTGAAATTACTGAGACTTAGGAGCAAGAATAAAAAGAAGAAGAAAAAAAAAAATGAACAGAGCTTAACAGACTTGTGGGACATCATCAGATAGAATAACATATACACTATAGGAATCCCAGAGGAGAAGAAAAAGCAGCAGAGAACTATTTGAAGAAATAATGGCTAAAAACTTTTCAAATTTGAGAAAAAGTGAACATACAAATTCAAGAAGCTCAATTTACTCCAACCAGAATAAATCTAAGAAGACCTACACAAAAACACATTATAATAAAACTGTTAAAAGTCATAGGGAAAGAGAGAGTTTTGAAAGCAGCAATAAAAAGCTACTCATCACCTACAAGGAAGTTCTAGAGATCTGTTGTACAACATTATACTTATAATTAACAATAAAGTACTTAAAAATTGTGTAGGTCTCATGGTTTGTGTTTCTTACACAATAAAAATATAGTGTTGTTAAGATTTAGCCTCTGAGTTACTAAAAGTTTTTTTTATTACTTCTCCATCAAAATATACCCTGAGTAATATGCACACACACACACACACACACACCAAAATCTCCTATGACCAAAAATGTCTCAATTGAGATCTTGTTAATCAATCATTGACCTAAGGTAGATGGCATGTAATTTTAACTTTTGACAAAATATTTTTCTCTGTTGAAACTCCAAAATTATGATTACATAGATGTGTTTACACAGACAACTGAAAATAGTATCAGAAATATTTTAGTCAAATTTCTAGACATATTGAAAATATATATTTTTTCTAAGTTTGAAGACTCATCCTTCTATCTAAAAATGCAACTGGAGAAACAAAACTAACCAGTTAAATTTAATTAAATGATTAGCTTGGACCTCCTTTCTTGAACAAACACTTAAGTTTTTAAAAAAGTCTGAAATACAGTTGACTTGACAAGGCAAAAAATGAAAAGTAAAGCAAATATAAGAGAGTTAAATGTTAGTTAAATTCTAATTCAAAATATTTCATTTATGTCTTTAGGAGTTAAAATAACATCTACACAGTGCCACATATGTAAAAAGCAAGGAGCAATCAAAATTTTTTGTTCACATCATATGAAACTTGAACTTGACTTAGAAGGTGTCATTATTCTAAGGAAGTTTCAAGCTAGTAGACATATTTTTTTAAATTTTATTCAGATCATTTTAAATTTTATTCAGATCATTTTGAGTAGTGGAACTACTACTCAAAAAGAAAAAAAAAACATAAAAACCTGAAAGGACATCAAATAAATTATGCAGATTCATACACATTACCCTTATCACCTATTTCAGTGTAACACAGACATTTATAAGCTACATAGAATCTCTTTTTCCTGATTGGTTGATTCAGTCTCTATTATTTTCAAACTCTACAATTTTTACTCTTAATTTCTTTCTCACAGAGCAATGTTATTTTGCATCAGGTAGAATATGCAGAAGTTTTGCCTCAGTAGTGGAGAAAAATTAGACCAAGCTAAATCTAAGAAAGATTAAAAGCAAGATATAAAAATATTGAACTGCTGTCAAGTACTAAACTTGGGCCCTGAGCAAAGTTCAAGAAAATTTGGAGAAATAGAAAAAAATATTCATCACTGAAAAAGTAAAATTTAGAATACTTGAAATTCAGTGCAGAATTACAAAACATGCATGCAGAAAAAAACAATGAGTATATAACTCATAATGAAGAGAAAGATAAATTAATTGAAAGCATACCAGAAGTGACATAAATGATAGAATAAGAAGACAAAGACATTAAAACCCATATTATATATGCATCCCATAAACTAGTGGAAAGAATGAGCATTTTAAGTAGAAACAAGGACAATATATAAATGATGCAAATCAAATTTCTAGAGATGAGAACTAAAATGTCTGTTATGAAAAATATAATAGATATAATTTATAGGTTAGACACTGCAGACAAAATGTTTAGTAACCTTAAAGACATGACAAAAGAAATTATCCAAAATGGAGCAGAGAAGAAAAAAAAGAGAATCAGACACACACATACATACACACACAAACACACACACACACAGAACAGAGCATATTGAGACATGTGATAGGTTTAATTCATCTAATATATATGTTATTTGCATGCCCAAAAAAGAATGAGTGACCACTTGAAGAAATCATGTCTAAAATATTCCACATTTAATTAAAACTAATATTCTACCCCATAATAGCAAAATAAATTTTTTTTACAAGTGTACATAGAACATGTACTACATAGACCATATTCTGGGTCATAAAAAAAAAAAGTCTCAATAAACTTAGAGATTCAAAGCATACATAATATGTTATTTGACCAAAGCAGAATTAAATTTAAAATCATTAGCTGGCAAAATCTATAATATTTTGAAACTTAATAACATATTTCCAAATAAACAATGGGTGAAGGAGAAATAAAAAAGGAAAGTTAAAAAGAATTTTGAATAGGATGAAAACAAAAAGAGTAACATACCAAAATTTGCATATACATCTAAAGCAGTACTTAGAGAGAATAGTATTAAATGGCTATATTAAAAAAGAAGAAAGATCTCAAAACATAAACTTCAGCTTCTGGCTTAAGATACTAAAAGAATGAATTAACCACAAAATACACAGAAGAAATGAACTAATAAATATAGGAGTAGAAATCAATGAAAGAATAAACAGAAAAACAATAGGGAAAATCAATGAAAACCAAAGCTGGTTCTTTGAGAAGATTAATAACGTTGAGATATCTCTAACCAGACAGAGCACAAAAAAATTATCATAACAACCCTCAGATAAGTACTATTATTACCCCTATTTTACAAACGAGAAAAATAACACACAGAGAAGTTACATGATTTGCTCAATGCCTCACAATTAGAAAGTAGTACAGCCAGAATTCAAACCCAAATTATCTCCCTCCTCTAGCCATGATTTTAAACATATATTTTATTTTATAATGTATATGTATATAATTACAAATTCTATCAATTAATATTTGTATAGCTATATTGTATATAGATATGATATAGTAAATAATTGTTTACAAATAAAATAAATCTCTACCCACTTTCTGGCACTTTTCATTATATCTTGTATATCTTTATGCATTTGCACATATGGTATGCCTCATTCTTTATATTGGTGGCAGACTCCCACCATAATTTATTAATGTTCCATAATTTATTAACCAGCCCCTTATTGATGGGTATTTTCTTCCCAGAGCAAAAAAAGTACAATAAAAATTACTGCACATATATCTTTGAGTAGACAAGTACACATTTACTGGTAGTATAAATTTTTAGAAATAAAATTTGCTGCATAAAGTTGTTATTTTTTATAGATTTTGCCATATTTGTCTTGAAGCATGTTGTACCAACTGATATGCCTATCTAAAGTGCATAAGATTCTTGTTTACCAATGCTAGAAAATCTTCTTTATTAGTGAAATTTTGAATGTTTACAAATGTGACAAGTGGAAAATGTTAATTAAATAAAAATGAATATTTGAAATTGTTAGCAAAGGTAAATTATGCAGGATATTTCATTCCCTTATTGATAACTGTCTTTTCATTCTCTTTTCTTCATTTTCCCTCTTTTTCTCTCTCTCTGTCTTTGACCACTTGAGATTTTACAATTGATTGGTAAGAGTCATTTTATATTAAAAATAACTTATGTATAAGGTGTACAACAACTTTATCGGCGCTCTGTTTGTATATTAATACTTTATGGATCATAGTCATGCAGAATACTGAATTTTTATTACTCTGAAATTAATATTTCAATATAAATTTTGAAATTTCAGTTTCAAAAATGTATTTTACCTTTTTCTTTAGTCATGTTTAAAAGAGCTTCCCCCACCAAAGTTTAGGAAATACATTTGCCAATGTTTTCTTATAGCAGTGTTATGATATCCTAGATTACACAGAGGCTTTTAATCCACCTGAATGTATTTGCCTCTGTTTATTATTTGCCTCTTGTCCAACAATCAGGCATTTAATAAACTATCTTTTCTCTACTCTTTTGCAATAACTCTTCTATATTATACTAAATTGCCATATTTTTTCTGCTTCCTTAGTTTTTTGATTAATCTGCTTACCTAATAAAATATTTGATTTATATTACATTCAGTATTTTAAATGTATCTAAGTTTCTACACGTTTAATATTTTGTAGACATTAGTATCAACATAATCAGCTTTCAAAAAAGTCCTACCGCTATTTTTTATTAAGTTCACATTGGGCTAATAAATTTACTGTGATTTGCAGTGATGTGTTTTCCTATTCAAGTACAAGTTATGACTCAATTATACTTATTCTTATTTTATGTAACACAGGTGAGATTTATTTTTTTATAAAATATCTTCATATTTCTTGTCTATTTCTATACATTTGATATTTTGGCTATTATATATGTAACCTCTTCTTCATTTAAAATTTATAAATAATATGAAATAAATTTTAAATATTAATCTTGCAACTAATTACCTCACTTAATTCCATGTTTTCTAATGATTTTCTCATTGACTTTCCACAAATATTCAACTATATAATAATATGAATAAGTAATAGTGATTTCACCTTCTTTTTCAAGTTCATGCTTATTATTTATTTTACTTAAAAATGTTAGTAAACTTATCATTTAATGAGAATGCTTCTGGTATTTACTATTAAAAATATACCTAACTTCTTTTTTGAGACAGATAATTTTATCATGTTATGGAAATATTCATATATTCTTATCTTATTAAGAATGTGTGTCAAAATTTCCTCAAATGCTTTTTAACTGCCATGAAGATATTATGATTTTTCTCCTTTGATCTATATTTTAGTGAAATACATTAATATCATTTTAAAAAATATTGAGCTAGTTCTCACTGAATTCCTAGAATGAACCAATTTTTTTGATGTATTATTCTTTAAATTACTGCTAGATTATGTTTTCCAATTTAACTTTTAGGGTTTTTATATTGATATTCACATTTGAGATCCCTACATAGTCATTTTTTTAAATTATCTTTGTCAGTTTTAGCTTCCATGTTATACTGAATTTGAAAGAGAGCATTGGTATCATCTGCTCCTTGAAAATTTAATCAAATTAACCAATTTTAGGCATATTAAAATATTCATAATATTATTACAGTGTGCTTCTGGTACTCAGCAAGGATCTCTCCAATATTCTAGAAGAGGCTGCTATGATCAGTCTTCTAAAAAAAAAAAACAGACAAAGCAAAAACAAGAGTTTATACTAAACAATGCAAAAAACAAAATGGAAGTTAAGACTTTTTTTTTGTCGATGTATATTACTCAAATTATTTCTATTGCTGACATATCTTTTCTAATGTCATTATATAGGAAACGTGACTAAACTGTTAAAAATGTTAAATTTGTATAACTAATCTATTTTTCTCTTTCCATTTAAAAAAATAATTTTTAAAAGCTGCAAGTGTGGGCTTCCCTGGTGGCGCAGTGGTTGAGAGTCCGCCTGCCAATGAGGGGGGACACGGGTTCGTGTCCTAGTCCGGGAGGATCCCACATGCCCTGGAGCAGCTGGGCCTGTGTCATGGCCGCTGAGCCTGCGGGTCCGGAGCCTTGCTCCGCAACGTGAGAGGCCACAACAGTGAGAGGCCTGCGTACCGCAAAAAAAAAAAAAAAAAAAAAAAAAAAAGCTGCATGTAATTTTTTATTCTAGTAAAGAGAACATCAGAACAAAATATAAGGTATCAGAGCTCCCTGTGATAAACAAAAATATCACTTTCTTCTTAAAGATATCCCAGGTTATGCATGACACTGAATGAGTAGTTTAGGTAGTTTTTTAAGTGATACTCTTGTGGTTCACATACATTAAAAATTATTGATAGCACCTTCATGATTGAAAGATTTGTTCAAGTATTGTATATTATATTTCTACCCTTTAAAACTGTCTTAAATATTTGCATGAATTAAATTAAATTAAATATTTACATTAATTAAATTAAATATTCAAGAATTAAATAAGGGATCAAAGTACTTCTTGAGAATAACTACTTATGAACATAAAATTGTTCTGTGTAAAATGCCTGAATAATTATTGTCATATTATTCAAACATATGTCATTCATTCTTGAATAGCAACCCAAATTTGATTTATATTTTACATTCCCTGGCAAATATTATCTCCAGATAAGTTTCAGCAATATTTTCTAAAATAATATTTGTCAAGCAAACATAAGCATATTAATATTAATATAGTATGTCCAAAAAGAAGCAAGCCTCTCAAGTTCAGTAACACTTAGTCCTGTCTAAAATAGAATTTAGGTACATGGTATTTTAATATAAAGCCTATCCAAACTTTCTGAGTGAAGAATTGACTATATGTTAAAATAAACATTGGAAAATGGCACTTTCCTCATAAGCATGGTGAAAATTTAAATAATAAAAATAATTTTTTTAAAAAAGTATGCCATTTGAGAAGTTTAAGTAGAAGCACTGTAACATTTAAGCCTAAATTTATATTTGTCTCAGAGCAAATATTAATCTCATAGCTGTAGCTATCTCCTAAAAGCTCCTGTAAAATTTGGGAACCTAAAGAGATCAGATGAGAAATACAGGTCTTTGACATGGCTGCCCTCTACTGATCCAAGATTTGTCTTGTTTCAACAAAGGACTTTTATGGAGTATTATTTGAAACTTCTAAGTCTTCTAAAATTTTAGATTTAATAAAAACATACAAATAACACTCATTTTATTAAAGTTTGTAAATCAGCATATGGACTTAAAGAGTAATTAATTGCCCACGTGGCTGTCATTGGCTGTAGAAATGCCAAAAAATTAAAATAGGAAATAAGAATACTGTAGTCACAGGTAGATTGCCCCTAGCAGTCTTATTTTTCTTTCTTTTTACAAGCAATGTAAATGTCCACTATATTTCATAGGAGCTAATGATCTGATCATTTCGTCATTAACTAGTAGTTTTGGAAAACCTTGAATAAACATTTGTTTGGGATCCAAAATATACAGCAATACCACAGATATAAATTCAGTAGTGTCAATATTTAAAGAGATAAAGCTAATCATGTGGTTATTATCCTAAAAGAATAAAGAAGGTTGTGCATGTGTAACTCACACACAGGCATGAGAAATAGTTAAAGCAAAAAGATTGCAACCTTGGAGTAAGGTATCAATTTGTGAAAAATAGATTATTATCTCAAAGCCCTGATATGGTGCTTTGAGGAGATAGAAAGTACAGGAGAGTAATTGCTTTTAAAAAATGGGGAAAGTCTCCCAGTTATTGCTCACTCCAAGAAATAATATAGATTACAGATGTAGATTTTTCCTTTGTTGAAAGCATGGAAGCTTACAAAGCTCTTCTTATAATAAGCATGAGCAGGAGTCATTCTAGAGATTCTAGAAAATTAATGCAGGGGATTACATTTCGTGAAGTCATATGAAGGCAGTTGCAAATATAAATATATGAAGCTTATCACTAGAAACATGACCTCTGAGAAATTTGGAGGAAAGTTTGTAATTTAAAGACCAAACCCAATAGCAAGATAACTCTTTTTTTAGGTACCAGGAAATGACAGGTCTTATGGGGGGTTACAGGGGGATGAAGAAGCAGAAATGATTTGGGATCATGAAGAAATAGAATCACAAAGGAGACAAAACATAGCTGGGCCCAAAATGAGGCAGTTCTCACTAATTCTGCCTTAGTGCTGCATAAATACTTTAAAGAAAGTTATGTAATACCACACTCCCACTTGGATGAAGCATGTGCTTTTGTTGTCTCAGCAGCTCTGTAGAAACACACTTATCCCCTTTTGCAGTCCAAGTGGTTCAAGGAGGATTTTAC
This sequence comes from Physeter macrocephalus, assembly GCF_002837175.3. Classification (NCBI taxonomy): domain Eukaryota; kingdom Metazoa; phylum Chordata; class Mammalia; order Artiodactyla; family Physeteridae; genus Physeter; species Physeter macrocephalus. The sequence goes on from NC_041228.1 coordinate 50,220,690, forward strand.
CATTTTCCAGGGGCAGGGCTGTGATCCAGCTCCAGCTGAACAATAAATTCCATCCCCTATCCAGAGTGAATTGTTCAGAGTGTACATGCAACTCAAGCCCAGCCAGTGAGTCATACCAGATTTTTCCTGGAACAATCAGGAAAAGAGACTTTTTCACAGGGATTGTTGGCTGTAACAAAAATGTATCCTGTAGCTATTTTTGCCATAACATGAGAAACTTGCTAGAGAAGAAAACAAACAGAAAGCAAAACAGAATGAGGGACTAAAACAAATAATCACAGTGAAATTTGTTCAGGTCTTGGATCCAGGTATTTCTGAAAGATAAATTCCTGACTTCCCAGTTATAAGTATCAATAAATTATTTTTTGTTTATTATTATTTTTTACTCTTGATTCATTGAGTTTGATTTCTGTAATTAAAATGCAAAGATACCTAATAAAATATATTAAAGTTAGAATCCATAATGTCTTCCTGGGCACTGATCTTCCTTGCTAGGCTCTGATCACTTAAATTTTTAAACAAAGTTCTCTTAACCAGACTCCATTTAACATGTGTGCCAAGCTAAATGACTCTGTAAACATGACACATGCCCTTGTCTAATTGAATGTCTGTGGCTAGTAAGTGGCACTTTAATAGCCTCATGTGCTTCAATTACCATCAAATGAGTTGTATTCTTTTTTTTTTTTTTTTTTTGCGGTACACGGGCCTCTCACTGTTGTGGCCTCTCCCGTTGCGGAGCACAGGCTCCGGACGCACAAGGCTCAGCAGCCATGGCTCACGGGCCTAGCCGCTCCACAGCATGTGGGATCTTCCCGGACTGGGGCACGAACCCGTGTCCCCTGCATCGGCAGGCGGACTCTCAACCACTGAGCCACCAGGGAAGCCCTGAGTTGTATTCTTGACAACAGTCAATTGTGTTTGTTAACAAATGCTGTTCATATTATTTGCATTTTTCATTGTAATTAAAATTTTATCAAATATTAAATCAATAAATATTCTATGTGTGAAAGAGTTCATGTTTCTATGAAATCTAAAGATGAATCTATCAGAAAGACTAACAGTTGTGAGTTGCAAAAGAAAATATCCTAATTAGATATAGGTAAGAGCCTGAGTAAAGCAAAACAAAATTTACTCTTCACAAAAGATTTTATTTCTTGTTCCTCTTTAAATGAATTAATACTAGAATTCATGGGTGTACAGAAAACATATACATCTTTAATGTAGATCCATATTAATATGAAGAGGCCTTCTCCCTCCATCAAAACATGAAAAATAGGGACTCTGGGGTAAAAATTTAAAATGAAATAAAAGGCTTAAACTGCTGATAAGTCATTTTATATGATTCTCTAATTTTGTTTCAATTACATTACCACTTACTGGTCCTAACATACCAGTACATCTATAAATTTTCAGGCTCTTAGAAGTTAATGTGCCTAGCTTTCGACTCAAAAATTTACTGTATAACTTTAAATACGTTTTTTCATTTCTTCAGTATGGATTCTAAACTCAGTGAGGACAGGTGCTACTTCTAATAACTCTAAAGAGTTCTGGATTTTATATATTGTAAATACTTACTGATTCAGATATGAATCATTTTCATTATAACATTTTTTATGTCTAGTCTCTTTGCACAAAGAAATAAATTTTTGTAAAAATAAGCTTCCTTTCTTGAGAATAATATTAATAAAATTAATCCATAAATATTTTAAAATATTTTTATGACCTAAAAAGTATAATTATATTGAACTTTTGGTACATATCTATATTTTTTAAACTGCAAGTAGTGCTGACTTGTAGATGACTGATTTACATATGTTCTCTATGTATTAACATTCACATAGTTAAATCAAGTGTCCAAGGCGCTAAGAAAATGTCTTGTTTTACTTCCACTATTTTTTTCTTCTAGTTTTATTGAGATGTAATTGACATATAGCACTGTGTAAGTTTTAGGTTACAGCAAAATGATGTAACTTACATACATCATGAAATGATTATCACAAGTTTAGTGAACATCCATCATCTCATATAGATACAATATTAAAGAAATAGAAACAAAAATATTTTTCTTGTGATGAGAATTTTAGGATTTACTCTCTTAACAACTTTCAGTGTTAATTATATTTGTATGTCATACATTACATCCCTAGCACTTATTTAATCTTACAACTGTAAGTTTGTACCTTTTGATTGCCTTCATCCAATTCCCCCTCCCCCTCCCCCACCTCCGATAACCAGAAATCTGACCTCTTTTTCTATGAGTTTGTTTGTTTGTTTTAGAATTATAATTGACCTACAACACTCTGTTAGCTCCTATTACACAACACAGTGTGATTTGACATTTCTATACTTTTTAAAATGATCACCACGATAAGTCGTTGTGATATGTCACCATATAAAGATATTACATAGTTATTGACTATATTCTGCACACTGTACATTTCATAACTGTGACTCATTTATTTTGCAACTGGAATTTTGTACCTCTTAACCTCCCTCACCTATTTCTTCAACTATTTTTTGTTTCTCATTTTTTCTCCATATAAACAACCCTCGTTTTTCCCTAGTTATAATGCTAATCCAAGATCAGGTCTATGGTGCTGTGATGTTACAAGTACAAGGAGAAAAGGAGGGAGGGGTGGAAGCCCACTGCCACCTCACTGCAGGGGTTAGTGTGGCTGAAATCCATGTCATGTCTCCATCACCATGCTGTGTGCCCAGGCATAGGGCTGCATGTGCCAAGAGAAACTTGTGCATTTTTTAGTTTACACAGTGGTGACATATGTTCTGGGGTAGTTTCCATAGCTAACCCTCACTCTGTCTCATATTTAGACTGAGTTTTCTGTCCTCATTCTCTTCTCAAACAAGCCAGGGACCCAATAATCTTTACCGAATATACAATCCAGACTCCCTTCAATCTATTGTTTTCTGGGTAAAGTATTTAAGTCTAATTCAGGCTTGTGTGTACCCAAAGACTTAATAGTTTCATTTACACTACTCTCTGTAAGGCCTAAATGAAAAAAAGAAGGGGATAGACTATTATGAGGATCTTTTTAACCATATGTCTATTTCTCAGTATTTATTACAGCAATAAAAGTTTCTTAAAACATCAGTTTTGTGTTTCCTTCTGAAAGAGAAAACAGGGTACATTCTATAAATGGCATGTGATCTAACCAGAGCATGGGGACTAGAGAAGTCTGGCCAGAAGCAGATGCAGAGTAGTAAACATTGATGAAGGGAGGTTAATCCCCAGAGCTCACAATCACAAATTTTGTGCTGCCTGGAGCCTGACACACCTAACTCTGCTAGCACATAGGCAGTTGATTTTGACTTTTCTTAACACCAAAACACATCTTGGAGAAATAACGTAATATAATGGAAAGAGAATTCATTTTCTCATTAATCCATTCTGGATTTCAAATATGATATTTACTAAAAGTCTAATCTTTGAAAAATATATTTTTGAACTTTAGATTTCCTTAATATCAGTTTCCTTTAAGTTTCCCTTTATTTAAAAATTATTTATAAAATTTTTTTAATATCCTTTTATCAAATAAATTGTTATAGGATGCCTTTTAATACTAAGTTCCCTGATGCTTATAGAATACAATTTCATTTGTATAAATTCTACATTAATAATTTTAGAAATATTCTAAATATCACTTTATCAGGCCATTAACATCTATGAGTATAAAGTTTTGTGGTATCTCACTAGATCTGTTTATTAGCATAATATAGTCTTTAAAAATGAAAATACAAATACTACATGTAAATATATTTTCATTTTCCTGAGGTAATCTTACCTCCCCCACACACATGCACATATGCACACACCTTTACTCATCTGTAAATGTATAATTCCGGAGAAATTTAGGACATTCAAATGTCACAGTTAGGAAAACAAACTTATAATGACATGGTTTACCTTCTTAGCTATAGTCACATTTTGGGAAGTAGTCATAATGATTTGTAAGATCTTTTAAAAAGCAGCAATATAGCTCATCTTTACTGTCAGTAGTTTTAAAAATCCAGTTCTGTAAATCTGTTACACCAAGATTTTTGCCTCTTTTCATGTTTTGCAATAGCAGGAATAGTATTGCATGCTCTGAATCTGTGCTGTCCAACATGGAGACACTAGCCATGGGCACCTGTTGAGAATTGGAAAGCAGCACGGCTAAGCAGAGATTTGCTGGAAATGTAAAACACACAGTGGATTTTGAAGATTTCATATATACATTTATTCTTAATAAAATGATGTAAAGTATCTAATCAGTAATTTTATGTTGATTGCCAATTGAAATTAGATCTACTTAGTTAAAAATACAGTAGTTCACCCTTATCCATGGTTTTGCTTTCCGTGGTTTCAGTTACCTGTAATCAACAATGGCCTGAAAATGTTAAGTGGAAAACTCCAGAAATAAACGATTCATAAGTTTTAAATTGCACCTCATTCTGAGTAGCATGATGAAATCTCACACCACCCTGCTCTGTCCTGCCCAGTATGGGCACGTCTTGCCCATTAGTCACTTAGTAGTCTTCATGCTTATCAGATCAACTGTTGTGCTATCATAGTGCTTGTGTTCAAGTAACACTTATTGTACTTAATGATGACCCCAAGGTGCAAGAATATTGATGCTAGCAATTCAGATATACCAAAGAGAAGCCATAAGTGCTTCCTTTCGGTGAACAGGTAAAAGTTCCTGAATTAATAAGGAATGAAAAATATACTATGCTGAGGTTGCTATGGTAAGAACGAATCTTATGTCTGTGAAATTGTGAGGAAGGAAAAAGAAATTTGTGCTAGTTTTGCTGTCACACCTTAAACTGCAAAAGTTACAGCCACAGTGTTCGATAAGTGCTTAGTTAGGATGGAAAAGACATTAAATTTGTACAGCAAGATATTTTGAGAGAGAAAAGGAACACTCATAACTTTTATTATAGTATATTGTTAGAATTGTTCTATTTTATTATTTGTTATTGTTGTTCATCTCTTATTCTACCTAATTGTTAAGTTAAACTTTATCATAAGTATGTATGTATAGGAAAAAACATAGTATATATAGGGTTTTGTAATCTCCACAGTTTTAGGTGTCTATTGTGGGTCTTGGATTGTATTCCCCTATCAATAAGGAGGGACTACTGTATATTAAATTTAATTTCATTTGTTCCTTTTTACACTTTTTAAAGGTCACTACTAGAAAATTTTAAATTTATGTCTTCCATTATATTTCTCTAAGACAGTATTGTTCTAAGATTTATACTTCTTCAAAATCCTATATATATATGATTCATGTAATCATATATATATGAATCACATTATAATCCTTTATGAATTATATGCTAAGTTTTATGTTTTTTAAATCCTATTTCTCTTTATATAGCCATTGGGAGTACAATGGAAAAGAATTCAGTCATCACTGGTCATTACAGTCCTACCAAACTATATAGACACTTCCACTGATTTCTATTTTGAGTCATTCTTACTTCTTTATTTCACCTTGTTAGGCATACTCAAGATCTCACCATACACAAAAGGAACCCTTTGGTCTAATCCATGTTCTTTTCCTGGATAGACTTATAGAAGAATTGTGGTTTGCTTTCATACAGTAATGAGCTGGGCCTTAGAATTTGGAAGTTAATAAATAACCTATTTTTTCTTTTTTAATAGATCTTTATTGGAGTATAATTGCTTCACTGTACCGTGTTAGTTTCTGTTGCACAACAAAGCAATCAGCCATATGCATAAACATGTCCCCATATCCCCTCGCTCTTGAGCCTCCCTCCCATCCTCCCTACCCACCCCTCTAGGTCATCGCAAAGCACCGAGCTGATCTCCCTGTGCTATGCTGCTGCTTCCCACCAGCCGACTATTTTACATTGGTAGTGTATATATGTCAATACTACTCTCACTTCACCCCAGCTTCGCCCTCCCACCCCATGTCATCAAGTCCATTCTCTATGTCTACCTCTTTATTCCTGCCCTGCCACTAGGTTCATCAGTACCTTTTTTTTTTTTAAGATTCCATATATGTACCTTAGCATATGGTATTTGTTTTTCTCTTTCTGACTTACTTCACTCTGTATGACAGACCCTAGGTCCATCCACCTCACTACAAAAAACTCAGTTTCATTTCTTTTTATGGCTGAGTAATACTCCATTGTATATATGTGCCATATCTTCTTTATCCATTCATCTGTTGATGGACATTTAGGTTGGTTCTATGTCCTGGCTATTATAAATAGTGCTGCAATGAACATTGTGGTGCATGCCTCTTTTTGAATTATGGTTTTCTCAGGGTATATCCCTAGTAGTCAGATTGCTGAGTCATATAGTAGCTCTATTTTTAGTTTTTTAAGGAACCTCCATATTGTTTTCCATAGTGTTTGTATCAATTTACATTCCCACCAACAGTGTAGGAGGGTTCCCTTTTCACCACACCCTTTCCAGCATTTATTGTTTCTAGCTTTTTTGATAATGGCCATTCTGACTGGCTTGAGGTGATAACTCATTGTAGTTTTGATTTGCATTTCTCCAATAATTAGTGATGTTGTGCATCTTTTCATATGCCTCTTGGTCATCTGTAGGTATTCCTTGGTGAAATGTTTCTTTAGGTCTTCTGCCCATTTTTAACTGGATTTTTTGCTTTTTTGATATTGAGGTCCATGAGTTGTTTGTATATTTGGAGATTAATCTTTTGCCTATTGTTTCATTTGCAAATATTTTCTCCCTTTGTGAAGGTTGTCTTTTTATCTTGTTTATGGTTTCCTTTGCTGTTCAAATGCTTTTAGTTTTAATTAAGTCCCATTTGTTTATTTTTGTTTTTATTTCTGTTACTCTAGGAGGTGAGTCATAAAAGATCTTTGCTGTGTTTTATGTCAAAGACTGTGTTTCCTATGTTTTCCTCTAAATGTTTTATGGTGCCTGGTCTTACATTTAAGTCTTTAATCCATTTGGAGTTTATTTTTAAGTGTCATGTTAGATAGTGTTCTAATTTCATTCTTTTACAAGTAGCTATCCAGTTTTCCCAGCACCACTTATTGAAGAGGCTGTCTTTTCTCCATTATACCTTCTTGCCTCCTTTGTCATAAATTATGTGCCCATATGTGCGTGAGTTTACCTCTGGGCTTTCTATCCTGTACCATTGATATATTTCTGGTTTTTTTGCCAGTACCATGCTGTCTTGATTACTATAGCTTTGTGGTATAGTTTGAAGTCGGGGAGCCTGATTCCTCCAACTCCATTTTTCTTTCTCAAGATTGCTTTGACTATTTGGGGTCTTTTGTGTTTCCATACAAATTGTAAAATTTTTTTGTTATAATTCTGTGAAGTATGCCATTGGTAGTTTGATAGGGATTGCACTGAATCTGTAGATTGCTTTGGGTAGTATAGTCATTTTCACAATATTGATTCTTCCAAACCAAGAACATGGTATATTTCTCCATCTGTTTATGTCATCTTTGGTTTCTTTCATCAGTGTTTTATAGTTTTCTGAGTACAAGTCTTTCTCCTCCTTAGGCTGGTTTATTCCTAGGTATTTTATTCTTTATGTTGCAATGGTAAATGAGAGTGTTTCCTTAATTTCTCTTTCTGATTTTTCACTGTTGGTGTATAGGAATGCCAGAGATTTCTGTGCATTAATTTTGTACCCTGCAACCTTACCAAATTCATTGATTAGTTCTAGTAGTTATCTGGTGGCATCTTCAGGATTTTCTATGTATAATATCATGTCATTGACAAACAATATTTTCCAATTTATATTCATTTTATTTCTTTTTCTTCTCTGATTGTTGTGCCTAGGACTTCCAAAATTATGTTGAATAAGAGTGGTGAGACTGGACATCCTTGTCTTTTTCCTGATTTTCACGGAAATGCTTTCAGTTTTTCACCATTGACTATGATGCTTGCTGTGTGTTTGTCATAGACAGTCTTTATTATGTTGAGGTAGGTCCCCTCTATGACCAATTTCTGGAGAGTTTTTATCATAAGTGATGTTGAATTTTGTCAAAAGTTTTTTTCAGCATCTATTCAGATGATCATATGGTTTTTATTCCTTATTTTGTTAATGTGGTGTATCACATTGATTGATTTGCATATATTGAAGAATCCTTGCATCCCTGGGATAAACCCCACTTGATAATGGTGTAAGATCCTTTTAATGTGCTGTTGGATTCTGTTTGCTAGCATTTTGTTGAGGATTTTTGCATCTATGTTCATCAGCGATATTGGTCTATAATTTTCTATTTTTGTGATACCTTTTTCTGATTTTGGTATCAGGGTGATGGTGGATTTGTAGAATGCATTTGGGAGTGTTTCTCCCTCTGCAGTTTTTTGGAAGAGTTTGAAAAGGATTGGTGTTAGCTCTTCTCTAAATATTTCATAGAATTCTCTTGTGAAGCCATCTTGTCCTGGACTTTTGTTTGTTGGAATATTTTAAATTACGGTTTGAATTTCATTACTTGTGATAGGTCTGTTTATATTTTTTAATTCTTCCTGTTTCAGTCTTGGAAAACTGTACCTTTCCAAGAATTTGTGTTTCTTCGTGGTTGTCTTTTTATTGGCATATAGTTGCTTGTAGTGTTCTCTTATAATCCTTTGTATTTCTGCAGTGTCAGTTGTTATTTCTCCCTTTTCATTTCTAATTTTATTGATTTGTGTCTTCTCCTTTTTTTTCTTGATGAGTCCGGCTAAGGGTTTATCAATTTTGTTTATATTCTCAAAGAACCGGCTTTAGTTTTATTGATCTTTGCTATTGTTTTCTTCATTTCTATTTCATTTATTTCTGCTCTGATCTTTATGATTTCTTTCCTTCTACTCACTTTGGGTTTTCTTTGTTCTTCTTTCTCTAGGTGTTTTAAGTGTAGGGTAGATTGTTTATTTGAGATTTTTTTTGTTTCTTGTGGTGAGATTGAATTGCTATAAACTTCCCTCTTAATACCATTTTTGCTGCATCCCATAGGTTTTGGGTCATCATATTTTCATTTTCATTTGTTTCCATGTATATTTTTAAATTTCTTCTTTGATTTCTTCAGTGATCCCTTGATTATTTAGTAGCACACTCTTTAGGGTCCATGTATTTGTATTTTTTACAGTTTTTTTTTCCTGTAATTGATTTCCAATCTCATAGTGTTGTGGTCAGAAAAGATGTTTCATACAATTTCAATTTTCTTAAATTTTCTGAGATTGATTTGTGACCCAAGGTGTGATTTATCCTAGAGAATGTTCCATGTGCACTTGAGAAGAAAGTGTATTCTGCCACTTTGGGGTGGAATGTTCTTTAAATATCAATGAGATCTATCTGGTCTATTGTGTCATCTAAATCTTGTGTTTCCTTTTTATTTTCAGTTTGGATGATCTCTCCATTGGTGTAAGTAGGGTGTTAAAGTCCCCTACTATTACTGTGTTACTGTCAATTTCTCCTTTCATGGTTGTTAGCACTTGCCTTATTTATTGAGGTGCTCCTATGTTGAGTGCATAAACATTTATAATTGTCATATATTCTTCTTGGATTAATCCTTTGATCATTATGTAGCATCCTTCCTTATCTATTTTAACAGTCTTCTTTTTAAAGTCTATTTTATCTGATACAAGTATTGCTACTCCAGCTTTCTTTTGATTTCCATTTGCATGGAATAACTTTTCCATCCCTTCACTTTCAGTCTGTATGTCTCCCTAGGTCTGAAGTGGGTCTCTTGTAGACAGTATATATAGGGGTCTTGTTTTTGTATGCATTCAGCCAGTTGTGTCTTTTGGTTGGGACATTTAATCCATTCACATTCAAGGTTATTATTGATATATGTGTTCCTATTACCATTTTCTTAATAGTTTGGGGTTTGTTTTTGTGGATGTTTTTCTTCTCTTGTGTTTCCCACTTACAGAAGTTTCTTTAGCATTTGTTGTAAAGCTAGTTTCATAGTATTGAATTATCTTAGCTTTTGCTTCTCTGAAAAGCTTTTGACGTCTCCATTGAATCTGAACGAGATCCTTGCTGGGTAGAATAATCTTGGTTATAGGTTTTTCTCTTTCATCACCTTAAGTATATCTTGCCTCTCCCTCTGCCATGTAGATTTTCCACTGAAAAATCAGCTGATAACCACATGGGGATTCTTTGTATGTTATTTTTTGTTTTTCCCTTGCTGCTTTTAATATTTCTTCTCTGAATTTAATTTTTGTTAGTTTGATTAATATGTGTCTTGTTGTGTTTTTCCCAGGGTTTATCCTGTATGGGACTCTCTGTGCTTCCTGGACTTGGGTGACTATTTCTTTTCCCATGTTAGGGAAGTTTTCCACTGTAATCTCTTCAAATATTTTCTCAGACCCTTTCTTTTTCTCTTCTTCTTCTAGGACCCCTATCATTCGAATGTTGGTGCATTTAGTGTTGTCCCAGAGGTCTCTGAGATTGTCTTCAATTCTTTTCATTCTTTCTTCTTTATTCTGCTGCTCAGCAGTTATTTCCACCATTTTGTCTTCCAGCTCACTTATTCGTTCTTCTGCCTCAGTTATTCTGTTATTTATTCCTTCTAGTGTATTTTTTATTTCAGTTATTGTGTTGTTCATCTCTGTTTGTTTGTTCTTTAGTTCTTCTAGACCTTTATTAAACATTTCTTGTATTTTCTCATTCCATACTTCCATTCTATTTCTGAGATTCTGGATCTTCTTTACTATCATTACTCTGAGTTCTTTTTCAGGTAGATTGCCTATTTCCTCTTCATTTATTTGGTCTTGCTGCTTTTTACCTTGCTCTCTCATCTGTTACATATTTTTTTGCTGTCTCATTTTTTTTTTTTTTTTTTATGAGTGGGATTGTGTTCCTGTTTTACTGGTTGTTTGACCTGAGGTTTCCAACACTGGAGTTTGTCTGCTGTTGGGTAGAGCTGGGTCTTGATGCTGAGATGAGGACCTCTGTAAGACCTCACTCCAATCAATATTCCCTGGGGTCTGAGGTTCCCTGTTATTCCAGTGTTTCTGAATCAGAGTTCCCACTGCAGGAGCTTCTGCCTGACTCCAGTCTCATGAACCAAGGTCCCACAAGCCACTTGGGGTGGCAAAAAGAAAAAGAACAATAACAAAGTAAAAAATAAAATTAGACTAGGAAACTAACAGATATCTTAGAAAGAATATAAAAATAAAAATATAGATGAATCAACAACCAGAAGGTACATCAGTACCACAGTAGTAAAAAACAGGAGGACGGAAAAGAAAAAAAGAGGGGGAGGAGGCCTTGGCCGTGGAGAGCAGAGCTTAAGCAAGGATGAGGTTTGAGCAGTTGGTGGGGCCAATGCTCAGGACCCACAGGGCTGGAAGAGGCCCTGGGGGCTGTGGGGGATGGAGCTTAGGCTCAAGGAACAGAAGGGGCCCAGGCTTGCCCTCCATCCTGGTGGAGGTCAGGGGACATCACCTGGGAGCCCAGTAGTTTTCCTGGGCTTGATTGGACAGGGCAAATGCCTTCCTCTCCTCTATTGCTCCTCTGGTCTGATGTGTGGGAGGTCCCCTCCCACTTGCCCCTCTTGATCTCCCTGGCCTCCCTCCTATGTCCCCAAGTACCCACCCAGCCTCGAGTGGGCTTTGGAGGGCAGAGGATCAGCCTGGGAGCTCAGCAGTCTCCCTGGGCCCGACTGGGTGGGGTAGTTGTCCTCCAGCTCTTCTCCTGCTCCTCCCAGAGGACCCCTCCTGGCTGCCCCTCTTAATCTCCCTGGCCTCAGGAGCACTGATCTTATCTGACCTTCAATTCTCCTCACCCCTCAGTCTCCCTACCTCTTACCGTTTCACTCTGGGCTTCCTTCCATCTCCTTAGGCTTCAGAGTTCCCCACCAGTGGCCAGCAGATGTTCTACTTGTGGGGAGATGTTAACTCTGCGTCTTCCCACACTGCCATCTTGACTCCTCCTCAATAACCTCTTTTTTATTTTCACTTCTCTTCTCCCTTAAAATCTATAACACATCACACACTAAATACCTAACTAACTAGTTCCAATTAGTCTTGTGTCTTGTCCATGTTCTTCCTATCTCCCCAAATGTGAAAGAATCTTCCAAACAGAAGTCATTCCATAAAGCATATATTTTCAAATATAATGAAAACTGGCAAGGACTTATATTAATGCACTTCCTTAGGTGGGGTGATTTGATGGTGCATCACAACATTTAATATAGATAACTTTTTATTCATTAGATTGCTTTTGGTTTTTAGAAAATAAATTATAGTTATTTTTATTTATTTATTTATAAAAATAACTAGGTATCATAGAATATATTTGATATAATGAAAAGTACAAAAAATCAACACTTTGAAGCATTGGTTATAAATAATATTTATATTATAGTACAAGAGTTAGTGTTTAAAGAAATTCTGCTCTGAAATTTTTGGAGATAACTTTGATTAAAGCAAATGGTATTATAATTCTGCATCTCTATAGATTTAAGTGTCCACATATTTGGTTTGCTTAGAGGAAATAAAATTTATTTTCATATACTTGATTTACTTAACATGTGAGAAAATGGAGTTAGGTCATTTATTTTCTACGTGGAGCAAAGTGCAGCTTTACTGCTAAATGTCATGATCTAGAATGCCAAACATTAATTTGTATTCATAGGAAAGATTATAATTTTATAATGACAAAAATTAAAAAGACAATGGTCATATATGGGAAGTAGAAAGAGATAAAGTATTCCATAAAGAGCTCCAGCATTGCCTGGGTTGTTCATGAAGACTTCTATTTACTTACTGGGAATGTGAATAGAATTGGAATGTTTTATTATTAAATGATGTTTAACTGAATCCTATCTATTTTCAAGGACTTGAATTAATTAAATAAATGCTTGATTTATTTTTATTACTATCTAGTAGCTGGGTAATTATTTAAATCAGCAAAACGTTTTTTTTACTTTACATAATTGTTTAACATATTGTTCATTTTTATCTTACCATAATTAAATTAATTCTGAGTAAAAATTTAAACTACATACTTCCTACAAAGTTTGTTTGGATTTATTCTGTGGGTATTAATATACCTTTGTCAAACTGCAAAATCAATTAAGCCTAAAATCAATGGTTTTATAGTGTATAGTTGTACTAGTTTCCTGTGGCTGCTGTAACAAATTGTCACTAACTAGGTGGTTTAAAACAATATAAATTTATTCTCTGTTAGTTCTGGAGGCCAGATGTCTGAAATCAAGGTATCAACATAGCTGTGCTCCCTCTGGAGTTTCCCTTTGAGGATACTCCATTCCTTCCCTTTCCTAGCTGGTAGTTGTTGGCATGCATTGGCTTTTAGTGTCTTCTGGACACATCACTCCAATCTATTTGCATCACCTTCTCCTCTTTTTATGTCTCTGTCAAATCTCCTTTTGCATTCTTCTTATAAGGATACATGTGCTGGCATATAGGCCCCACCTGGATGATCCAGGATAAATTCCTCTCAAGAACCTTACAATTACCACATCCTTTGCCATATAAGGTAATATTCACAGGTTCCACATTTAGGAAGTGAATATATCTTTGGGGAGTCATTTTTATTCCTGTCATAATAATAAAAGAAATAATCTAACTGCAATATTTAAATTTGTATTGATCAAGCTGTTCAAAATGTGTGCAATGTTTTAAGCATGAGTGTTATGTCAAACAAAGAAGACCTTCTCCAAAAAGATTTTTTCAAGCAATAAATATCTTCAGATTTTAATAGCAGTGTGTTTTATTTTCTATTGGCAAAATTTTCAGAATATTGCTTCCAGAATCTAATTAACTTAAAGCTTAATTTCAAAGATCTCATCTACACGGAATTAGATTCACATATATTTTATATGGATAAATACTTATGAAATAAAAAAATTTTTCACAATAAAAATATTAATAAAAATTCTATTTAATGATATGTTAGACATAATAGTTTTGAGGTAAATTATTAAAGCTTCTATGATAAAAACAGTGAAAGTTTTTTCATAGAATGTTAATAAAATTAATAAATTTTATACAGTCATTACCCATTTCCATTATTAATTATTACTCTAGCAAACAAGTGTATTATCATACTATGAGGAAACAATTTTTTAAAAAAAGAGGCAGCAGTTTCATGGAAAATAAACTTTCTTGAATTGTGAAAGAAATTATAAAAATTTTGGATTATACTTAAGTGATCTTGAAAAAATAAATTTATAAAATAAAATAATAAAAATGCACATATTCTGAATTTGTATCTTTAGATGATCAATATCAGTTTAAATCCTTTATTAGAAATACAAATTAATAAAGAAGCTTAAAAGTCAAGTGGTAAGCAGGTCCTTCAGCAGCTTTAGGAACATTTGCAGATGGCAACATCCCAAGAGCTTGGGCTTTAATGATCAAACTTAGAGGGAAGGGAAATTTTGTGCCTTTACAAGGTAGGGAGTAAGAACAAACACGGTGGGATTCCCTGGTGGCACAGTGGTTGAGAGCCCGCCTGCCGATGCAGGGGACACGGGTTCGTGACCTGGTCCGGGAAGATCCTACATGCTGCAGAGCGGCTAGACCCGTGAGCCATGGCCACTGAGTCTGCGCGTCCAGAGCCTGTGCTCCACAATGGGAGAGACCACAACAGTGAGAGGCCCAAGTACCACACACACACACACACACAAAAAGAACAAACACCCTACACAATACCAAGATTCTCAATGATAACATGAATTACAAATATCTGTCCAAAGATGCAGCAAGTCATTTAGAAAGTTATGATTATCTTGGGTTCTGGGTAGGAAAAGAAAGCAACTGTCCCATGAACATTTAAAATAATGGCTTATTTACATTCACAAACGTCTTGGGAGTGGGGATGGGATGGTCTGCATTTAAATACCTCAGGGAAATACTAGAAGAACTTTGTTCTAACTGTGAGGTGTTGGGTAAGAGCACAGGTTTATTTAAACCCATGCTTGAGAATACTGCCTGGTGACTGGAGTAAGAACGTAGGCTGACATCCACAGATATACACATGCAGCAACAAAGTATTCTGGTTGAAATAAAAAACAAATAAATCAACACAAAACAAAACATGGTGTAGAATTCTAGCAGTGCTAGGGAGTACTGAAAATGTACTTGAAAAGTTATGTTCCATTCAATACCTAGAACAATTAAAGTGTCTCTCAAATAAATTCCTTCCATTAATAGTGTCACTACTGCTTTTTGTCTCTTTTCCTCTGCACTACCAAAATAGACTCCTACTTGTTTTCCTGGTTTTCTAGTGCCTCTCTCCTTTTAACCATCATTCACATTTCTCTGCCTGATTCACTCCTCTAAAATTTTTACTTCTTCAGACCTCTTCTACTCAAAACCTTTAATGATACCACATTAGCAATAAAATTAGGCACATGCACATGAATATGGAATTTAAAATGGCTTGGATTCTCTATAGTTTTGACTGAGTTCCCAGTGCTCATGAATAAGTACCTTATTAACTTATTAACTTGAATTGGGCTATTTGAACTGCTCTCCTGAATCAAGATGTGCAAACCCTGTATTGACTCATGTTATTTTTCCTGCCTGCAACTATCACTCCCAGCCACCGTCCAACCATGTACAAAAAATCCTCTCTCTCATTTAGTTTCCATTGTATCTGTTGGAAAATAGTAATTTAAGAATATTTTCATATTTAATATATATGTCCATGAGACATTGAAATTTATTGTAATGTGTGATATTTGTATTGCATCTTATTAATTTTTGGGGGGTAAATTTTATAAATTTATTTGTGGGTGATACACTTTGTATATTATAAATACACTAGGGGAGACATATACATAATGATATAAAATAATTATTTTATATCATATTCTTAATTTAAAAACACACTTTTAAGGGGATACCTTCAAGATGGTGGAGGAGTAAGACGTGGAGATCATCTTCTTCCCCACAAATACATCAAAAATACATCTACATGTGGAACAACTCCTACAGAACACCTACTGAATGCTGGCAGAAGACCTCAGACTTCCCAAAAGGCAAGAAACACCCCAGATACCTGGTAGGGCAAAAGAAAAAAGAAAAAACAGAGACAAAAGAATAGGAATGGGACCTGCACTTCTGGGAGAGAGCTGTGAAGGAGGAAAAGTTTCCACATACTACGAAGCCTCTTCACTGGCAGAGATGGGGTGGGGAGGTCGGTGGCGGGTGGGAAGCTTCAGAGCCACGGAGGAGAGCACAGCAACAGGGGTGCAGAGGGCAAAGGGGGGTGATTCTTGTACAGAGGATCGGTGCTGACCAGCACTCACCAGACTGAGAGGCTTCTCCGCTCATCCGCCAGGGCAGGTGGAAGCTGAGAACTGAGTTTTGGGCTTTAGAAGTCAGATCCCAGGGAGAGGACTGGGGTTGGCTGTGTGAACACAGTGTGAAGGGGACTAATGCACCACAGCTAACCAGTAGGCAGTCCAGGAAAAAGTCCAGAACTGTCTAAGAGTCAAGAGACCATTGTTTCAGGGTGCACGAGGAGAGGGGATTCAGAGCACCATCTAAATGAGATCCAGAGATGGGTGCGAGCCACAGTTATCACAGAAGACACCAGAGATGGACAAGAAATGCTAAGGCTGCTGCTACAGCCACCAAGAAGGCTGTGTGAAAGCACAGGTCATTATCCACACCTCCACTTCCAGGAGCCTGTTCAACCCGCCTCTGCCAGGGTCCCGTAATCCAGGAACAACTTCTCTGGGAGAACACACGGTATGATTCAGGCTGGTGTAACATCACACCAGCCTTTGCTGCTGCAGGCTCACCCCGCATTCCGTACCACTCCCTCTCCCTGGCCAGAGTGAGCCAGAGCCACCTAATCAGCTGCTACTTTAACCTCATTCTGCCTGGGCAGAAAAGAGACACCTCAGTTGACCTACACACAGAGGCAGGCCAAATCCAAAGCTGAACCCCAGGAGCTGTGTGAACAAAGAAGAGAAAGAGAAATTTCTCCCAACAGCAGTAGATTAAATCTCCACAATCAACTTGATGTACCCTACATGTGTGGAATAGCTGAATAGACAACGAATCAACCCAAAATTGAGATGGTGGGCTTTGGAAGCAACTGGAGACTTGGGATTTCCTTTCTGCATCTAATTTGTTTCTGGTTTATGTTTATCATAGTTTAGTATTTAGAGTTTTTGGATAGATAAATCTATCATTGGTAGATTTTTTTTATTGATTTGGGTGCTCTCTTCCATTTTTTTTATATGTATATATATATTTTTCCTTTTTCTCTTTCTCTGAGTGTGTCTGTGTATGCTTCTCTCTGTGATTTTGTCTGTATAGTTTTGCTCTTACCATTTGTCCTAGGGTTCTGTCTGTCGGTTTTTTGATTTTTTAGTAAGTTTTAGCACTTGTTTTCATGGGTGGATTTGTTTTTTTGGTGTGGTTGCCCTCTTTTTTCTTTCTCTCTTTCTTTTCTTCATATTATTTTTTATTTTTTTAAATATTTTTTTCTATTTTAATAACTTTATCTTATTTTGTTATTATTTTTTCTCCTTTCTTTCTATCTCTCTTTTCTCACTTTTCCTCTGAGCCGTGTGGCTGACAGGGTCTGGGTGCCCTGGCCGGCAGTCAGGCCTGAGCTTCTGAAGTGGGAGAGCCGAGTTCAGGACACTGGTGCACCAGAGACTGTCCAGCCCCAAGGAATATCAAACAGCAAAAGTTCTCCCAGAGATCTCCATTTCAACGCTAAGACCCAGCTCCACTCAACAACCAGCAAACTAAAGCACTGTACACCCTATACTAAAAAACTAGCAAGACAGGAACACAAACACACCCATTAGCAGACAGGCTGCCTAAAATCATAATAAGTTCACAGACACCACAAAAAAACATCAAAGGACATGGTCCTGCCCACAAGAAAGACAAAATGCAGCCTCATCCTCCAGAACACAGGCACAAGTACCCTCTACCAGGAAGCCTACACAACACACTGAACCAACCTTACCCACTGGGAGCAGACGCTAAAAACAAGGGGAACTATGAACATGGAGGCTGCAAAATGGAGACCCCAAACACAGTAAGTTAAACAAAAGAGAAGACAGAGAAATACACAGCAGATGAAGGAGCAAGGAAAAAACCCACCAGACCAAACAAATGAAGAGGAAATAGGCAGTCTACATGAAAAAGAATTAAGAATAATGATAGTAAAGATGATCCAAAATCTTGGAAATAGAATGGAGAAAATACAAGAAATGTTTAACAAAGACCTGGAAGAAATAAACAGCAAACAAACAATGATGAACAACACAATATATGAAATTAAAAATTCTCTAGAAGGAATAAATAGCAGAAAAAGTGAGGGAGAAGGGATAAGTGACCTGGAAGATAAAATATTGGAAATAACTACCACAGAGCAATATAAAGAAAAAGGAATGAAAAGAATTGAAGACAGTCTCAGAGACCTCTGTGACAACACTAAACACACCAACATTCAAATTATAGGGGTCCCAGAAGAAGAAGAAGAGAAAAAGAAAGGCACTGAGAAAACATTTGAAGGGATTATACTAGAAAACTTCCTTAACATGGGAAAGGAAAGAGATAATCAAGTCCAGGAAGTTCAGAGAGTCCCATACAGGATAAATCCAAGGAGAAACACGCCAAGACACATATTAATCAAGCTATCAAAAATTAAATAGAAAGAAAAAATATTTAAAGCAGCATGGAAAAGCAACAAATAACATACAAAGTGATCCCCATAAGGTTAACAGCTGATCTTTCAGCAGAAACTCTGCAAGCCAGAAGGGAGTGAAAGGACATATTTAAAGTGATTAAAGGCAAAAACCTACAACCAAGATTACTCTACCCAGCAAGGATCACATTCAGATTTGAAGGAAAAATTAAAACATTTACAGACAAGCAAAAGCTGAGAGGATTAAGGACGACAAAACCAGCTTTACAACAAATGCTAAAGGAACTTCTCTATGCAGGAAATACAAGAGAAGAAAAAGAACTAGAATAAAAAACCTAAAACAATTAAGAAAATGGTAACAAGAACATGGATATTGATTACTACCTTAAATGTAAATGGATTAAATGCTCCAAACAAAAGACATAGACTGGATGAATGGATACAAAAACAAGACCCATATATATGCTGTCTACAAGAGACCCATTTCAGACCTAGGGACACATACAGGCTGAAAGTGAGGGGATGAAATAAGATACTCCATGCAAATGAAAATCAAAAGAGAGCTGGAGGAGCAGTTTCATAACAGAAAAAATAGACTTTAAAATAAAGAGAATTACAAGAGACAAAGAAGGACACTACATAATGATCAAGGGATCAAACCAAGAAAAAGAGATAACAATTGTAAATATTTATACAGCCAACATAGGAGCACCTCAATACATAAGGCAAATGCTAAGAGCCATAAAAGGGGAAATTGACTGTAACACAATCATAGTAGGGGACTTTAACACTACAATTTTACCAATGGACAGATCAACAAAAATGTATATAAATAAGGAAACACAAGCTTTAAATAGTACATTAAACAAGATGGACTTAATTGATATTTATCGGACATTCTATTCAAAAGCAAAAGAATACAATTTCTTCTCAAGTGTTCATGAAACATTCTGCAGGATAGATCATATCTTGTGTCACAAATCAAGTCTTGGTAAATTTAAGAAAATTGAAATCATATCAAGTATCTTTTCTGACCACAACACTATGAGACTAGATATCAATTACAGGAAAAAAACAGTAAAAAAATAGAAACACATGGGGGCTAAAGAATACACTACTAAATAATCAAGAGGGGCTTCCCTGGTGGAGCAGTGGTTGCGCGTCCGCCTGCCGATGCAGGGGAACCGGGTTCGCGCCCCGGTCTGGGAGGATCCCATGTGCCGCGGAGCGGCTGGGTCCGTGGGCCATGGCCGCTGGGCCTGCGCGACCGGAGCCTGTGCTCCACGACGGGGGAGGCCGCAGCAGGAGGAGGCCCGAATACCACACACACACACACAAAATCAAGAGATCATTGAAGAAATCAAAGAGGAAATAAAAAATTGCCTAGAAACAAATGACAATGAAACATGATGACCCAAAACTCATGGGATGCAGCAAAACCAGTTCTAAGAGGGAAGATTATAGCAATACAGTCCTACTTCAAGAAACAAGAAGCATCTCAAACAACCTAACATTACACCTAAAGCAATTAGAGAAAGAAGAAAAAAAATCCACAGTTAGCAGAAGGAAAGAAATCATAAACATCAAATCAGAAATAAATGATATAGAAATGAAGAAACAATAGCAAAGATAAATAAAATTAAAAGTTGGTTCTTTGAAAAGATAAACAAAATTGTAAAAGCATTAGCCAGACTCATCAAGAAAAAAGGGAGAAGACTCAAATCAATAGAATTAGAAATGAAAAAGAAGAAGTAACAACTGACACTGCAGAAATACAAAGGATCATGAGAGATTACTACAAGCAAATGTATGCCAATAAAATGGACAACCTGGAATAAATGGACAAATTCTTAGAAAAAAACAGCCTTCGGAGACTGAGCCAGGAAGATATACAAAATATGACCAGACAAAACACAAGCACAGAAATTGAAACTGTGATTAAAAATCTTCCAACAAACAAAAGCCCAGGACCATATGGCTTCACAGGCGAATTTTATCAAACATTTAGAGAAGAGCTAACACCTATCCTTCTCAAATTCTTCCAAGATATAGAAGAGAGAGGAACACTCCCAAACTCATTCTATGAGGCCACCATCACCTTGATACCAAAACCAAACAAAGATGTCACAAAGAAAGAAAACTACAGGCCAATATCACTGATGAACATAGATGCAAAAATCCTCAACAAAATACTAGCAAACAGAATCCAACAGCACATTGAAATGATCATACACTGTGATCAAGTGGAGTTTATCCCAGAGTTGCAAGGATGCTTCAATATGCGCAAATCAATCAATGTGATAAAACATATTAAGAAATTGAATGAGAAAACACATATGATCATCTAAATCAAAAGCTTTTGAGAAAATTCAACACCGATTTATGATAAAAACCCTCCAGAAAATAGGCAGAGAAGGGACTAAACTCACCATAGTAAAGGCCATATATACAAACCCACAGCCAACATCTTTCTCCATGGTGAAAAACTGGAACCATTTCCACTAATTTCAGGAAAAAGACAAGGTTGCCCACTCTCACCACTATTATTCAACCTAATTTTGGAAGCTTTAGCCACAACAATCAGAGAAGAAAAAGAAATAAAAGGAATCCAAATTGGAAAAGAAGAAGTAAAATTAAAAGTTGGTTCTTTGAAAAGATAAACAAAATTGTAAAAGCATTAGCCAGACTCATCAAGAAAAAAGGGAGAAGACTCAAATCAATAGAATTAGAAATGAAAAAGAAGAAGTAACAACTGACACTGCAGAAATACAAAGGATCATGAGAGATTACTACAAGCAAATGTATGCCAATAAAATGGACAACCTGGAATAAATGGACAAATTCTTAGAAAAAAACAGCCTTCGGAGACTGAGCCAGGAAGATATACAAAATATGACCAGACAAAACACAAGCACAGAAATTGAAACTGTGATTAAAAATCTTCCAACAAACAAAAGCCCAGGACCATATGGCTTCACAGGCGAATTTTATCAAACATTTAGAGAAGAGCTAACACCTATCCTTCTCAAATTCTTCCAAGATATAGAAGAGAGAGGAACACTCCCAAACTCATTCTATGAGGCCACCATCACCTTGATACCAAAACCAAACAAAGATGTCACAAAGAAAGAAAACTACAGGCCAATATCACTGATGAACATAGATGCAAAAATCCTCAACAAAATACTAGCAAACAGAATCCAACAGCACATTGAAATGATCATACACTGTGATCAAGTGGAGTTTATCCCAGAGTTGCAAGGATGCTTCAATATGCGCAAATCAATCAATGTGATAAAACATATTAAGAAATTGAATGAGAAAACACATATGATCATCTAAATCAAAAGCTTTTGAGAAAATTCAACACCGATTTATGATAAAAACCCTCCAGAAAATAGGCAGAGAAGGGACTAAACTCACCATAGTAAAGGCCATATATACAAACCCACAGCCAACATCTTTCTCCATGGTGAAAAACTGGAACCATTTCCACTAATTTCAGGAAAAAGACAAGGTTGCCCACTCTCACCACTATTATTCAACATAGTTTTGGAAGCTTTAGCCACAACAATCAGAGAAGAAAAAGAAATAAAAGGAATCCAAATTGGAAAAGAAGAAGTAAAGCTGTCACTGTTTGCAGATGACATGATACTATACATAGAGAATCTTAATGATATTATGAGAAAACTACTAGAGCTGATCAATACATTTAGTAAAGTAGCAGGATGAAAAATTAATGCACAGAAATATCTTGCATTCCTATACACTATCGATGAAAAATCTAAAAGAGAAATTAATGAAACACTCCCATTTACCATTGCAAAATAAAGAATAAAAGAGGAATAAACCTACTAAGAAGACAAATTATCTATATGCAGAAGAGTATAAGACACTGATGAAAGAAATTACAGATGATACAAACAGATGGAGAGGTATACCATGTTCTTGGTTTGGAAGAATCAATATTGCAAAAATGACTATACTACCCAAAGCTATCTACAGATTCAGTGCAATCCTTGTCAAACTACCAATGACACTATTCACAGAACTAGAAAGAAACATTTCACAATTTGGATGGAAATACCATAGACCCTAAATAGCCAAAGTAATCTTGAGAATGAAAAACGGAGCTGGAGGAATCAGACTCCCTGACTTCAGACTATACTACAAAGCTACAGTAATCAAGACAGTATAGTACAGGCACAAAAACAGAAATACAGATCAATAGAACAGGATAGAAAGCCCAGAGATAAACCCATGCACATATGGTCACCTTATCTTTGATAAAGGAGGGAAGACTATACAATGGAGGAAAGATAGTCTCTTCAGTAAGTGGTGCTGGGAAAACTGGACAGCTACATGTAAAAGAATGAAATTAGAACACTCTGTAGCACGATACACAAAAATAAACTCAAAATCAATTAAAGAACTAAATGTAAGGCCAAACGCTATCAAACTCTTAGAGGAAAACATAGGCAGAACACTCTATGACATAAATCACTGCAAGACCCTTTTTAACCCACCTCTTAAAGAAAGGGAAATTAAAAGAAAAATAAACAAATGGGACCTAATGAACCTTAAAATCTTCTGCACAGCAAAGGAATCCATGACAAGATGAAAAGACAAACTTCAGAATGGGAGGAAATATTTGCAAATGAAGCAACTGACAAAGGATTAATCTCAAAACTACACAAACAGCTCATGCAGCTCAATATCAAAAAACAAACAACCCAATCCAAAAATGGGCAGAAAACCTCAATAGACATTTTTCCAAAGAAGATATACAGATTGCCAACAAACACATGAAAGGATGCTCAACATCACTAATCATTAGAGAAATGCATATCAAAACTACAATGAGGTATCACCTCACACCAGTCATAATGGCCATCATCAAAAAATCTACAAACAATAAATAGTGTGGAGAAAAGGGGACCCTTTTGCACTGTTGGTGGGAATGTAAATTGATACAGTAACTATGGAGAACAGTATGGAGTTTCCTTAAAAAACTAAATATAGAACTCCCATACTACCCAGCAATCTCACTACTCTGCATATACCCTGAGAAAACCATAATACTAAAAGAGTCATGTACCACAATGTTCATTGCAGCTCTATTTACAATAGCCAGGACATGGAAGCAACCTAAGTGTCCATCAACAGATGAATGGTTAAAGAAGATGTGGCACATATATACAATGGAATATTACTCAGCCATAAAAAGAAACGAAATTGAGTTATTTGTAGTGAGTTGGATGGACCTCAAGACTTTGTACACAGTGAATTATGTCCAAAAGAGGAAAAACTAATACCATAGGTGAACACATATATATGGAATCTAAGAAAAAAAAACGTTATGAAGAACCTAGGGGCCGTACAGTAATAAAGACACAGATGTAGAGAATGGGCTTGAGGACTTGGGGAGGGTGAAGGGTAAGCTGGGATGAAGTGAGAGAGTGATATTGATCTATATACACTACCAAATGTAAAATAGATAGCTAGTGGGAAGCAGCCGCATAGCACAGGGAGATAGCTCCGTGCTTTGTGTCCACCTAGAGTGGTGGGATAGGGAAGGTGGGAGGGAGATGCAAGAGCGAGGAGATATGGGGATATATGTATATGTATAGCTGATTCACTTTGTTATACAGCAGAAACTAACACACCATTGTAAAGGAAATATACTCCAATAAAGATGTTAAATATAAAAACACACCTTTATATATTTTTTTTAATTGTTAATTCTTTGAGATCAAACCCAAACCTTACATTTAGCTCCTCAAATACTTGAGTTTATTTGATTTTAAATCCATTTGTTTTAATCTCCACAAAGCAACTAGTTTAGTGTTTTGCACATCATAAATGTTTAGTAAAAATATTAATTGACTAAATTCCAAGAAGAAATTCCATAACAGCACTTATTTACAAAAGAGATCATCTTTGATACAATGCACAACCAGGGCATTTCTCTTGGTTTCTGAGTACAGGCAATAAACTCTTTTTATCCAAATTTAAACAGAAAAAGTTTTATTAGAAGGTGTTAGAAGGCTATAGAAGAGCCATGGAACATGGTTTCAAAACTATAGAGTCAAAAAAAAAAAATCAGCCAGTGAATAAGTCCACCACAGCATGGAGCTCTTAGAGGGAACCTGTCTCTTGCCAATCATCAGTAGTTATGCTAAGGGTGAAATTAGAACCACCATGCTTATAAGAGGAGCTGTTCCTTGACTCCTTCCAAATGTTGTATAGCATATCTTCAGAGCAAAGCTCAGGCCATAATCAAAATTAAAGTGCTTACGTTGGATCCAGGAAATGTAGTCTTAGCCTTCACAGTAGAGGAAGACAGATTATAAGTGTCTGGAAGAGGTATTGAGGAATATAATCTGCAGAATCTACCACACTCAGAAATTATTTCTCACAGAAATATTTATAACAACAATGTGTATTATGACAAATTTTAAAAGTAAGAAGGAGATTACACTTATATTTTTCAGTCATTATCCCATTTCCACTGTCTTATATTATAGAAAGTTGGTTGCATATATAGTGAGAGTTGAACATAATGACTAAAAATAAAAATGATTATTTGATAGATTCAAAATTTTTATTCCTTGTGATTTCTTGAAAACAACAGACTTCCAAATTGCCTTTCACTAGTGTTGTTCATAGTACCATGCTAACGTTTGTCTTATTTAATGACACATCAAATTTAAACTGGCTTTTATTTTACCTGGATTATGAATTGAAAACACAGTGTTCTGCCATAATTCTTAGTGGTTGACTGATTGCAATGACATAATTTCCTTAAATTTCTACTCGATGATAGTAAAGCAAAAAATTTTGTTTTAATCAAAATTTAACAATGAAAGTAAGTTTCAATATACTAAGATTAAATCAGCAAATACTATTTCTCTCTGTTAAAGAAAATATATGCTAAGTGTTAATGCAAACCATTTATACTGAGCAGTAAAGAGTTAACTTATTTACTTCTGGAAGTAGTATGTGATAACTTTGGTCTAAAGGCACACACCAACATCAAATTATTCATTAATTTTTTTCATTCAACTATATATCAAGCACCTACAAATTCTAACCACTCCTTTGGACACTGAAAAATAAGATGAACACATTCCAGAGGAATTTTACATCTATTGGGAAAACTGAGTCTTAAGCTATTAATTGTGGCATAACATGATTAGTGTTAAGATAAAACAGAGGTTAGTAAATTTTGGCCCATGGGCTAAATCTCACTCAAGGCTTATTTTAGTACAGGTCTCCAGTTAAGAACATATTTTACATATTTAAGGGGAGGAGGAGGAGAAGAAGCAGATGAAGGAGAAGGAGAAGAAGTAGAAGATGAAGCAGAAGCAACAGCAACAGAGACTGTACATGACGAGCAAAACAGTTACTTACTACCTGGTCTTTTACAGAAAAAGTTTGCTGAGTCCTCATATGTGGGATAAACGGAGATCTCTAGAAGCAAAGAGACAGAAGTATAACCTAATTGGTCTTCAAAAAATGTCTTCATAATAAATAAATTTAGTGAGATGAAGGTTAATGATCTTCTCCAGGATGTGGGAACAGCATGTGTAAAGGCCTAGAGGAGGAGTGTACCACTAGAACTTATGAAAGTATAGAACGTCTGAAACATGAACAGAAAGGAGAAGAATGACTCAATGTAAACTTGGAGACTCAGACCTGGCCCAGATGCAAACGGACTTTTACATATTAAGGATTTTATATTTTAATCTATTGATGATGGGAAGAAAAAATATTGATAAGGAGATGAATGATATGATAAACTTTACTTTAGTACCAGTTAGTATAGCTGAATGTATAGGGTATAGTATAACTGAAGAAAAGAGAGTGGGAACAGAGGAGAGGAAAAAAAGAATTTAAAGTGGTGACAGGAATCTGGTTCTGGGTAAGATGGAATAAGCACACAGACATATCATAGTACAAATCCTAAAAGCCAAAGACAAGGAGAATATATTGAAGCAGAAAGAGAAAAATAACTCATCACTGACAAGCAAACCATAATAAGATTAACAGTTGACTTCTCATTAGAAACTATTTGAAACCAGAAGACAATGGGATAATATATTCAAAGTGCACCAAAAATGAAACAAAACAGTTTCAACAAAGAATTCTATATCTAACAAAAATATCTTTCAAAACTAAAGAAAAGCATTCCTAGTTAAATAAAACCTGAGATTATCCATTGCTAGCACATACTCCTTAAAAGAAATGCTAAAGGAAGTTCTTCAGACTGAAAGCAAAGAACACAAAACAATAATTCAAATCTGCTTGAAAAATCAAAAAGTGACACTAAAGGTAAATATGTAATTACAGAAGGTGGCATAAACATATATTTATTATCCTTCTTCTCTTACCTATCTTAAACAATGATTTGTGAAATAACAAGTGCATAATTCTGATTTGGGTCTATAATATAAAAATATAATATACTTGCCAATAACAGCACAAGGAGGCAGAGAGGAGAAACTTATAATGGACTAAGGAAATGACATCAGATGGTAACTCGAATTTACAGGAATAAATGAAGATAACTTGATATAGTAAATAAGGTGTTTAATATAGCAAACTTGATAGAGTAAATAAGGTGTTTAATATAGCAAACACTATAAATACATACTTGCCCTCTCTTTTTCTCACAGTTTCTTTAAAAGACATAAAACTACATAAAATAATAATGATAATTTATTGTTCAGTTTGTAACATATATGAATGCAATATGTACAATAATAGTGCACAAAGAGTGAAAAGGAAATATAGCTATATATTGTAGCATTTCTATATCTAACTGGAAATAAGTTAGTAAAAATTTGAAGTAGGTTCTGATAAATTGAGAGGTATATGGTTAGCCCTAGAGCAAATATTAGAGAAATAAGAAATATAGTAAAAAAACAAAAACAAAAAAAACCAGTTTTTCTAGTCCAACAACTAAGGAGCTTAGGAGACAAAACTGTGTCCTAACAACAAGTAGAAAGCTAAAAAAAACTGAAAAATCAAGAATTCTTTACTCATAAGAGATATGAAGTCATAGGTCAAACTGCTGCCCACAAAATCGAAGAGACTAACAAGTAAATACAGAGAATCACAACTTACTAGAGCAGAAACCTCAATAAACACCAGGATTGAGGTAGAAAGATCATAACTTTAATTGACAAAATGCTGAAGGTTCACTGCAGACAAATCTGAGAATTAAAAACTCCAAGAGGACCCAGACAACAGAGAATCCTCATTCTTTTATGGCTTTTACCTCCTGAATCTCTACCAGGTTCCTACAGTAAATATATAGAAAAATTCCCTCATGCTTCTGGAGTGAAATAGGACTGCACACTTTGTTCTTAAAAAGGCCTGCCTTTAGGAGAAACCTAGTTAGGTCGAGCTTAACCTAACAGGGTTTTATAAAAGGTTAACTGAACGGAAGAAAGGGAAATTCCTAACTCCAGTCCACGCTGGACAACCTGCCCTATCTAATGGGGGCGAGGGGGAGGGAGGACTGAGAAGTATGTATGAAGTTCGTATTCCAGAGGCATAGGCTCGCTATAAGACTGAGACCTCCTCCCCCTACACCTTACGACCATATTACTAAAATCTATAATAGCAATCTAGTACCCAGTATATCATGCCTAGCTATCAAGCAAAACATTTAAAAACATACTAAAAAGCAAAAGTCACAGATGGAAGAGACAGAGTAAGCATCAGAATGAGACATGCCAGGGATGTTTGAAATTATCAGATTGGGAATTTATATGCTAAGGGTTCTAATGAATAAAGTAGACAGCAAGCAAGAACAAATAAGCAATGGAAGCAGAGAGAGGGAAGTCCTATTAAAAAATAATAAAAATAAATTATTGAATTAAAAAGTAATATAACAGAAATAAAGAACATCTTTGATAGGGTTATCAGCAGACTGCACACAGCTGAGAAAGAATCTGTGAGCTCTAGGATATCTAATCAGAAACCTCAAAAAGTGAAAGACAAAGAGAAGAAAGACTTAAAAATAAATAGAATAGTCAAGAACTGTGGGACAACTACAAAAGGTACAACATGCCTAATGGGACTATCAGAAGAAAAAAAAAGAGAGAAAGGAAAAGGAGAAATATTTGAAACAGTAATGACTGAGAATTTCTCTAAATTAATAATAGACACCAAACCATAGATCCATCCAGAAGCTCAGAGAACACGTAGCAGGATAAATGCAGAATAAATGCCCCCCCAGAAAACAAAAACAAAACAAACAAAAGACCAAACAAGTACACCTCAGCATTTTATTTTCAATTTATAGAAAAACAGAGATAAAGAAAAAATTCTAAAAGAAGCCAGAGGATAAAGCATCTTACATGTAGAGGATCAATGATAAAAATTACAACCAACTCCTCAGAAATTATGCAAACCAGAAGAGAGAGGAGTGAAATATTGAAAATGTTAAGAGAGAAAATCCATCAATGGAGAATTCTTGACTCTGCAAAATTATCCTTCAAAAGTGATGGAGAAATAAACACTTTCTCAGGCAAAGAAAAATTAAAGGAATTTGTTGCCTCTATACCTGGTTTGCAAGAAATGTTAAATTCTTTAGAGAGAAAGGTAATTATATAGGCCAGAAACTCAGCTCTATATAAAGAAAGGGAAAGTCTCAGAGAAGGAATAAAGTGAAGGTAACATAAAAACTTTTATTTTTCTACTTCTTAATTGATCTAACAGCAGTTTGTTCAAAATAATAATAGCAACACTGTTTTTGACTATGTATTATATATATATATATATATATATATATATATATATATATATATATGGCTAGCTATGTTACATATGAGTAGAGTCACTGACAGCAATGCTACAAAAGATAGGAGGGAGGAACGAGGATTATTTTATTATAAGGTAGTCACACTACCTATGAATCAGTAAGTGTTATTTGTAAGTGGACATGGATTGGTTATAAGTGTACTTCCTAAACTCTAGGGCAACCACTAAAAACAGTAAAAACTTTTACTAAAAACAGTGTAACTGACATGCTAAGAGAGAAAATGGAATCATATGAAATGTTCAGTTAAAACCACAAAAGGCAGAAAATGAGTAGAAGCCAAAAACAAAGAACAAGGGTAACAAATAGAAAACAGTAACAAATATGGCAAATATTATCCAAATATATCAATAATCACTTTGAATGTCAATGGTTTAAATGTACCAATTAAAAGACAGAGATTGTCAGAGTGGATAAAAAGAAAAGAGACCCAACAATATGCTGTCTACAAGAAACCCACTTTAAATATAAAGACACATATAGATTCAAAATAAATGTATGGAGAAAATACACCATTCTAATACTAATCAAAAGAAAGTGCAAATAGCTATATTAACTTCAGACAGAGCAGACTTCAAAGTAAGGAATGTTATGAGAGATAAAGAGGGCATTACATAATGATAAAGAGGTCAATTGTCCAGGAAGGTATAATGATCCTTAACATATATGTGTTAACAACAGAGTGTCAAAATATGTGAAGCAAAAATGATAGAACTTCAAAGATAAATAGACAAATCTACTATTATATTTGGAGACTTCAACTCCTCTCTCTCAAAAAGGGAAAGATCCAACAGGAGTTGAATTCAATACCACCATTGGTGAACTGAATAGAGGATATCTATAGACTACAACAGCAGATGACTCATTCTCCTCAAGGTCACATGGAATATTCACCAAGAGAGACCACATTCTGCACAATAAAACATGACTTAAATTTAGAAGGATAAAAATCATACAATGTGTGCTCTTAGACCACAATGGAATTAACTAGAAATCAATAACAGAAAGATAATTGGAAAATTTCAAAATATGTAGAGATTAAGCAACACACGTCCAAATAATACATAGGTCAAAGAAGAAATCTCAAGAGTAATTTAATAATATTTTGAATTAAATGTAAATGAAAACACAATTTATCAAAATTTGTGGAATGCAGTGAGAGCAGTGTTTCAAGGGAAATTTATAGCATTGAATGCATTTATTAGGGAAGAAGAAGTAGCTAACATAAAAAAATCTAATCTTCCAACTTAGGAAATTAGAAAAAGAAAACAAATTAAATCTTAAGTAAGCACATGGAATAAAATAATAAAAATTAGGGCAGAAATCAATGAAATTAAAAACAAAAATAGAGAAAAGCAACAAAACCCAAAGCTGGTTCTATAAACAACAATGAAAAGGGGAATTTGAAATTTAGAATGCAATACTATTTACCTTAGCATCCCCCAAAATGAAATACTTAGGTATAAATCTAACAAGTATGTATACGATCTATACAAGGAAAACTATAAAACTCTGATGAAAGAAATTAAAGAGCTAAATTAAAGTAGAGATATTCCATGCTCAGGATAGGAAGATATTATTGTCAAAATGTCATTTCTTCTCAAGTGGATCTATAGATTCAATTCAATCCAAATTAAATTCCCAAGTTTTTTTGTGAACATTGATTAACTGATTCTAAAATTTATATGGAGAGGCAAAAGATCCAAAAGAGCCACCACAATATTGAAGGTGAAGAACAAAGTTGGAAGACTGGTACTATCTAAGTTCAAGTCTTGTTATAAAGCAACGGTAATCAAGACAGTGTGATATCGACTTAATGATAGACAAATACATCAATGAAACTGAATAGAGTGCTGAGAAATGTACCCCATAAACATATTTAACAGATCTTTGACAAAGGAAGAAAAGTAATATAATGGAGCAAAGGAGATCTCTTCAACAAATGGTGCTGGAACATCTACATGCAAAAAAATGAATCCAAACACAGACCTTTCATCTTTCACAAAACTAACTCAAAATGCATCATAGACATAAATGTAAAAATGCAAAATTATAAAACTTCCAGAAGGTAACATAAGAAAAAATAATCTAGGTGACCTTGGGTATAGTGATGTCTTCATTAAAATTAAAGACTTCTGCTCTTCAAAATACATATTAAGAGTATGAGAAGACATGGAGCACATTGGGAGAAAGTATTTGCAAAAGATACCTCTGAAGAACACTGTTATCCAAAATATACAAAGAACTCTTAAAATGCAGCAATAAGAAAAAAAAAATCTGGTAAAAAATAGGCCAAAGACTTTAACAGACACTTCATCAAAGAAGATATATAGATCATAAGCACATGAAAAGGTGCTCCAGTCACATGTCATTAGGGAAGTTAAAATTAAAACAACAAAATACCATTGCAAATCTATGTGAGTGGCCAAAATCTAAAACACTGACAACACCAAATATTAGCAAAGATATGGAGCAACAGGAATTCCCATTGCTGGTGAAAGTACAGAATGGTACAGCCACTTTGAAGTAGATTATTTTACCACATTTTTAAAAAAATTTATTTATTTACTTCTGGCTGTGTTGGGTCTTCGTTGTGACATTCAGGCTTCTCATTGCAGTGGCTTCTCTTGTTGTGGAGCATGGGTCTAGGCACGCAGGTTTCAGTAGCTGTGGCTCACAGGCTCTAGAGAACAGGCTCAGTAGTTGTTGGGCACAGGCTTTGTTGGTCCGCAGCATGTGAAATCTTCCCAAACCAGCGATTGAACCCATGTCTCCTGCATTGGCAGGTGGATTCTTAACCACTGAGCCACCAGGGAAGTCCTGGTACAGCCATTTTGAGAGACAGTTTGGCCATTTCTCACAAAACTAAACATATTTCTATAATACTATCCAGAAATTTCATTCCCTGATACTTACCCAAAGGAGTTGAAAACTTATGTCCACACAAAACCTGCCTGCAAATGTTTTTAGCAGCTTCATTCATAATGCTAAAACCTGAATGCAACTAAGATGTCTTTCAGTAGGTGAATAGTTAAATACACCGTGGTACATCCAGACAATGGTATATTATCCAGTGTTAAGAAGAAATGAGCTATCAAACCATGAAAAGATTTGGAAGAAACTTAAATATTAAAGTGAAAGAAACCAGTCTGTAAAGGCTACATATATATTGTATGATTCCAATTCTGTGAAAATGTGGAAATGGTAAAATCAAAAGAAAGCAGTAAAAAGATCAGTGGTTGCCAGGGGTTTAGGGAGGAGGGAGAGATGAAAATGTGGAGCACAGAGAATTTTTAAGACAGTAACTATTCTGTACAATACTATAATGGTGGATAAATATCATTATACATTTGTCCAACCCACAGAATGTCTAATACCAAAAGTGAGCGCTAATATAAGCTATGGGCTTTGGTTGATGATGTTTCCATGTAGGTTCATTAATTGTAACAAATGAACCACTCTAGTGGAGTATGTTAATAGCAGGGGATAGTGTGCAAGAGTGGGATCAGGGGGTACATTGGAAATCTCTGTACCTTCTGCTCAGTTTTGCTGTGAACTGAAAGCTTCTCTAAACAATAAAGCCTATTAAAAATAATTAAATGAATTAATATGCTATATTACAAAATACTCACCTATGCAAAAGAAGAAAGGAGGAAGAAAAATGCATCACAATCAATGGCACCCCTAGACACAAACCTGTTTCTGGGATGCTCAAGAGTGTCCTTGGGGCTAAAAGTTTTGACACCCTGCAGAGCTAATTGATCTAGAAGGACTGATGTCAAAAAGTTGGGATTTAGAGCCTAGAACTTCAAATTTCATTTGGTATAAATTCTGTGACTGTAACTCTCCATTTTTGGCTTGTGAAGATTAGAAAATTTTTTACAATTGCTATATTTGCATATTTTATCTTTTAAAACTAAATTTCTTACTATATTTTTAGTATCTCTAATTATTATGTTTGTTGTATTATATCCAACCTGGAAAAGATGGAGCATACTGATATAAGCAGGATAACAATAAAATGTATACAAATGGTTCATTAATGTCAAGTTAATTTACCATTTTTTCTTATACACATGATACACATAGAAACAGGTTGATTAGTGAGATCAGCTGGTTTCCATTTTCCATCCAGTCACACCTGGAAAAAATACAACCTGGGAAGACTTTAGCTGGTGTGATACAAACCAGACAGACCCAAATAACAAGAAAGATTGTACACATCCATTAAACTCAATCTCCCTTTGCATATGAAGAAAAAGTAAGAAGACTTAAGAAGTTAACAGAGGAATAGTGCCAGAAATAAGTTTTATTTATTTCATAGATTTCCAGGTATTAATCCTAAATTCTATCAATCTTTTGAATAATTTCCTAGATGTCTCTGAAACTTCATCCAATATATTTTTCTAAAATAAGATCAAAACACAAGTAATTATGCTTTGGAAATCATACTACTGCTAATTTTAAGCCTATTAATAGATAATGAAATTATAATTTGAGCTATGCTCTACATTTTCTGATAAAAATTCAAAATAAATCTTGAGTAAAGTGGAGAAGTGTTATATTTAATGTTTCTCTTTGATATATCAAATTTGTCACCACCATAAAAGAAAATTAGTTTAGGTTGAAAGAACTTGTTATTCACCTAGGAATGTTTATTTATAAGAACCATAGTATTTCAGAGCTGAAAGAAGGCTTGAGAATCATCTAGTGAAACTGCCATTCTTCCCTAAGGAGGATAAATGGTTTTTTAAACTGTACAAGTGTAAAGACCAAATATTTAAACAACCGTGAATCAGTGGAAGAATTATGTTACTTTTGACTTATACGATAAGTCAAAAGTAAGATTGTTCAATGTGATAGTTTCCACCATTACTTTAAAAGCATTTACCAAAAAAGAACTTGAACCCAGCATGTCTAAGAAATTATGTGTCATCTTCTTAACTTTTTGATGCTAAATTTAAATAATTTAGATTGATATTTCAGACTGAAATACATATTATTCATCATTAATAATCAAATACATTAAAACACATAATTATTCCCCTTTTCCAAATCCCATATTCTTTTGGTTCACGTAGTTGAAAAAAATCTTTGATTATGGTTTCTTTCTTCCTCTAAAACCATCTCAAAAATATTAATGTCCTGGTAAATTGGCAAGTTTAAGATATATTTTTTATAAAATAGCCCTGGAACTGAGGCATGGACCAAGAGTTAATATTTCGAATACAGAAGGGAGACCCATGGTAAATCCAAACACCCAATTTAAAAAAAAAAATTCTATACAATAAATATACTGAATCTAGAAATGCTAATTCCCAGTTTTTTACACGTCAGTTTACTACTTGTCTTCTTTTGTTTTGTTTTTTGCGGTACGCGGGCCTCTCACTGCTGTGGCCTCTCCCGCTGCGGAGCACAGGCTCAGCGCAGGCTCAGCGGCCTGGCCCACGGGCCCAGCCGCTCCGCGGCATGTGGGATCTTCCCGGACCGGGGCACGAACCCGCGTCCCCTGCATCGGCAGGCGGACTCTCAACCACTGCGCCACCAGGGAAGCCCAACTACTTGTCTTCTAAGTGTACTTTTGGTCAAAAAATGAATACAGCATTAGGAAAAATACTTCATGAACAAAAACACAACATGACATTCAATTTTTATAAGCAAGAAGAAAATATATATTTGGCTAAATATGGGCTAAACACTGTATTTCCAAAAATGATAAATAAAATATAAAAACAAGCACAGGAAAGAAATTTGGAACAAATTCAGGAAAGAGTGCATAGTCTCAATAAATTGAACAGGTTTATTAGGGAGTCTCAGCTTTTGAAGCATAGGTATTTTTTCCAATAAATGAATCTTCTGTAGGGTGCTATATTAACCTCACTTTTCTATTATATAGCATCTCCCTCAAAGGATAGCTTAGCCAGATTCTGTAATTTCTTCACCATATTTTTTATTGTTAGAATAGTCACATTTTGGAATTTATAACTTAGACTCATTCTTTTTAGAACTTTAATTTCAAACTTAATTCAGAAATGTTCTCCTCCTCCTGGCACAACATCTCTCACTGAAATTATGGATCTGCAGGTTTGAGGTAGGGCACTATAGTGATTCCTGAATGAAGATTCTGACACACCTACCATAGTTCCTCTTATGTTGGTGTCTTAGTTTTGGCTACTATAACAAATAGCATCAGCTGGGTTGGCTTAAAAAACGAACATTCCTCACAATTTTGAAGACTGGGAAGTCCAATATCAAGGTGCAAATAGATTCAATGTCTGATGAGAGCCCTCTTTCTGGTTTGCAGATAGCTGCTTTCTTGCAGTATTTCACATAGCCAAGAAAGTGAGATCAACTCTTTCTCTCTCATCTCTTCTTTTATGGGTGCTAATCTCATTCACAAGGGCTCCACTCTCATGACTTAATTGCCTGCCAAATGTCCCACATCCAAATAACATCACCTTAGCGAATAAAGCTTCAATATATGAATTTTGTGGGACACAAACATCAGTACATAGCCGTTGGCATCTCTTATTTAGTATGCTTCTCATAAATGGAAATATTTTACAAAATGACTCAACGCCACCTACACTTTTTGTGTATACATAACCCAGGAAATGCATGCGTCATTGCCATGCTGAATATTGGAAATGTAGGCAGCTTCACTGCTGCTACTCCTTATCTCAGTCTTATCTATTCTCTATAATGATATTTTTCCCTGATAACATATACAGATAAGAAAACATGCAGCTTATGTAGGTGTTCTACCAGGAGAAAAGAAAAAAAAAATGACTGTAACTTCTCACTGCCTTTATCCTTTATAGTTTGGTCTTTACATTGTCTGCTAGGGTGGGGCAAGAAGGATAGGGGCTGTGGGGAGAAATAGGAGGATGTGGAAGTAAGACTACTTCTGAGATCACTCTTCAAGTCACTATGGAATGATTTTTAATTAAAAAAGCAACAATCTAAATGTCCAGTTGAAAGATAACATTAAATATATTAGAGAAACACATGTGAAGAAATATTATATAAAATATTAAATCTATGAAAAATTACAAATTCCAATAATGTAATGTAATATAAAGAAAATAATCCAAAAATGCTTTAAACTCACCATGACCTGGAGGAAATTTTTTTCCATTTAGTGAGTGTAACTAGCTCATATATGGATAAAGTAGGCCACTCCACATAATATGGACACTTATGGATTAATTTCACCTTATTTTTATTTTTCAGTTGTGTTTTTTCCTGAAAAAAAGTCATTATCAAAATTTATATTACATAATTTTAAAAGAAGAGATAAAAATATAGAAGATAGGGGCTTTCCTGGTGGCGCAGTGGTTGAGGGCCCGCCTGCCGATGCAGGGGACACGGGTTCGTGCCCCGGTCCGGGAGGATCCCACATGCCGTGGAGCGGCTGGGCCCGTGAGCCATGGCTGCACAGGCTGAGCCTGTGCGTCCGGAGCCTGTGCTCCGCAACGGGAGAGGCTACAACAGTGAGAGGCCCACGTACCACACACACACACACACACACACACACACACACACACACAATATATATATATATATATATATAGAGAGAGAGAGAGAGAGAGAGAGAGAGGGAGAGAGAAGATAGATAGATAAATGGCAATAAAAGAAAAATAAAGTTTATATGGATATAACTTAGTATAAAATGTATTTGAATTTTATAGGAGCATGACCACATAACCATACTGAAATTTTAATCTTCAGATCTGCTACTAAAATATTTTCTCACCTTTCAAAATATTTTTAGGCTCCTATAAATATTTTAGCATTAAAAAAAATAACCCTATCATAGTCAAGACGACACTCAAAAGTTGTATTTGATAATACCAAATAAATGATACTGACCTTTTGAAAATAAAAATAAACATTTGAAACTTTTTTTAATCCAGCCACTCTGAAACCAGAGATTTGGAAGGAAGTTGAATCCTGGGAAAGTCTTCTGTATCACCAACACTGAGACCACTCTATCTAAAGAAATCCCAACTACTAAAGACCTAAATCAAGAAGATGGATGTCTCCTCATCTCCCTCCAGCATGAGCAACTCACTGTGGCTGATGTCTGGGCTCTGCAGCACCTGCACCACTGTTAAACCCTATCAAGAGGAGCTGACAGAGCATGACCATGGTGGCTCCCAATCCATCATTTATACAAACTTCCTCTTCCATCCAGGGGAGAAGAAATAGAAGAGAGGGGAATTTGGGGATTTGACTAAAAGAGAATAAATTGTTAAAATTGAAGAAAATAAGTTATCCTAATGCAGCAGAATTAGGGGCTCAGAATTAAGTTGTGATCACCTACTCATGCAGCTCTCGATCTCGATGTATGTTATACATATGAAATAGTGTGCAGATAATTTTCAAGTATTTGTTCTTCCTAAGGTAGACTGTAGAGGTTTAGAGATCTCTGATCATTCTGGTATCCCTCATACATGACATGCTGTTGACACCCAAAACATACAGTCATTGAATGAATGAATAAGTGAATGAATGGATGAATTTTAAATTCATGAAAAACCAAATGCACTCAAACATATAACAAATTATATCCATAGAGACCTTTCCACTTCAACTACTCATCAGAGGCTTAAGTGATGCTCATCAAATAAATCATATTTTTATGGTCTCTAATTCAAGACAATTTCAAATATAAAAGAGATATGGACATCTTCTGTGTAGAGAGGCAAAACTTAGTGTTAATTTATACCCATATTGTGTTAATACATAGATTAGATATGGTCATACCGATTTTAACTTTGCATAATTTTTTGCAGGGATTTTAAGAAGTTCACAATCTTTTTCTGCCACCACTGAGAACGCCTTTGTTTCTGATGCAGTCTGAGCTGTAACTTCCAGGGTTCCAAAGGTACTCCATTGTCCAAGCTGTAAAAACACCAAAAGCTACTTAAACTTCATTATAATTCGTCAACATAAAAATACCAATGATAGTGAAAGGATCAATCTAGTAGAGCCAGCAAAGGGCTAAATGGTAGATGACGCTCCTGCTCCTTGAAAGAAGGGGATCTAAACATGCTTGCATGGATGTCATACTTCTTTTGTCTAATGTCACTTTCCCAAAGCAAAAAAAATGTTTTATTTTTTTTCATTAGCTTGAAACAAATAAGTTATAAGAATAGATCTTCTGTTTTATTCACTGATTCATTTTAAGTGCCTGAAATTGTGCTTGGAACATAGTAGCCATTCAATAAATATTTGTTGTAAGAATGAGGAAAATAGTGTACTTATATCCATGGTCTTCTGTTTATTTTATTATACTCATATGTTGGTAAGTAATAATGGAAATGAACACAGTGTTAGGCAGGTATAAATCACTGACATATATATGTATTCATGTATGGTTTCCTAATTTACTATGCTAAAAATAAATATTAAGCATGGCAAAAATGTTACCACTAGAATAAATATTGTAAGTTATTAAGATGTAGTGAGAATGTGTACAGTTAAAGAGGATTTATATTCATGTTTGCCTTGGAAAATTGAAGGACATCTAGAAAAACAAGGGAAGCTTCTCAGAGAAAACATCAGGTCAATATGGCTATCTAATGATGACATGGGAAAACTTCCACTCTTCCAATTCATATCCGTAGAAAGGCTGAATATTTTTCTTTTTAGTTGAATGAATAGCTGAGATTGAATCTGCAAGTTTGGAAATAAAGAAGGACTTGAAACAATTACTGCTGGAGCCAAAGTGGTCCACAGTGATATCAAACTAAGAGGAAGGCCTAGGGATTGAGTTCTGGAGTTGTTAACCATATTAGAATAGGAAACTCAGGACTATACAGGTGAGGAATTGCAGTTGAACCCTTCTGCCTAAAGCCTAGGCCCTTGAAGGATTGTCCCATATATTACATGGAAACAACAAAAACTCTACCCATTAATCTAGCTGTGGAACTGGGTAGAATTGTCATAAAATCAGGATCCTAGGTCTGCAACTTGTGTGGGTGCAGAGTATGCATTCACACGTAGTACAGGACCCAAAGCTAATGTAAAGCCTGGTACACAACTGAAAAAACCCTAGGATCCAGGAAGGTTCAATTTTAAAACTCTATGTATGAATTCAGAAGACAAGAAACTCCCACGGAATGCAATCCCTGATAATAACAAAATCACTATAGAAAATTGCAAGCCACACAAGTGGACAAACCCCTATGAGGAAAGTCAAGAAAAAGAGAACCAGAAAAAAAAAAATGAACAACTTAAAAGAAGCTGTACACGTTTAATATATTAAGACCATAAAACCAGAGCATGACATTATGGAGGCAAAAAGAGACATTTTGTGAAAGAACAAAATTAAATTTCTATAAGTGAAAATTAAAGTTATTGAAAGAAAAACACAATGAATGTATTAATTAGTAAATTAAAACCAAAGAAAGAATTCAGGACATGGAAAAATATGAGAAAAACATCCAGAATAAACTATGAAAAATATGAAGGAATGGAAATAAGTGGGAGATTTTAAGAGATATGGAAGATAAATGAAGACCCTTCAGCCTATATCTACTAGGATTTCCAGAAGAAAGCAAAAAATATGAGAGTGAGGTGATACATAAGTGACAATGGCTGCAAATTTCCAGAACTGAGAGAAGAGTTGAGTCCTGAAAATGAAGGAGGACACAAAATCTAGATACATATTTGTATTTTATACCACTGCTCAACATTTGGTATACTTCCTTAACCTTTCTCCTCCAAATCCCCCTTCATCATCGTATTAGTTATCAGTAATTTCAAGCAGATGTTTTCTACATATTTTTCCAGATTTTCTAATTTTTTTTTAAGTATAAGACTTAGTCTGAGTCACCTAATAAATTATTATGAAAGCATAAGTCCTCCATGATTTTGAATAACCTTCTTAAGACTTTCTTTCTTCATTCATTAACCAATATCATCAGACAACCTAACAATGTTAGGAAAGTATTCAATTCAAATGCTCTTTACATACCCACTTATTTTAGTTGAATTAATTTTAAAATTAACATTTATAACATTTCCATTCTGTTCTATAACTATGGTCATCTTCAAAATGCTAGGAAAAAGAACTTTTGAAGAGCTAGAATTGTGTATTTATTTAAAATAACAATAATATAGAGTGAGAGTAAAACAAACAACAAGATGATTATTTTAGGCAGCATGTGAAACAAATTACTAAAAGATGAATTTTAGCTGGAAAAGCATTGAATCCAAAGAAAAAGGATGCAAAGAAGTTGATAAATATTAGTAAATGTAAATTACATTTACTGATATATAATAATTTTTAAATGACTAATATAGAATGCCTTTAAAATGAGATAAATTTTAAAAAAATTTACAACAGAAACTCCAAAGAAAGGAGCAGGAAGATAGAATTAAAATGTCTATGCTCTGGAACTAGGAAAGAAAAAATGATTTATGCAAATTTTCTTAGTTCAAATTACAAATTTAATATAGGAATTAGAACTTTTTAAATGGAAAAAAGAAAATAAATACAATGATATAAAAATAAAGAAATAATAAAAATTTATATGTA
The DNA here is from genome assembly GCF_002837175.3 of Physeter macrocephalus. Lineage (NCBI taxonomy): Eukaryota > Metazoa > Chordata > Mammalia > Artiodactyla > Physeteridae > Physeter > Physeter macrocephalus. Next base: position 50,261,665 of record NC_041228.1, read on the forward strand.
CCTAAAATGTCTAATAAACACCAATAATTTGACCTAAGAAATAAAAACAACAACAAAAGCAAATGATTATAAAGATGACAAAAATATTTGTAAAATTTCCTGAAGAGAACAGCCAAATGAACCGCACACAAAATAAACATGCTAAACCTCACTAGAAAACAGAGATGTACATGGTACACACATATATTCATCCAACAGAATGAAAATATTAAATTACTCTAACCTATGAGACTGGGGGGATACTTTAATACATAACTCTAGAAGCTGTAAAAAGCTTCAAAAATGGGAAATAAATAATAAAATAAACAAAGAATGTGTGAAATACTTTATTCAGAAACCCATTCCCTAGGAGTCTGCCTTAAACAAATAAATACTTTCTTAAGGATACATTTTAAGATGTTAAGGCAGTACTTTCTGACAACCCCTGACTGGAATATTCCTTAATGTCACCTACTTAGATCAATATGTGTGTGTGTTTGTGTCTGTGTATGTAATGTGTGTGTCTATGTATGTATCTATGTATATATATATATATATATATATGTTTGTGAGTAAATTATACATATATACAAACAACTCTGTTTTAACATACTGTTAATGATTTCTAACATCTATACATCTTAACCTAAGATTCCTTATAATGAAAAAAAAAGTAATAGGTGAAAATTTATGTTAAAAATCTATTTTTATAAAGTGAACATTTACAGAAACAGTAATTTGTGTAAGTGTATACAATTGTTTATATCCTGGTGTCTGTTCAGGGAAACATATACAAGTGTAAAAGGCTATTCAGAGGAGAGATGGAGTGAAAATGACAAATGATTTATTAAATTTTTCTTCAAACCTCCTTGTATTGTTTTTCAATGATAACAGGGAGTATGGATTAAATTTTAGACATTTTTGAAGACATTTAAAATGCAGGTTCAAAACAACATTTTCTGTCTCCTAAGAGAATAGAAATAAAAGCAAAAATAAATAAATGGGACCTAATCAAACATAAGCTTTTGCACAGCAAAGGAAACCATAAACAAAACAAAAAGACAACACTAGGAATGGGAGAAAACATTTGCAAATGATGTGACCGAAAAGGGCTTAATTTCCAGAATATACAAACAGCTCATACAACTTAACAATGAAAAAAACAAGAAACCCAATTAAAGAATGGGCAGAAGACCTAAATAGACATTTCTCAAAAGAAGACATACAGATGGCCAAGAGGCACGTGTAAAGATGCTCAACATGGCTAATTATTAGAGAAATGCAAATCAAAACTACAATGAGGTATCACCTCACACCAGTCAGAATGGTCATTATTAAAAAGTCTACAAATAATAAATGCTGGAGAAGGTGTGGAGAAAAAGGAACCCTCCTACACTGCTGGTGGGAATCTAAACTGGTACAGTCACTATAGAGAACAGTATGGAGTTTCCTCATAAAACTAAAAAATAGAGTTGTTATATAATCCAGCAATCCCACTCCTGGACATATATCCAGAAAAGATAAAAGCTTTAATTTGAAAAGATACCTGTACCCCAACATTCATAGAGGAACTATTTACAATAGCCAAGACATGGAAACAACCTAAGTGTCCATCGACAGATGAGTGGATAAAGAAGTTGTGGTGTATATATACAATGGAATATTACTCAGTCATAATAAAGAATGCAAATGCCAAGATTATCATACCAAGTGAAATAAATCAGAGATGTATGTAGAATCTAAAAAATTGTACAAGTGAACTTATTCACAAAGACTAACAGACATAGAAATCACACTTATGGTTATCAAAAGGGGAACAGGGAGTGCATAGGGATAAATTGGGAATACGGATTAAAAGATACACACTATCATATATAAAATAGATAAACAACAAGGATCTACTGTATAGCACAGGGAACTACATTCCATATCTTGTAATAAACTACAATGGAAAAGAATTTTTGAAATAGATATACATATATGTATATGTTGAATCACTTTGCTGTACACCTGAAACTACACAATATTATATACCAAGTATATTTCAATTTAAAAAATTCTGTGTTATTTTTCATGCTTGTATTATCTCTTTTAATATCTTTATATTGATACATAAAATATCTGAAATTATACACACCAACTATTTTAGCTGTTATATCTAGATGATGGAATTGCAGATAATTCCCCTTATTATTGTGTAGCTCTCTGCATTTTCTAAATTTTTCAATAAATATAATTTAAAATTAGACAACATTATGAAGTTATTTTAATGACCTACAACTCAATCTTAATTTTTTTGAAAATATTTATCAAGGTTATGTTGATAATCCTATTTTGGTGGGGATAGTTAGTAGAGTTGCACAAAAGGAAACAGCTTCTCTCACTTCTAAACTCTCATGTTATTTTACTGAAAAATAAATTGATAGATAACTTTATTGGGAAATAATATATTCCCATGATTTAAGAATTAACTTCTCTAAAAATGCATAACCCAAACAACTTGTCTCTGAATATTATGAGTTGGTAAACCAATTACAATTTCCTTTGAATAAAAACATCATGTTGAGTTTTGTTTTAAACTGCATTTTGCAAGAATAAACTCTTCTGAAAAACAGAAGACTTTTATAAGTATAATTTTTGTTCTTGTATTATTTTTCCATTGCTTCTAGCTTCCAGACACATTAAACAAGATCAATGACTAAAATTACAGCTGCTATTTTTAAGCCAAGGAATGGTCTTTTTCTTAACACTATGAAACAGTTTCTTTTTTCTAAGGGGCTGAAGAGGCAGACAGAGAAAATACAAAGCCTCTATAGATCAGGGGTTCAAGTCAGAGGTCTAAGGATTGACTTTTAAAGACTCTTAAACTCCTAATATGTTATGCCACAGTATGTGATTATTTGTGAATTTCCATTTTTCTTGAATTTCTATCGCTTTCATTAGATTTTCAAAGTTGTCTGCGTCCCGAAATAAGGTTAAAAAGAACTGCTCTAGTTAGAAAAATATTACTTTTCCCCTATGATTTTAAAAGGCTTATTTAGGAACTAATTTCTTATAACCAATATTATACAATAAGAGAGGGATACAAAGATGTTGCATTTTATAATCTTTCAGAGGATTTTGGACATATTTGGGTTGTATTGTGATATTTAGAAGGTAGAAGCAAACACAAACATAAGGTGAGTATAATTTGCTTGGGACTTCATCTCACTGGCTGAGAGATTGGACTGTGTGATTCTGTAGGAATTCTCTGGGAACATTTGTTCCAAACCTGTATGCTGAGTCAAAAAAGATGTTTCCTATCATAGGAAAAGAATTGATCATTTAAGATTATATTAATAATATTGCAGTCTCTAAGTGAAACCTACAAACCAAGTCGATTTTTAGATATAGTCAATAAATTCCTCTTTAAATTTGGGTAAACAAGACATCCTTTTATGTCCCCTCACACATTTTAGCAAGAAGAGTCTAGACATCATAATGAATAAAAGAAGTAGAAGTTCTTTTTATTTCCTCTAAAACAGAACGGTTCTTTCAAACACCCTCAAGGTATTTCCACCTCTTCAATTGTTCACATGAAACACTTGTCTGAAATATCTAGCACACTGACTGCTTGTCAATACTACCCAGCTTCAAGGTCCAGTTTAAATCTTATCTTTTTTACAAAGTCACCTGGTTCATCACAGTCACCCCTCTGATTTATAATAAAGTATGTACTCTATTGTTTTTTTATATAACATGCAATGCTTTCCTAAGTAAGGGCACTCTAAAAATTAATGATTATATTACTATCTTAAAACTGTGAGGATGAAGAAATTTTTTCCTTCCCCCTAATATAGGGAGATTTTCTGCAGCAAATGAGCCTGAGGTGCATAATCATCACGTGCTGCCATTTTAAGACCAGTAATATTCTAATCAAATGTCCTTGGGCTTCCCTGGTGGCGCAGTGGTTGAGAGTCCGCCTGCCGATGCAGGGGACGCGGGTTTGTGCCCCGGTATGGGAGGATCCCACATGCCGCGGAGTGGCTGGGCCCGTGGGCCATGGCCGCTGAGCCTGCGCGTCCGGAGCCTGTGCTCTGCAACGGGAGAGGCCACGGCAGTGAGAGGCCCGCGTACCGCAAAAAAAAAAAAAAAAAAAAAAAAAAGTCCTTAATTTTAAAAAGTCCAGTTGTAAAAAATTAATTGCTGTATAGGTAAATCTTGAACTTGGTAAAAGTTTATCTGATGCCTTCCTTAATTAATTTCACTGTGGTTATAGAAGATTTCAAATTTAAATCACTTGAATCAATCATTTGAAATTTGTTGATACTCAACCTGTGACTTAGCACTAAATCAATTTTTAAAAATGTTCCATGATCACTTAAAAGGAATGTTCATTCTGCAATTGTTGTTCGCATTGTTGAATACAAGTCTATTAGATCAAGTTTGTTGTGTTGTTCAGAATTTTTATATCTCTGCTGATGCATTTTTTTGTCTAGTTCTTCATCAGATTCTATTAAAAAAACTCCCATTATAGTTGTGAATTTGTTTATTTTTTCTTTGTGCCCCCTCAATTTTCACTTTATATATTTTGAGGTCATAACTTTAGTGCACATAAACTTCACACTCATCATGCAATACTCCTCTATCTTAAATGATGCCCTTGCAATAAAATGTACTTTACCTACTATTAGTATAGCTACCCCAGCCTTCTTTTGGTTAGTGGGATCTTATTTAATATCTTCCATTACTTTTCTTTGAAAATTCCTGTATATTTATAATGAGGTGTGTCAGCATACCTTATTTTACCTAGTCTGACAATCTTTGTTTATTAATTGAAGTACTTAGTCTGTTTATATATGATGTAATGTTTGATATATTTGTGTTTAAATATGACATCTTAATATTTGTTTTCTATTTGTTATCTACTTTTGTGTCATTTTCTCTAATTCATTGCTTCATTTTTAATTAATCAAACATTTCTCTATTATTTTATTATGTCATTTTTTAGCTTAGAGTATTTTTTTATTCTTTTGGCAGTTGTTCTAGTAATAATAAAATGCATCCTTGTCTTACTAGAGTATACTCTAAATTATTAATTTTTTTCACTTCCCAGAAAGGCAAAGACTCAAAAAATCTTTAACTCCATTTACCTTATCCTCTTTTTTGGTTTTATCACTTTTGATATATTTTATTTCTATATACATGTAGACCTCCACAGGTAACACTGTTTTATACAGTCAAGGAATATTTAAATCAACCACATATTCACAAGGTTTCTTTGTTCTTCAATCCTTTCTACATTCTTGTAGTTTATTTGGAATAATATTTTTTTTTCTGCCTGAAGTTCTTTGCCTTGGGATTCCTCTTTGCACAGATCTCCCAGCAATGAGATATCTCTTTATTATTTGTCTGAACACATCTTTATTCTGCCTTTATTTAAAGATATTTTATCTGGTTATAGAAGTCTAGATTGACAGCTATTTTTATCTCAACACTTAAAGAATTATCATTCCATGTTTTCTGGCAATTATTTATTGAGAGGGCATTAAAATTTACTTTTGAACATATTGTGTCCTTTCCATCTATTTCATTTTTAAGATTTTCTTGAACTGGTTTTCATTACTTTCTAATGTATCTAGGTGTGATTACCTAGTTTGTAATTCATACAGAAACTTGAATCTGTTGCTTAATGTCCTTCCACAGTCGGGAAAAAATTTCAACCTGTACTAATTCAGGCAATGCCAAATATTGTTTTGGTCCCATTCTTATGCTTCTTTTTCTTAAAATTTTTATTACAAACTTGTCAGAATTTTTCATCACCTCATATGTATCTTATGCTCTTTTCTGTATCATTCATCTTTTTTATCTTCATATTTACCTGTAATATTTTCTACTATTCTGTTTTCCAATTCAGTAACTCTCCTGTTTTATCTAATCTGCTGATAAACACATCTATTGAGTTATTAATTTGTTATTATATTGTTAAGTTTCAAAGTTACAATTTGGTTTTTTATTACAATTTCAGTTTTTTAATGAAATTCTCCCTTCATCTATTTTCTTCAAAATACAATCAGCTATTTTTAACTTTAACTTCAATAGCTGTATCACCTTTGTGTTAGTTTTATTGCATTTTTCTATTGATTTTTTGGTATTTTGTCCTATATATGGGTATTCTTGGCAATTTTTTATTCAATGCCAGGCATTGAGTACAAAAAACTGTCATGGCTCTAGATGATATCATCTTTCTCTTAGATGCTTTACTTTTGTGCTGACAGTCAATTAGTATAGAGCATATTAACATAATCTAATCAAGAATTAAGGTATTTTGAGGCTGATTTTAGTTCTGGTTTTCTACTGATAGACTAATATATTTATGAGAACCTCTTATTCTTTGCAAATGCAGGACTCTTAATTTCTAACTGTCAAATGTTATGAGACTGATGACAATTCTTCTTGTTAGAGTTGTAGCTGCATAATTTTACTTGGGTTCTGTGATGGTTAATTTTATGTGTCAACTTCATTGGGTCATGGAGTGCCCAGATATTTGATCAAGTATTATTTTGGATGTTTCTATAAGGGTGTTTTTGGATGAGATGATCATTTACATTTGTAGACTGAGTAAAGCAGATTGCCTTCCTTAATGTAGTGGATGCATCTATCCAATTGAAGGCCTGAGTAGAACAAAAGACTGGTCCACCCCCAAACAAGGGAAAATTTTCCTGCCCTTTGGCCTTCAAACTGATCTTCCTGAATATCAGCAACTGTGTCCCCTTATGTCTTGACTGCCTAAGTAAACTGAACTCAAAATTTTGTCACTTTGGTACTCTAAGACTCCTGAAAGTTCTGATTCACTACTTTCTTCTTAGTTGTTCATCCTTATTATGCTTACAAATTGCCAGATGCCTCAAAGAATAAGCAACAGGAAACGTCTGGATCAAAACAACATATTTCTCTTCTTGCTTGAATCATGGCCCTTCAAATCCTGGTTCCTTTGGTTGCTCTCAAATACCTTCAAAACAGTTGTTTGCTTGGTTGGTTTTATCCAGATTTTGTAATTGTTCTCAGCAAGGAGATTTGTTTGATGCAAGCTACTCTTCATGGTCAAAAGCAGACAGAGGTTCAGCAGACTAAAATGACTGAGTTTTTTTTAAAAGCAAAATCTACTTCACTTTCTACTGTCTGGATTTTTTTTTTTTGGTCCTTATCTTCCCTCTATGAAGGGAGTGACAAAATAACTCAGAATAATCAATTGGACAATGATATCTAAAACTTTTTAGAAGACAGGGGAAGAGTGGAGATTCTGGCAAGAAAATCCAGAAACTGGCACATAAAAATTATAATCTGTAATAGGAAAAGTATTAAGAAGAGCTTGATTCTGATTTTGACTTTCTTTTCCCAAAATAAAACAGCAGAGAGAGATATCAGATGACAGCTTCTTCAAAGAAAGGAATTAGTACCATCAAGCAATATATCTATATATCCATATATGGTAGTTGATAAGCAAGTCAATGAATAGTGATGTATTTATTAATAACAGAGAATCTCCAATGCCTGAACTATTCATCTATTCATACACATCAGACACTAATGAGAGTAAGTATTTAGTATTGATTGTACTTTGCAGGTTATATTTCATAAATGTGTGTGCATCCTGTTTACTTCTCTCTTTGAGTTAAATTTCTTTTCAAAGTCTTAGCTACACATTTTCTAGTTCATAACAGATACATTTAGGAGTGCAGAAAGGGAGTAGATCAGCAAAGAAAGCAAGTGCCTGGAGAAATCATAAGAAATGTGTTCTTGATATGTGTCACACCACTCATAATGTAAATTCTCCTGAACAGCCCAGACTGCATTCTTTAAGCACAAGGGCACAGCTCAGCTGATAACCATAAACTTCACCTCAAGTGGATCTCAGTTATTTCCTTGTGTATTAATTTTTTTATGTTTCCAAGAAACCAACTCATACAATATCTTCAGCACTGACAAGAACAACAGCCTCCTTTTTCTGTGTTGTTAGATTTGGACTTCTGCCTTTATGCTTAGCAGATATGACTTTTTTTTTTTTTCTATGTCCTCAGAAGGTCCTAGTTGACTAAACTGAATTCCGAAGGATTCACCCAGTATGATTCTGCAATTTCACAAACCCAATTTGGAAATACTGAGTTCATTTCAACCAGAAGTATTTTTCAAAAATAAAATCAATTAATTAAAAAATAACATTTGGACAAATAAATATACTTTGTAATTTTCTAAACACTTTTGATGCATAATTAATACTGCTGACTAGTTATAAATGAGAAAATTTTTATACCTCTATTATTTCAGATTTTTTAATTTTCTTATTACTAGAGAGAAATTAATCTATCTGATACATAAGAGTGCACCATTCAACCACTAGAAATAATCATTTCAACACGTTATTTAGTAAAAATTGCTTTTATATAGTGAGATATTATACTGCAAAAAAATTTGAGTGGCATAGTCATAATAATTTGAGCAAGCACTAAGAACTAAAAATATTTCTGTATTCTACCATGAAATTCAATGTCAATTAAAGAAAATGTTAACTTCTACTTTAAATAGTCATAAACTTCTGAAAATTAGCATGTAAACTTCAGAAAAAAACTAATAGAGCATATGCTAAAATAAATATTTTATAGGTATTCATACATAAGTGCTCATCACATGTCCAGTAGCTATTGTAGGTATAAAATCTAGAGTGCCTTAATGAGTTAATATCATTCATGTGTTATATGGTTTATCAATTTTTAAATTAATTGCTTTGATGTGATTTAAATTTTATATAAAATATGATATATTTTGATAGCTTTGTAGAGTAGACTCTTTTTTTTAATAAGCCAGAAACACTGCTTCCTGATTTTATATTCAAAATAGGACACTTCCTCCACATAACACTGAATTCAATTGTTCAAATATCCATTTATTCTGAGTTTATTGTGTTCTTACAAAGAAGATTCAGTTGAATAAGCTTAGATTTGAAGTGAAATAACTGTGTCAGCTTAATCTGAAAATGAAAATGATTTAACATCTATATTTTTTCTTATAGTAAAAATAAGTACTTTGAATTGCATTTTGGGCTTTTCCATATTCACTGTTAAAGAAATATGTTTCTTAAGTATACTCTCTACTTTTATAACTGTATAGCCTATTTTTTAAACTTTTCATTGTACTGTTGACCCTTGAACAACACATATTTGAACTTCATGGGTCCATATAAATGTAGATTTGTTTCAATATACTGGAAAATTTGGGGGAGATTTGTGACAATTTGAAAAACTCACAAACTGCATAACCTAGAAATATCAAATAATTAAGATAAAATTAGGTATGTCATAAATGAATAAAATATATGTAGATACTCATCTATCCTTACATAGGTATAAGGTGAATGGTATTTAATACAAAATTAAAAACGTGCTAGGGTTTTTTTTTGCTGTTTTATAACTTTGCTTTCAAAGAATTACATTACCATACAATATGCCTCTCTCGTAATTGGAGAAACTGATACATCAGAGTATATCACAGGCAAGTAGTTTTATAAAAAAAGTAACAATGTTTCCAATCCTCTATCATTAATATGAATTTTATACTGTATGCCATAAAAAATTTATAGTAATTCATTCATTAATGTATAGGTTAGGTTACTGTGAAGCAATTGTATAGATTAACTAGGCCACCCTAAAGCAACCATATTGCTGCTTCTTCATTATCAATGCATGAATTTTTGTACCTGTAAATAAATATGAATGTCTTTTTCACATTATATTTTTATTTTTGAGGTCTAGTATTAATAATGTATATAACATCTACAATGATGTAGGTACTGACATATGATACATCTTGTAAGATGATGTAAACTTATGGTATAGATAAATACAGTAGAGTAGGGAAACGTATTTTCACTTTCTTATGATTTCCCTAATAATATTTTATTCACTCTGGCTTACTTTATTAAAAGAATACAGTATATAATATATATAACATACAAAATATGTGTTAGTTCATTGCTTATATTATTAGTAAGGTTTCCAGTCAACAGTAGGCTATTATTACTTAGGTTTTGGGGAAATCAAAAGTTATACACGGATTTTCAATGGCAAGGGGGTCAGTGACCCTAAGACCCGCATTGTTCAAGGGTCGACTGTATAGTAATTATATAAAAATTGTGATAAAATGTTTATTCCCAGGTATTTTATTTTTTTTGATGAAATGTTAATTGGGATTGTTTCCTTGTTTGGTGTTTCTGATAGTTCATTATTAGTGTATAGAAAATAATAGATTTCTCTATATGAATTTTGTATCCTACAACTTTACTGAATTCATTTATTAGTTCTAATAATGTTTTAGTGGAGACTTTAAGGTGTTCTATATACAATACCAAGGCATCTGCAAATGGTGACAGTTTTACTTCTTCCCTTCCGTTTTGGATGCCTTTTAGTTGTTTCTCTTGTCTGATTGTTGTGGCTAAGACTTCTAATACTATGTTAAATAGAAGTGGTGATAACGGACATCCCTGTTTTGCTCCTGATTTAGAAGAAAGTCTTTCAGCTCTTCACTGTTGAATACAATGTTAGCTATGGGTTTGTTATAAATGGTTTTAATTATGTTGAGATACGCTCCCTCTATACAGACTTTGATGAGCATTTTTATCATGAATAGATGTTGAATTTTTTCAAATACTTTTTCTGCATCAGTTGAGATGATCATGTCATTTTTGTCCTTCCTTTTGGTAATGTGGTGTGTCACATTGATTGATTTATGAATACTGAAACGTCCTTGCACCTCATAAGAATGGGTAAAGAAGATGTGGTGTATATGTGTATGTGTGTATATATATATATGTATATTACTCAGCCAGAAAAATAGCATAAAATTCTGCCATTGGCAACAATGTGGATGGACCTAGAGAATATTACACTTAGTAAAATAAGCCAGACAAAGACAAATATTCTTATGTTATCACTTATATGTGGAATATAAAAATAAAACAAATTAATGTATATAATAAAACAGAAACAGACTCAGAGCTATAGAGAACAAACTAATGGATACCAGTGGGACAAGACAGGGGTGTGGAATTACGAGATACAAACTACTATGTATAAAATAGATAAGCAACCAGGATATATTGTACAGCACAGGAGAATATAGCTATTGTTTTGAAATAACTTTAAATGCAGAATTATCTATAAAAAATATTGAATAACTATGCTGCACACTTGAAACTAATATAAAATTGTAAATCAACTATATTTCAATAAAAATTAAATTAAATTAAATTAATGATAAAATGAACTTGTGTGTTCTGATAGAAAGTCAGTCATTTATACTAATTATCAGGATATTAATTTCTAAACTTTATCTTGGTACAATTGTATATAACCCTAAAAAATAGACGGTTTTATCTATTTATTCACATTATTTAAAATAATATTAGAGTAAACAGTATTCTGTGTTTTTGCCAAACATTAAGTTTTTGAAATGCAACCATGTTAACACAGCTCATTTCTCTTTTCACTGCTGCATGACTATACTCAAATTATTTATTAATTCTTTTGCTGATGAACATTTGTGTTATTATCAGTCTTTGCTATAAAACAATGATTATATAAGCATTATTGTTCATGAGTCTGCACTTCAAATATAACTATTTCTCTAAGATATATACTTAAGGATGCAATTTTTGTGCTATAGGATATGTTACCGTTTTAACATCTAATATCAAACTCTTTTAAAGTGAAAGTTCTAACTTACCTGCAGCATAAATGCATGCAACGTCTGTTTCTGCACACCTTCTCCAACCTTTCATATTGTTTATTTTTAAAATATTTTCCAATTTGGTAGTAAGTAATACTATTGATTGAACTTTTTGTTATTTAGTTGTATTTATTTTTAAATGTAAAAATTATTTGCTGTGTATTTCCTACATTGCTAAAATGGTCAAGCATCCTTTCATTTGCTTAATCTTTAATTCATAGTTTCTCTTCTGTAAGAGATCAACGTATATGTTTTGCATTTTTTATTATATTTTCCTTTTAGACCTGTGGATGATTATATAGTCCAGATATGAATCTTTTGACTTTTATGTCTGTTGAAAATATCTTCTCCCATTGTATTCCTTGTCTTTTCACTTACTTAGGGTATCAAGAGATGAATAAAAAGTTCTTGATTAAAAAAATATATATTCTTATAGTTTACGTCTATAAGTATCTTATTTTAAAAGATACTTAAGTTTTTGCTTTCATGACATCATGAAGAAATTCTGTCACACGATCTTCTAAAATATTTGAGCTTATTCCTTTCACAAATAAGCTTGTGATTTCAAATTACTTTTTATGTACAATGGGAAATAAACATGTAGTTTTATCTTTTGTATCCATGTAGATAACTATTTGCCTTAGCTCATATTCATGAATCATCCCACCACTTTCCCCACTGCTCTTCATGACACTGTTTCACAAGAGTGCTAATATATGTGCAGCTAAGTTTTGGACTCTGGCTGTCAGTATGTCATCTATGAGCCACTATTTAGCTATAAAAGCACTATATTGATTATATAGCTTTATTTTAAGTCTTGATATCAGGTAGGACAAGTATCCTTTTTCCAAGCACCTTCTTCAGATTATCTACCCTAGGCTTAGCCTTCTGCTCTTTAGTATAATTTTTAGAATCACTTTGTCTAGTTCCACAAACAAACTGGATTTTCTTCATTGGAATTACATGAAACTTATAGATCATTTTGGGACAACTGTCAACTTAAAATATTGAATGTTCCTGTTTCTGAACATAATATAACTACATTTAAGTTTTCTCTACCATTTATGATTAAAACCCTCTAGAAAGTAAGCATAGAGGGAACTTATCTCAAAATAATAAAGGCCATATATGACAAAACCACAGCCAACATCATTATCAATTGAGAAAAAGTGAAATCATTTCCTCTAAGATCAGGAAAAGGACAAGGTTGCCCACTCTCACCACTATTATTCAACATAGTTTTGGAAGTTTTAGCCACAACATTCAGAGAAGAAAAATAAATAAAAGGAATCCAAATTGGAAAAGAAGAAGTAAAGCTGTCACTGTTTGCAGATGACATGATACTATATATAGAGAATCCTAAAGATGTTACCAGAAAACTACTACAGCTGATCAAGGAATTTGGTAAAGTAGCAGGATACAAAATTAAGGCACAGAAATCTCTTGCATTCCTATACACTAATGATGAAAAATCTGAAAGAGAAATTAAGGAAACACTTCCATTTACCATTGCAAAAAAAAAGAATAAAATACCTTGGAATAAACCTACCTAGGGAGAAAAAAGACCTGCGCAGAAAACTGTAAGACACTGATGAAAGAAATTAAAGATGATACAAACAGATGGAGAGATATACCATGCCCTTGGATTGAAAGAATCAACATTTTGAAAATGATTATACTACCCAAAGCAATATACAGATTCAATGCAATCCCTATCAAACTACCAATGGCATTTTTCAGAGAACTAGAACAAAACATTTCACAATTTGTATGGAAACACAAAAGATGCCAAATAGCTAAAGCACTCTTGAGAAAGAAAACAGAGCTGGAGGAATCAGGGTCCCTGACTTCAGACTGTATGTACTACAAAGCTACAGTAATCAAGACAGTATGTACTGACACAAAAACAGAAATATAGATCAATGGAACAGGAAGAAAGCCCAAAGATAAACCCACAGACATATGGTCACCTTATCTTTGATAAAGGAGGCAAGAATATACAATGGAGAAAAGACAGCCTCTTCAATAAGTGGTGCTGGGAAAACTGTACAGTTACATGTAAAAGAATGAAATTAGAACACTCCCTAACACTACACACAAAAATAAACTCAAAATGGGTTAAAGAACTAAATGTAAGGTCAGACACTATCAAACTCTTAGAGGAAAACATAGACAGAACCCTCTATGACATAAATCACAGCAAGACCCTTTTTGACCCACCTCCTAGAAAAAGGTAAATAAAGATAAAAATAAACAAATGGGACCTAATGAAACTTAAAAGCTTTTGCACAGCAAAGGAAACCATGAACAAGACAAAAAGACAACCCTCAGAATGGGAGAAAATATTTGCAAACGAAGCAACTGACAAGGGATTGATTTACAAAATACACAAACAGCTCATGCAGCTCAATATCAAAAAAAACCATATCACCCAATCAAAATATTGGCAGAATATTTAAATAGATATTTCTCCAAAGAAGACATACCCATAGCCAAAAAGCACATGAAAAGATCATCAACATCACTAATCATTAGAGAAATGCAAATCAGAACTACAATGAGGTATCACCTCACACTGGTCAGAATGACCATCACCAAAAAGTCAACAAACAATAAATGCTGGAGAGGGTGTGGAGAAAAGGGGACTCTCTTGCACTGTTGGTGGGAATGCAAATTGATACAGCCACTATGGAGAACAGTATGGAGGTTCCTTAAAAAACTAAAAATAGAAGTACCATATGGCCCAGCAACCCCACTACTGGACATATACACTGAGAAAACCATAATTCATAAATAGTGATGTACCACAATGTTCATTGCAGGTCTATTTACAATAGTCAGGACATGGAAGCAACCTAAGTGTCCATCAACAGATGAATGGATAAAGAAGATGTAGCACATATATAGAATGGAATATTGCTCAGCCATAAAAGGAAAATAAATTGAGTTATTTGTAGTGAGGTGGATGGACCTAGAGTCTGTCATACAGAGTGAAGTAAGATAGACTCTAGGTCCATCCACCTCACTACAAATAACTCAATTTATTTTCCTTTTATGGCTGAGCAATATTCCATTCTATATATGTGCTACATCTTCTTTATCCATTCATCTGTTGATGGACACTTAGGTTGCGCTAACACATATATATGGAATCTAAAAAAAAAAAAAAAAAAGGTTCTGAAGAACATAGGGTCAGGACAGGAATAAAGATGCAGACGTTGAGAATGGGCTTGAGGACACAGGGAGGGGGAAGTGTAAGCTGGGATGAAGTGAAAGAATGGCATGGACATATATACTCTACCAAATGTAAAATAGATAGCTAATGGGAAGCAGCCACACAGCACAGGGAGATCAGGTCGGTGCTTTGTGTCCACATAGGGGGTGGGATAAGGAGGGTGAGAGTATATGTAGAGCTGATTCTCTTTGTTATATAGCAGAAACTAACACACCATTGTAAAGCAATTTTACTCCAATAAAGATATTAAAAAAAAGACTTTTCCAAAATCTTTTAATGAAAACGTATACTGTTCTCTAAAAAGTACTGCCACAAAATTTTTGCTATTTTTCAAGTTTTTTTATTAATAATATTTTCTGATTGTTACCTATAATTCTGTGAATTTTTAATTTTATTTTCAAATCAACAGTGTGTTTAAGTAATGTTTTATTATATTTTAATCTGTTCTTTAGTATTTTCCATTTAGAGAAGGGACTGACCAACCTTTTCTATAATCAACTAGATGGCAAATATTTTCAGTTTTGCAGGTCATTTAGTGTCTGTCACAACTACTCGACTCTGCCATTGTAGAGGAAAGTAGTCACAAAACAATATATAACAAATGGGTGTGATTGTGTCTTAATAAAACTTTATTCATAAAAAAAGGCTGTAATACAGATTTTGCCCAAGAGCTTGAGTTTGCCAAACTCAAAAATAGAGCTTCATTCATATTATCATGTCCCTATATTTTTTATTATTTTTAATCTTAAAAATGTATTATATAATTATGCTATAATATTGTGAAAATGATTTTTAATATTTTACATAAAATAACAGTAAGATTTTATATGATATGCTATACAATATAAATGAGTATTACTAAGATATGACATTTGTGTAATTTTAAATTTTAAAAATTACAGTATCTATTTTCTCCCACTCACTTCACCAACTTCATATTGTCCCTTGGCTCCTTGGGTCACAACTGTTATGCCCCAAATACCTTTTCTGAGGCTTTTTATTAGAACCATTTTAGGTTTACAGTACAATTCAGAAGAAGGTACAGATTTACTATGTACCCTCTGCCCCCATACATGAATACCCTCCCCCATTATCAACATCACTTACAGAAATGGTATATTTTTTAGCAAAGATGAAGCTGAATTGACACATAATAATCACCCAAAGTCCAAAACTTACATTATGGTTCACTCTTGGTGTTGTATAGTCTAAGGGTTTGGTCAAATGTATAATGATGTCATTATATGTTATTATTATATCATAGAGTATTTTTACTGCCTTACAAATTATCTTTGCTCTTCCTATTCATCTTTTCCCCTCTCACCAACACCGCTGACAACTACTAATTGTTTTAAGGTCTCCATAATTTTATCTTTTCCAGAATGTCATATCATTGGAATTATACAATATGTAGCATTCTCACATTGACTTCTTTCACTTAGTAATATGCATTTAAGCTTCTTCCATGTGTGATCATGGCTTAATAGCTCATTTCTTTTCGTCACTGAATAATATTCCATTGTCTGGATATACCACAGTTTGTTTAACAATTTACCTACTAAAAATTCCTTCCAAATTTTGGCAAATATGAATAAAGCTACTATAAACATTTGTGTAGGGTTTTGTGTAGACATAAGTTTCCAGTTCCTTTGAGTAAATACCATGAAGCACAATTGCTGGATCATATGGTAGGACTATATTTAGTTGTGTAAGAAACTGCCAGTCTTCCAAAGTGGCTGTACCATTTTGCATTTCCACCAGCAATGTATGAGAGTTCCTGTTACTCCACATCCTTGCCAACATTTGGTGGTGTCAGCGTTCCAGATTCTGGCTATTTGAATAGACGTGTAGTGCTATCTCATTGTTGTTTTAATTTGCATTTCCTTGATGACATATGATGCGGAGTATCTTTTCATATGCTTATTTGCCATCTGTAAGTCTTCTTTAGTGAGGTGTCTGTTAAGGACTTCGACCTATTTTTTAATCAGGTTGTTTTCTTATTATTGAGTTTTAAGAGTTCTTTGTATATTTTGAAACAGACCTTTATGAGATGCATCTCTTCCATATATTTTCTATCAGTGGCTTGTCTTCTCATTCTTTTGATATTATCTTTGGCAGAGCAGATATTTTTCGTTTTAATAAAGAACATCCTATCAATTATTTCTTTCATGGATTATGTCTTTATCTATTATGTGATTTATCTAAAAAGGCATCATCATACACAAAGTCATCTGGGTTTTCCTCTGTCATCATCTAAGAGTTTTATCATTTGTGTTTTACAATTAGGTTTGTGATCTATTTTGAGTTAATTTTTTGAAGCATGTAATGTCTATGTCTACATTCATATTTTTGACAGTGGTCATCCAGTTGTTCCAGCACCATTTGTTGAAGAGACTATCTTTGCTCCTTTGTACTGACTTTGTGCCGTTGTCAAAGACCATATGACTATATTTATGGGGCTCTATTTCTGGCCTATTTTCTTCCACAGATCTATTTGTCTTTTCTTTCACTAATACCACACTGTCTTTATTACTGTAGCTTTATAGTAAATCTTGAAGTCGGGTAGCATCAATTCTCCAACTTTGTTCTTCTCCTTCAATATTGTGCTGGCTATTCTGGGTCTTTTGCCTCTCTATGTAAATTTTAGAATCATTTTGTTTATATCTATAAAATAACTTCCTGGAAATTTGATTGGGACTGCATTGAATTTACAGATCAAGCGAGAAGAACTGACATCTTGACAATATTGAGACTTCCTACCCTAAACATGGATTATCTCTCCATTTATTTAGATCTTCTTTGATTTTATTCATTAGAGTTTTATTGTTTTGTTTATACAGATCTCATATATATTTTGTTAGAGTTATACCTAAATATTTCATTTTTGAAGATGCTAACGTAAATGGTTTTGTGTTTTTAATTTCAATTTCCAATTGTTCACTGTTGGTATATAGGAAAGCAATGGACTTTTTAAATTAACCTTGTATTCTGTAACCTTGCTGTATTATTAGTTCCTGGAGGTATTTTCATCAATTCTTTCAGATTTTCTATACAGATAATCATATCATCTGTAATAAACACTTTTTTATTTCTCCATCTCAATCTGTATACCTTTTATCCTTTTTTCTTGCCTTGTTGCATTAGCAAGGACTATCAATACATTGTTTAAAAAAAAATTGTGAAAGGGGAAATTTATGCCTTATATCTGATCTTAGTGGGAAACCTTTGAGTGTCTCATCACTAAGTATGGTGTCAGCTTTAAGTTTTGTAGGTAGTTTTCATCAAATTGAGAAAGTTCCCCTTTATTCCTAGTTTACTGAGAGTTTTTATCATACAGAGGTGTTGGGTTTTGTCAAATGTATTTTCTGCATCTATTGATATGATCGTGTAATTTTTCTTTTTTAGTTTGTTGATGTGATGGATTACATTAATAGATTTTGAATGTTGAACCAACCTTCTACACCTAGGACAAATATTACTTGATTGTGGCATGTAACTCTTTTTATCCTATTTTTGATTTGGATAGTGTGAGCACCTTATAACACCAAAATAATCCTAATTCCTTCCTCTCATCCATTTTATTATTGCTGCCACCCTCTTCACTTGTGCCTAAACATAGCTAAGCAGATATATACTCATAAACATACATAGTCAAATACAATCTTGCTATTATTACTTCAAACAAATTGTTATTTTTTAGGTCACTTAAAAAGAAGAAGAAAAAAGTTTTCATTTTACCTTTACTTATTCCTTCTCTGCTGCTATTCCTTTCCTCTATGTAGATCCAAGTTTCTGACCTATATTATTTCCTTTCTCTCTAAATAATTTCTTTTAAGATTTATTACAAAGTAGATATACTGGCAACAAATTCTCTCCATTTTTAATTTGTCTTAGAAAGTCTTTATTTCTCCTTCATTTTTGAAGGATACTTTTCCAGGGTACAGAAACCTAGGTTGGTGGGTTTTTTTTCTCAACACTTTCAACATTTCACTCCACTCCTTTCTTGCTTTCATGGCTTCTGAAAAGTCAGATGAAATTATTTATTCCTCTATATACGTAAGGCTCCCCACAGCCCTGGCTTCTTTCAGAATTATTTTTCGTTATCTTTGATTTTCTGTAATTTGAAACTAAAATGTCAATGTGTAGGGTTTTTTGTTTTGTTTTGTTTCATTTTTGTGGGAGAGCATTTATCTTGCTTGGTATTCTCTGAGCTTCTGGATCTGTGATTTAGTGTTTGACCTTAATTTGGAGAGATTCTCGTCATTATTACTTCAAATATTCCTTCTGTTCCTTTCTCTCTTTTTTCTCCTTCTGTTATTTCCATTGTGCATATATGATATCTTTTGTAGTTGTCCCACAGTCCTTGAATATTCCCTTCTATTTTTATTTTTAAGTCTTTGTTCTCTTTGCTTTTCAGTTTTGTAGACTAATGAGACATCATCAAGCTCAGAGATTCTGTCCTCAGCCATGTCCAGTCTGCTAAGCCCATCAAAGGCATTGTTGATTTCTTTAAAAAAAAATAAATTTATTTATTTATTTTTGGCTGCATTGTATCTTTGTTACTGTACAATGGCTTTCTCTAGTTGTGGCGAGTGGGGGCTACACTTCGTTGTGGTGAGAAGGCTTCTCGTTGCCGTCGCTTCTCTTTGTTGCAGAGCAGGGGTTCTAGGAGCATGGGCTTCAGTAGTTGTAAAATGTGGGGTCAGTAGTTGTGGCTTACAGGCTCTAGAGTGCAGGCTCATTAGTTGTGGCACATGGGCTTAGTTGTTCTGTGGCATGTGGGATCTTCCCGGACCAGGGCTAGAACCTGTGTCCCCTGCATTGGCAGGTGGGTTCTTAACCACTGCGCCACCAGGGAAGTCTAGCATTGTCGATTTCTGTTGCAGTGTTTTTGAACTTTAACATTTCTTTTTGTTTCTTTCTTTGATTTTGACCTCTCTGCTTACATTGTCCATGTATTCTTACAAGCTGTCTATCCATTAGAGCCCTTAACATATTAATCATAGTTGTTTTAAATTCCTGGTCTGATAATTTCAACATCCCTCCCATGTCTGGTTCTGATGCTTGCTTTGTCTCTTTAAATTGTATTTTTACCTTTAGGTATGCCTTGTAATTTTTTTTTTTTTCTCAGTAGTTGGACATGATGAATTGGGTAAAAGGAACTTCTGTAAATAGATCATTAGTAATGTAGTGGTGAGGTTTGGGAGAGAGGAAGTAGTCTACAGTCTATAGTCTGTAATTAACTGTCAGTCTTTTAGTGAACCTGTGCCTCTGGGTTGTGAATTTCACAAGTGTTTCTCTATGCTTTTCTTCCCACAGGATGGCCAGAGGGTGCTAGATTGGGTATTTCCCTTTCCCCAGTTCAGTTATATTCTGATAATACTCCAGCAGGTTAGGATCTGGTTAACTAGTTTCCCCTGAGGTCAGACGTTGTTAAGATCAGAATGCTGTGGTGTATTTCAAAATGGTTTCTCCACTGACCAGAAGCCCAAGGAGAGTTTTCTCTGATATTTCCTATGGAAACCTGGGCAAGATCCTGGAGGTAAATCTCACGATGCTATGGAGGTCCCCACAAGACTGGTTCCCCTGAAGAGTTGTCTACACTGGGTTTCCAACAATTTGTCAGAGTTCAGCTTTTTGTACCCTGGCACTGATTCCCATTCCTGAGCCTCTGTTCTGGTAAACCCTGACTCCTTGTATTTGCTCATCTCCAATCTTGCAGGCTATTGTTTGTCCTTTGCCCTTCCTTCTGTCATGGATACAAGAAGAGTTGTAGATATTACAGTTTGCTCACCTTTTTACTTGCTAGGAAAGAGTGGCTTCCACACTTCTCACATGCAGAACTGCCCCTGCTTACTTTCTACTACTCTGTGAAGTAGATGGCATAATCTAACTACAGCTCCAAGGGTTTTAAGTGACTTCCCCCCAGAGTCCTGTAGTTCACACTAATTTTTTCCATTTTAACATATTTTTTTCTCTTCTATAGATTTAAAAATATGTTTGTGACTATCAATCCTTAATTGAATGAAGAAAAGTAAAATCAGTACTAACCTATGTAGAGAGACTTGTCCTCTGCAGAATAGGATTGCATCATTATGATCTATAATCCAACACCTGCTCAGACTGTAGATGCCTAGGCCATACTGAAAATGTATAGGATCAGGTAGTAAACATCTTGTCTTAATCAATGCAGCAGAGATTTTTTTTTTAATTGGTCACTGAAATGTGACCAGAAAGAAAAAAGTATTTTATTTTTATTTCCTCTAAGAAAAAAGAAAATCATGTAATAATTTTATTATAGTGTAAGTTACTATCGATTATAACAGAAATTAATTTGATTAAACAATATGGATAAGCTAGACAGCACTGAAATAGGCTATTTTCAAATTTTAGTCTCTGGGTCCTTTTCCAACTATCTCTCTGGAATCTTTTTCTCTGTTTCTTTGCCTCCTCCTTCTGCTCACACTGGGTAGGTAGGAGCTTTTTCTAAGGATTAGTTTTCAGGTCTCCACTCTACACATTAGATAACTCTACTATCTGAGAATTCAACACTAATGACATAGTATCATCACTCTTTGGAATATTTCTACAGTGCTCTCCATTTCTGACCTATATCTATAATGTTAATCACATCTCAAAGTGCCTACTGGACACTTCTCCATAAATATAATACATGTAACACTCATAATCTAAACTCATAATCTAAATGTCTACTCTAATTTAGAGATTCTTATTCTTTGCTGTTTTGTGTATGATAAAATATTTTTACTGATGATTCAAACAAAACCCTTCATTTGTTAACATCCCTGTTTAACTAAATTCTTATTCCATTCTAATTCCCATATGTTTGCAATCCTCATGACTATTCAATTCATATTTAATACTTTGTTGTCATCTTTATTGTCCATAACTTTCTGTCATTACTCCTTTTATAGTAGTTATGTATATTTATTACCTGAATTTGTTCATTAATTCTCTCCACAGGTCTAGTTTGCCAATCTATTTCTGATTCCCTGCCATAATATTAATCTCCCTAAAACAACTAATTCAATATTTACCTCTTGATCAGTCAGGGGAGAGATACCATATGCCACTTGGGTAATATGAAAAGAATGTAACGAAGGAACTACTTATTAAGGATCTAGGCACCTAAAAATTGCCTAAACAGAAGTGGTCAATTCAATTTCTAAGAAAGAATCTCATATTACAAAAGCATCAGCCATGTACAACACATGTACAGCAGCCATGTACAACACACAAAATATTAGGAAGAAAATACCACAAAACTAAAGAACTGAAATTACATTAATGGTCTAGAGGGTCTTGTTTTTATGGAGAGCTTTGCTGATCTGCAGAATTATGAAACTGTCTTACATAACGTCAAACTAACTCCTGAGAATTTTGTGTCAGAAACATATTCATCTACTCAACAGCACTTCCTCACTCCTGCCTTACTTGCTAACAGAGCCTGATTTTAAGGCAAGAAGCTGTAAAGTACCCCGAGATCATGGATTAAGCCCTTGGTGCTGAATGCTGAGTGTTCTAAGCTAATAATGGTGATCACATTCACCTCTATCAATTTTGAGTTGAAAGGTGGACTGTCTTAGTCCATTCAGACTGTTGTAACAAAGTACCATAGACTGTGTGGCTTATAAAGAACAGACAGGTATTGCCCCAGTTCTGGAAGCTGGAAGTCCAAGATCAGGGTGGGAGTGAAAACCCTCTTCTGTATTGCAGACTTCTCCATGTATCCTCACATGGTGGATGAAGGGTGAGAGATCTCTCTGGAGCCTCTTTTATAATAGCACCAATATCATTCAAAGGGCTTTGCCCTTATAACCTAAAGACCCTACTTCCTAATACCATCACTTTGGGAGTTAGTCTTGATATTTCAACATATACATTTTGAGGGGATACAAACACTCAGACCACGGGCCTATGACTCAGTCTGGCCAATGAGAGAGAAGTGGAAATTTGTGCCTTCTATGGATTTTGTGGAGTGTTTTCTTCACTGATAAAATGACACATGATACCCCATCCCAAGTCTGGAATAGTGACAACGACTGAGGTGAAAATCTGAGGAAGAAAGGCAGCATTCTAAGAATGGCGGGATGGAAATATGGGGAAGGCCCTGAGTCAAGTAACATTGTTGGGGCCCTCAATTAATGAATCCATGAGCCATCTATTTCCAGACTTCCTTTATGTGACATAATAAATATACTTATTGCTTAAGCCGTTATTGATAGGGGTTTAGATTACACACATTCAAAACTCTCTTGAATGAGACAGAGGTTAAGACCAAATTCTCTAACCAAGATTTATGAACTAGATTTCAACTGTGAGAAAAATAATTTATACATTCAAATGTTACAGACCATATCCAAAATATATGTTAGTGTCAAAAACTCTGACAGTTATTGGCATCATTTAGTTTGTTAATAGCTAAACCCAAAAGCTTCCCATTCCCCGTATGATCAATGACAGAAAGAATTCAGAGAAATTATAACTTGGAAAATGGAAAAGTGTAAATAAACTCCTTCTAGAAGTAATGGAAAAATTATACATCAGGCTTGCCAGTGTGTTTACCATCATCATTTCACCATTTTGTTTCTGTTAGAAAAATTTAAGAATCAAAATAGTGAAAAATCCCACTGTAATTGCAAAAATTTCTATTAATATGATCAAAATATTTAATTGCTTAATCCCTATCAAGATTTTTAAATAAACACTTGGCACTATGGTAAGCATTCAATATTTAATAGCACCCTTATAATCATAAATAATATTAATAATGGGAAAGTAAACATTATCAAAATAAATATAAATAGTAATTCTTCCAAAAGTACTTGGGAGAAAAGAAAATTTTTTTAATGTTTAATTTAAGAGTGTATAATGTAAGACAAAATCCCTTAAAACTATGAGCACAGTTTCATTAACTCACAATGTAATTTAGATAATTCCAATAAAAATATTCGAGAATTTGACAAATCAAGCAGACAGAAATGCGTAATAATAGCAAGGAATATAATGATGCAACTGACATTTTAAAATGCTTTAAAAAATATTTCCAGTTCAATTAAGGAAGCCAAAGCAGAAATTACAATTATTCAAAATTTAATAGTAGTGTTGGGTCAGTAGGACTCCCAATTGAAAAACCATAAAGCTATTTTTCAAACTACATGAAAAATATATTTTAGATCTTTAAAATCTTCTAATGTAAAAATAAATTAATAAAGGTATGGATTTTTTTACATATTTTTATAAAATAATGGTTTCAGAGAAACTTAGAGGCCTTTAAGGTAGAAATCAAAGACATTTGACTACATAAAATATTATATATCTATAATGATAAAAGAGCTATAAATTAAAGCATAAACAATGTAATATATTGAAAGATCATATTTGCAACGCATGTAATAGAAAAAAAGTTTAATGTCTACAGTACTATACTCAAAGATCTCATAAGTTAATAAGCAAAAGCACAAAGAATACCTGCTAGTAAAACAAGCACAATGTGAAACAGGCATTTCACAGAAAATGGGCAAACATCCATAAATCAGAAACTACACTTATTTCTCTACCTCCAAATAAGTGTTATAAGATTAACACCTATTTTCAATCATATATCAACTTGAAATTCTTTATCATTTAAGCTTCTTAAAGCCAGTATTTGAAAAGGTGAGAAAAACAATAGCATATTTGAATATATTTTGGTGTTTTCAAATAAATAAAGTAGTCAAATAAGAAACAGTCCTTTTAAAAAACCGATTGGGGAATATAAAACAAATTTATTGAAAGCCTTAATTCTCTTAAGTGTATGTTTTGAAAATAAAATATATCTGTAATGCTTATACATAAAGTCCTTTTATTTTTAGATGCTATTAAAAGAGCATTGATAAACAGGCAATATGTACCAAAACATTTCTTCTTTACTGCTTTTATATTAAAGGAGCTATAAGAACATCTTATAGACAGTGTAATTTTTACTCTTTTTCTATTTATTTTAATCTTCAATCAATTTATTTTCAAATAATAGTAAATTTTCTATGACCTAAGGTTTATTTTTAGTTACATCACACATTTTAACTCTGTGAAAATAAAAGGTCACTACATGTAGTAGTGATAAGAAATATCTTCATGTTTAAAATCCATCACAGCTATTTGTATTGAATTTTTAAATGACTGGAGAAACAATTTGATGCTAAGTTCCAATTCTATTATTCATAGCAAAAATATTTCTTGAGTCACTTTATGGGTTTTAACTTTTAAATATTCTAATATTTACATTTCATTAAAAAGTTTTTTTTATTTTATATTAGGCTATAGTTGATACATTTTATTTTTAAGAAAAAAATATCACACATATTTTAAACATACCAATTTAGATAAAATAAATGCAGTACATAAAAACTGCAGCAGTAAATACAAATTAAATTAAATTTATTCTTATCAAACACCTTAAAATTCCTGGAATACTAGGCATTAGAGAAAAATAAGCTCCCCAACCTCAGGAAGTCACCTTCACATTGGGAGTTGAGATAGGCATTCAGAGAGACAAACATCTAAGATAACAGCAGAAAGTCATCCAAGACAGTCTATAGATAAATGAAATAAGATATGGAGGGGATCAGTAGAAGTGTGGACAAGGAATGAATCCTTGAGGTATGCTTTGATATGGAGAGGCAAGAAAAAAAAAGAGGACAACTAGCTTAGAAAACAGCATACCCAGAAAATCAGGCAACTTTCCTTCTCAGAAATCTGGAGGCCTAGGAATTAGATATCCTAAAGATAAATTCCTTATGTTTATCAAACATGACATTGTCTTTACTCTTCAGGATATCCCAATATCTTCTTCATCATAGTTTAAAATTAATTGGAATAAGTTTCAATTTGAAATTATTGGTTGAGTTTTGATCTAGAGATGAAATTACTATTCAACTATCATATTTAAAAAATGTATTATTTCTCCAGTGGGAGCAACCATTTATCAATGCTTCTGAAGTCTCCCCAAATTTATCCAAATACCTGATAAAACCTGAAATGTATTGGGCAGTATGAGTAAGATGCTCATGGCTCAATTACCCTCAAATACAAGAAAGATAAAATCTATGTTGATAACACAGATTAGAAGTACTTAGGAGTTGGGAGATTGAAAAATTGGGATTCAGTGATCAAGCGATTAACTTGCTCAAAATATTTTCACTCTAACTTAAGGATACATACATACTGGCAGCAAATTTTTATCAATTTTTTATCAATTCCTACCTCCACCCCATCCCCACTGCCTAATCCTCACTCACAGTTTGTTATTGACTGACTAGCTAAAAACTGATACAAGCCAAGAAAGATCTTTGAGAAGGGATTTATTCCTGTAAAACCTAGGAATTCAAGTACATATCAACAATTAAATTTATGCAGCAAGCAACTAAATTATGCACATGTGTCTATTATCTCTGGTTACCTAATTTATTCCATGACGGAGGTAGGCCCATTGCATTCTCCTATTTTAACAAGATTATAAATGGTATAATTATAGCTCCTAAAATGATTTCAAATAAATATCATTTTTTTCCTTTATGCACTGGTAATGGTATCATATTATTTAAAGTGTTTGATTTACACAGGCACAAACTAAGAAATTAACCACTGTGTATTTCAGCTGTTATAATAACTACTGGACCACAGTAGTGATCATTTAATTATTCTTCTTTCTTCATCTACCAGATACCATGCTAATACTTCTATTGTTATTTTTTCAAAAATATACCACATATAAATTGTTGTGTTAAATGCTGTTGTGTATATAAGCCAATGTACATGATTTCAAGCAGTGTCCAAATAAATACAACTCCTTAAACCTCAAATTCAAAATCTTCTGCTCTCCTACCTATTTTTAGCACTATTTCCAAAATATGCCCTTAGATGAATTTATCATTTTATTCACATAGTTTATTCATCGACACCAAAAATATTTTGTGAATTTTGACTCCATTTTCTTAGCAGCCCTTTATAACCACAGAGAATGCCTTCATTAATTTGTTCTATCCAATTAAAATTTAACCTTTTCAATCTATCCTCTTTACCTATTGCCTTCAGAAAACTACTACTCTTTCTTTTAAGCTTAAATATTAATTTCTCGGTTACAAAGCTTATTTGGCAATTCATATCTCTTACTGATGCATAATAAGCAAAACAGAAATGTACTGAGCCCTTGTTTTGTGTTAAGCACTTTCATAAATCATCTTATTAATCCTCAAAACTTTGCTATGAGGAGGATATTATTAGTACTGTTACTACCAGTAAATCTATTTCACAGATACAGAAACAGGGCTTAGGAAAATTAAGGAACATATCCAAGGTTAAATGACTAGTAAATAGCAGAGCCAGGATTCAAGCCTAGGATTGTCTCATACCAAGTTCTATGCTCTTTTATCATGATTTTTATTATTTCAAACTGCAATGAGTAATTCCCTTGTTTTTTACCTTCTCTCTTTAACTGGATATATATGAGTGTCCTATACATTCTGGTAAGCATACTAGTTTCTACAACATAGAGATATATACTTCTATTTGGTAAGTAGTGAAATGAAATTTTGGAGATTGTAACAAAGCTAGATAGCTATAGCAAAACTAAATTGTGGACAGAAAACACATGTTAATTAGCAATGATGGTTACACAGAATAACCATATAAAACAAGACTCAAACGTGAATTTCAAGATCATGGGTTAGCCAGATACCCCCACTGGAAAACTGACAAGCTTTCATATAGTCTAACCAATAAACTAGAAGTAAACAATTTCTAATGAATTAACTGGTGAAGTGAGATAGTACATGCTATGTACCTGACTCAATAAATATGGGAGCATAGGAAGGAAGAACTGTGACATGATTTGGAGGCAAGAAAGGAGAGGAGAGGAAAAAACAGACTGTTTACATACTGTATATATGCATCTCCTCCTATGCTTATAGCTCCTGAAAATGTTACTCAAGAGGCAGAGATTCTCAAGTGGGAATGAAAATGAAAACAACTAATTCCTGATACACTGAGTAAATTCACTGCTGAGAAAGACAGGCTGCATGTATCATACCTGAGAAATGTCTTCCTAGTAGAATCTGATTTGGTAGAAATGTTTTAGGAATGTTTAGCATACGGACTGACTCCACCCTAATAGCCATGGTAAGAGTTGGAGAAGAGTTAATTATCCTGCACTATGCATCAATATTCTTTTTTGTTTTTGTTTTTGTTTTTTTTTTTGTGGTATGCGGGCCTCCCTCTGCCGTGGCCTCTCCCGTTGCGGAGCACAGGCTCCGGACGCGCAGGCTCAGCGGCCATGGCTCACGGGCCCAGCCGCTCCGCGGCAAGTGGGATCCTCCCAGACAGGGGCGCAAACCCGGTTCCCCTGCATCGGCAGGCGGACGCGCAACCACTGCGCCACCAGGGAAGCCCCATCAATATTCTTAATATTGTTTTCTTAATTTGTTTTTTTTTTTATTTTTTAACATCTTTATTGGAGTATAATTGCTTTACAATGGTGTGAGAGTTTCTGCTTTACATCAAAGTGAATCAGTTATACTTACACATATGTTCCCATATCTCTTCCCTCTAGCATCTCCTTCCCTCCCACCCTCCCTATCTCACCCCTCTCGGTGGTCACAAACCACCTAGCTGATCTCCCAGTGCCATGCGGCGGCTTCCAACTAGCTATCCACCCTACGTTTGGTAGTGTGTATATGTCCATGCCACTCTCTCACTTCGTCACAGCTTACCCTTCCTCCTCGCCATATCCTCAATTCCATGCTCTAGTAGGTCTGTGTTTTATTCCCGTCCTACCCCTAGGCTCTTCATGACATGTTTTTTTTCTTAGATCCCATATTTATGTGTAAGCATATGGTATATGTTTTTCTCCTTCTGACTTACTTCATTCTATATGACAGACTCCATGTCCATCCACCTCACTACAAATAACTCAGTTTCATTTCTTTTTATGGCTGAGTAATATTCCATTGTATATATTGCCACATCTTCTTTATCCATTCATCTGTTGATGGACACTTAGGTTGCTTCCATGTCCTGGCTATTGCAAATAAAGCTGAAATTTTTGATGATGGCCATTCTGACTGGTGTGAGAGGATATCTCATTGTAGTTTGATTTGCATTTCTCTAATGATTAATGATGACGAGCACTCTTTCATGTGTTTGTTGGCAATCTGTATATCTTCTTTGTAGAAATGTCTATTTCGGTCTTCTGCCCATTTTTGGATTGGGTTGTTTGTTTTTTTGTTATTGAGCTGCATGTGTTGCTTATAAATTTTGGAGATTAATCCTTTGTCAGTTGCTTCATTTTCAACTATTTTCTCCCATTCTGAATGTTGTCTTTTAGTCTTGTTTATGGTATCCTATGCTGTGCAAAAGCTTTTAAGTTTCATTAGGTCCCATTTGTTTATTTTTGTTTTTATTTACATTTCTCTAGGAGGTGGGTCAAAAAGGATCTTGCTGTGATTTATGTCGTAGAGTGTTCTGCCTATGTTTTCCTCTAAGAGTCTGATAGTGTCTGTCCTTACATTTAGGTCTTTAACGCATTTTGCGTTTATTTTTGTGTATGGTGTTAGAGAGTGGTCTAATTTCATACTTTTACATGTAGCTGTCCAGTTTTCCCAGCACCACTTATTGAAGAGGCTGTCTTTTCTCCACTGTATATTCTTGCCTCCTTTATCAAAGATAAGGTGACCATATGTGTGTGGGTTTACCTCTGGGCTTTCTATCCTGTTCCATTGATCTATATTTCTGTTTTTGTGCCAGTACAATACTGTCTTGATTACTGTAGCTTTGTAGTATAGGCTGAAGTCAGGGAGCCTGATTCGTCCAGTTCCATTTTTCGTTCTCAACATTGTTTTGGCTATTCGGGGTCATTTGTGTTTCCTTTCAAATTGTGAAATTTTTTGTTCTAGTTCTGTAAAAAATGCCAGTGGTAGTTTGATAGGGATTGCATTGAATCTGTAGATTGCTTTGGGTTGTAGAGTCATTTTCACAATGTTAATTCTTCCAGTCCAAGAACATGGTAAATCTTTCCATCTATTTGTATCATCTTTAGTTTCTTTCATCAGTGTCTTATAGTTTTCTGCATACAGGTCTTTTGTCTCCTTAGGTAGGTTTATTCCTAGGTATTTTATTCTTTTTGTTGCAGTGGTAAATGGGAGTGTTTCCTTAATTTTTCTTTCAGATTTTTCAACATTAGTGTATAAGAATGGCAGAGATTTCTGTGCATTAATTTTGTATCCTGCTACTTTACCAAATTCATTGATTAGCTCTAGTAGTTTTCTGGTAGCATCTTTAGGATTCTCTATGTATAGTATCATGTCATCTACAAACAGTGACAGCTTTACTTCTTCTTTTCCAATTTGGATTCCTTTTATTTCTTTTTTTTCTCTGATTGCTGTGGCTAGTACTTCCAAAACTATGTTGAATAAGAGTGGTGAGAGTGGGCAACCTTGTCTTGTTGCTGATCTTAGTGGAAATGGTTTCAGTTTTTCACCATTGAGGACGATGTTGGCTGTGGATTTGTCATATATGGCCTTTATTATGTTGAGCAAATTTCCCTCTATGCCAGTTTCTGCAGGGTTTTTTATCATAAATGGGTGTTGAATTTTGTCAAAAGATTTCTCTGCATGTATTGAGATGATCATATGGTTTTTCTCCTTCAGTTTGTTGATATGGTGTATTCCTTCTGCTAAATTTGTTTTTTTTGTTGTTGTTGTTCTTCTTTCTCTATTTGCTTTAGGTGTAAGGTCAGGTTGTTTATTCAAGATATTTCCTGTTTCTTAAGGTAGGATTGTATTACTATAAACTTCCCTCTTTGAGCATATGGTGTATCACGTTGATTGATTCGTGTATATTGAAGAATCCTTGCATTCCTAGAATAAAGCCCCTTGATCATGGTGTATGATCTTTTTATTGTGCTGTTGGATTCCTTTTTCTAGTATTTCGTTGAGGATTTTTGCACTTATGTTCATCAGTGATATTGGCCTGTAATTTTCTTTCTTTTCTGGTCCTGGGCTTTTGTTTGTTGGAAGATTTTTAATCACAGTTTCAATTTCAGTGCTTGTGATTGGTCTGTTCATATTTTCTATTCCTGGTTCAATCTCGGCATGTTGTGCATTTCTAAGAATTTGTCCATTTCTTCAAGGTTGTCCATTTTATTGGCATACAGTTGCTTGTAGTATTCTCTCATGATCTTATGTATTTCTTCAGTGTCAGTTGTGGCTTCTTTTTCATTTCTCATTCTATTGATTTGAGTCTTCTCCCTATTTTTCTTGATGAGTCTGGCTAATGGTTTATCAATTTTGTTTATCTTCTCAAAGAACCA
>NC_041228.1:50293921-50295188 GCF_002837175.3 Physeter macrocephalus
TCATTCTGTTGATCATTGTGTATTGTCCTTCTTTGTCTCTTGTAATAGTCTTTATTTTAAAGTCTATTTTGTCTGATATGAGAATTGTTACTCCAGCTGTCTTCTGATTTCCATTTGCATGAAATATCTTTATCCATCCCCTCACTTTCAGTCTGTATGTTTCCCTAGGTCTGAAGTGGGTGTCTTGTAGTCAGCATATATATGGGTCTAGTTTTTGTATGCATTCAGCCAGTCTGTGTCTTTTGGTGGGAGCATTTAATCCATTTACATTTAAGGTAATTATTGATATGTATGTTCCTATTACCATTTACTTAATTGTTTGGAGTTTGTTCTTGTAGGTCTTTTCCTTCTCTTGTGTTTCTTGCCTAGAGAAGTTTCTTTATCATTTGTGGTAAAGCTGGTTTGGTGGTGAAGAACTCTCTCAGTGTTTCCTTGTCTGCAAGGTTTTAATTTCTCCATCAAATCTGAGTAAGGTCTTTGCTGGGTAGAGTAATCTTGGTTGTAGGTTTTTTTCCTTCATCACTTTAAATATGTCCTGCCACTCCCTCCTGGCTTGCAGAGGTTCTGCTGAAAGATCAGCTGTTAACCTTATGTGGATTCCCTTGTGTTTTATTTGTTGTTTTTCCCTTGCTCCTTTTTTTTTTTTTTTTTGCAGTATGTGGGCCTCTCACTGTTGTGGCCTCTCCTGTTGCTCCAGACTTGCAGGCTCAGCATCCATGGCTCATGGGCCAAGCCACTTCGTGGCATGTGGGATCTTCCTGGACCTGGGCATGAACCCGTGTCCCCTGCATTGGCAGGCAGACTCTCAACCACTGTGCCACCAGGGAAGCCCCCCTTACTGCTTTTAATATGTTTTCTTTGTATTTAATTTTTGACAGTTTGATTAATATGTGTCTTGGCGTGTTTCTCCTTGGATTTATCCTGTATGGGACTCTCTGTGTTTCCTGGACTTGATTAATATTTCCTTTCCCATATTAGGGAAGTTTTCAACTATAATCTCTTCAAATATTTTCTCAGTCCCTTTCTTTTTCTCTTCTTCTTCTGGGAACACTGTCATTCGAATGTTGGTGCGTTTAATGTTGTCCCAGTTGTCTCTGAGACTGTCTTCAGTTCTTTTCATTCTTTATTGTGCTCTGCAGTAGTTATTTCCACTATTTTATCTTCCAGGTCACTTATCCGTTCTTCTGCCTCTGTTATTCTGCTATTGATCCCATCTAGAGTAATTTTAATTTCATTTATTGTGTTGTTCATCGTTGCTTGCTTCCTC
>NC_041228.1:50295918-50314764 GCF_002837175.3 Physeter macrocephalus
CAGAATAAAAGGGAGAAAAAGTAGAAAGAAAGAAAGAAAGAAAGAAAGAGGATAAAGTAAAATAAAATTAAGATAAAATAAAATAAAGATATTAAAATAAAAAATAATTATTAAGAAAAACGTTTTTTTAAAAAGAAAAAAAAAAACAACAACCAAAAGAATGGATGGAGAGAACCCTAGAACAAATGGTGAAAGCAAAGCTATACAGAAAAAATCTCACACAGAAGCATACACATACACACTCAAAGTCTGAATCCTAGAACAAATGGTGAAAGCAAAGCTATACAGAAAAAATCTCACACAGAAGCACACACATACACACTCACAAAAAGAGAAAAGGGGGGAAAAAATAATATATCTTGCTCCCAAATTCCACCTCCTCAACTTGGCATGATTCGCTGTCTATTCAGGCATTCCACAGAGGCAGGGCACTTCATGTTGATTGTGGAGCTTTAATCCGCTGCTTCTGAGGCTGCTGGGAGAGACCTCCACCTCTCCTCTTTGTTTGCACAGCTCCTGGGGTTCAGCTTTGGACTTGGCCCCACCTCTGCAAGTAAGTCGCCCGAGGGCGTCTGCTCTTCACTCAGACAGGACGGGGTTAAAGGAGCAGCTGATTCGGGGGCTCTGGCTCACTCCGGCCTGGGGGAGGGAGGGGTACGGATGCGGGTCGAGCCTGCGGTGGCAAAGGCCAGCATGACGTTGCACCAGCCTGAGGCACGCCATGCGTTCTCCTGGGGAAGTTGTCCCTGGATCCCGGGACCCTGGCTGTGGCGGGCTGCACAGGCTCCCCAGAGGGGAGGTGTGTAGAGTCACCTGAGCTCGCACACAGGCTTCTTGGTGGCTGCAGTAGCGGCCTTAGCGTCTCATGCCCATCTCTGGTATCCGCGCTGATAGCCGTGGCTCATGCCCATTTCTGAAGCTCCTTTAAGCAGCGTGTTTAATCCCCTCTCCTCACGCACCAGGAAGCAAAGAGGGAAGAAAAAGACTCTTGCCTCTTCGGCAGCTCCAGACTTCTCCTGGACTCCCTCCAGGCTAGCCGTGGTGCACTAACCCCTTCAGGCTGTGTTCACGCAGCCAACACCAGTCCTCTCCCGGCTCCCAACCGAAGCCCGAGCCTCAACTCCCAGCCCCCGCCCGTCCTGGCGGGTGAGCAGACAAGCCTCTCGGGCTGGTGAGTGCTGGTCGGCACCAATCCACTGTGCGGGAATCTCTCCGCTTTGCCCTCCACACCCCTGTTACTGCGCTCTCCTCCATGGCTACGAAGCTGCCCCCCTCTGCCACCTGCAGTCTCCACCTAGGAAGGGGCTTCTAGTGTGTGGAAACCTTTCCTCCTTCACAGCTCCCTCCCACTGGTGCAGGTCCTGTCCCTATTTTTTGTCCCTGTTTATTCTTTTTTCTTTTGCCCTACCCAGGTATGTGGGGAGTTTCTTGCCTTTTGGAAGGTCTGAGGTCTCTGCCAGCATTCAGTGGGAGTTCTATAGGAGCAGTTCCACGTGTAAATGTATTTCTGATGTATCTGTGGGGAGGAAGGTGATCTCCGTGTCTTACTCTTCTGCTATCTTCCTCTCTGTTTTCTTAATTTGAATCAATTGCAATAATATAATAATAGTAATACACTATTATTTATTAAACTCATATTCTATGCCAGAAACAGGGTGGTATTTTCTCATTTAATCTTCACAAAATTTCCTGAAGTAGATATTATTATTATTCCCACTTTACAGATGAAGCAACTCAGTTTCAAGTAACTTGTCCAATGTAGCACAGTTAGTAAGTGGTCAAACAAGAAAGCTTGTTTTAAAAAGCTTGTTTTAAAAAGCTGGTCTCAAAAAATATATGCTACACTACTGATCTTATGATGTAGGTCTGCTGCTACACACACCAGTGGTGGCAAAATGAAAGATAAAATTGTGGTAAATTATCCCAGTACAACTAAGCATGGCCGTTTGAATCACCATAATGGCTTGTCATTAACTTACAATCATAATATTAAAGATCTAGTATCATATAAAATTGTCTGCTAAAGGTGAATATTCATATATCAGCAAAGATATATTTTTTTTCTGGTTTCTTAGCACTTTAGTGATGCCAGCTTCTGGGGCTAGTGAATTTATTTAGTTGTCGAAAGCTTAATAGTCTAACTTTAGCCAAGTCCTTGATGGCAGCATTTTCAACCACTGCAACACAGGACAAAGAAACAACATTTCTACTTGCTAGTATTTCATAATTCCTGTTTGTCATCATATGTGTGCATATTTGTTATTCAGTGACCTGGAACTCTGATTTTAAAGTCTACTCTAAATGTTATTTCTAGTTATTTTATTTTAAAATTTCACTCAAGAAATCAATGTTTGCTTAAAAAGACAGGAAGTCTTTGTCATTAAAAGTGTGGGCTTTAAAATCAACAAGGCTGGGTTCTACTTTGGTCTAATTTAGTGTTTACCAGCTATGTGACAAATAATTAAAGTGTTACATTTCTCAGAGATAAAATTATATACCTCATAATGTTTTTGTGAAGATTATCTGAAATACTCTATAAAAGTTTTAACTTAGTCTTAACTTAGTGCAAGTCCATAGCAAATACTCATTAAACAACAGCTGCTATTATTATTTATCATCTTTCTGATCATTATCATTATCAGGCTTATGACTGTACTGTTAAGTATACTTCTTAGTCTCATCTAGCACTGTAATCAAGCCAATCCATATATTATATTTTTCAAGTTATATTTAGCAATGTAAACAACAAAATGTTAGGTCTTATATTTAACAATAACATCATTTTTAAACCTATATTTTAATTTATTTTTTAATGTTACACACTTCTTTAACATACAAATTATCCTAATTAAACCAGCATTTTCCATGAGTAACAATCTCACATACAGGTTTGTTCCCTTCTCCAGTAATTGTAGAGGGGGTAGAAATGTCCTGGAATTTTTAATATAAAATTCCAGACTCCCTTTTGAAATTCCAGACTCTCCTTAATCAGCCTCTCACTGTAGCTTTTCTCAGTTTCTAGGACTCAGGTGACCAAATGCCAAACCCATGTTTCCTCTGAGCTCTAGGTGAGCTTGTGATCCTAAAGACAAGTCTTGCCATTTAAAAAATATTTCAAATCAAAATCCATATCATTCTCAACGGTCTAAATTACGTCTCTATATGTTATCCATTCTTATTGCCCCCTTCATTGCACTTAGCATTATGAATAAATAACAAAATATTAGGCCTTATATTTAACAATAACAAAATTATTTGTTATACTATAATTTTTATGTTCCAACTTCTTTGGACAAATGTTTAGCAATTTCATAACAAGTTAAATGTATCTTCTCTATGAACCAATAACCCCATTCCTAGGTATTTATTCAAGAAAAATAAAAACATTTATCACAAAAAATGCTAGCACATGAATGTTCATTGCTTTGGAAATAACTGAGATGTCTAGAAACAGAATAATGGATGAATAAGTTGTAGTATATTCATACAGTTGACTACTATTGAGCAACTAAACATAACTACTGCAACAAAATTATACTCTTAAGATCTAGACTCATATTACAAGTTGTTAACATAACTCTCCACTTGTATACATAATTGGCATCTCAAAATCTCAAAACTAACTGACCAAATTAGTTCTTTCCCAAATCCTCTTCTACCTGTCTTCCCAATCCCAGTAAGTTGTGTTATCCTCCACCAATTCTCTCTATCTAAAGTTTTATAAATGATCATTGAATCCTCTCTTTAATTCCCCCTTCATTTCTAATCCATATGCAAGTCCTGTCAATTCTACATCCATAATGTATCCCAAGGCCATCTACAACTATAGCATCTACTAAAGCAACATTGTCCAGGCAAATAATGTTATTAATGTACTTAATTACCAGAACCTCCTCACTGATTTCTGTTTTGCCTCCAGAACCACATACCCAGATCCACTCCATTCTACCCATGACAGCCAAAATGACTTTTTCATATGTAGACCATATCATAGTACTCTCTTGATTTTGGGGAAAAAAAGGCTGGTAGATATTTAAAACATAGAATTGTCCTTTTCATATTCAAACAAATAATTAATGGAACCTCCAAAAATGACTTGATTGTTTCTTGGAAATATCAATTTTTTTTTACTAAAAAATGTGTTGTGGAATAGTAGCAAAAGCTACTACAAAAGGGTTATTTCACCAGAAGTCTTACATTTTATGACTATCAAGTGTATATTAGTTAGGTTGTTTATTTTTAGTGCAAAATTTATTAAGACATTCCTTGGAATAAGAGGAAAAGTTTAATTTTAAAAGTACATCAATTGACGTACAGCAAAGTAGTTAAATATGCAGAGAAGTCCATTGGCTCTGACATGAAAATATTAAATTTGCACAAAAGGTTACAAAGACTAGCTTTCTGTAGGCATGCATCAAATCTCTTGAAAACAGCAGTAATCAAAAGACACAAGAGTATAACACAAACTGCCAGATCCATCTTCCTAAAATGCATGAAGTTAGTGCTCCCTTCACGTGACTGATATAGTTCCTTACTATGCTTTAATCAATGATGAAATCTTCCAATTAGCCTAAAAACAAACTGTTTACCTGAACCTGCCTAAGTGACCAATAACTGCCTTCTCTGTCCTGTGGACCAGAACATTTCCTCACTGTCCATACTACCTCTTCCTGTCCACATTGTTTTTCCTACTTGGGATATTTCCGTTCTTTCGCTTGTCCATTATTTTAGTCATCCTATCTAAAATGCCTTTATTTTAAATGACCTATGTATCATACCAATCACTATACCTATGAACAGGGAGTGTGATAAGGAAGAATAAACTTCAATGAGTTTATAGTCAAATGAAAATAGAAACTAAAAACAAACAAACAAAAAAGTAAGTCACATGACAAAAACTAACAACACAACCTAAGGGCATATACAAAATATATGAGGGCACAGGGGAGATTGAGAGACTTTAGTCAGAGGAAATGAAGCTTAATTAGTTTCTTGAGAATGCATGACAGACTTCCAAGAAACCCCAAAGGAGCTTGTCACTTCAGATGCAGAAAACAAGATGTGTAGAGACATAGAGACAACATAAACCTGCAGTGAACTATATGTAGTCTTGCCTGGCTAACAAAAAGCATGCACTGGAGAGATGAACTCATTCATGGAGGGCCCTGAAAACAATGCAGAGAAATTTAAATTTTTTCATGTAAAGAACTAGAAATAAGTAAAGCATTTTATGCAAGGGAGCTACATAATCACATTTGACTTTTGCAAAAGTCACTGTAGTGACAATGTGGATGATGAACTGAGGAAGTCTGTAGATTATATACAAGGATAGGAGGTGATCATAATATATTGACCAAAAATAATAAGAGCCTGAAAGTAAAAATTGGTAGAAGGGATGGAATGAAAAACAAAAACATCATTAACAATAATAACAGTAGGTAAAAATTGAGCTCTCACAATATGCTAGGCATTGTTCTGTGTTTTATATAATCTATCTAATTTAATACAAACAATGATGAATGAGATGGGTACTGCTACTAGCTCAGTTTTTACAGATAAGGGACCTGCAGCTTAGAGTCTTAGTAAGTTGCTCATGTTTCTATAGCTATAAAGTTTATACTCTGACTCCATCACTTGTGCTCTTAAAAATGGGGCTATCATGGTCATACAGTGTGGACAGGGCACAAACATAGCTCACCACTTCTTCAGTATATGCTATAGTCTATAGAATTCTATAAAATAAGGGGACAGTGGCTTCTCTTCTAACCCACAATGAACTTGCTCCTCTCCAAATGTCATAGTTTACCTTGTCAGGACCCGCTACCACCTAATCATCTAATTCTGGACTGTCTTCCCCATTTTTGTAACAAGAGTTAGTTGTGTTCCCCTATTAAAGACAGGAGCATTTCTTACGTTTTATTTCAGTGATGCCCTGCCTCCATCGAAATGTTGTCAAATATTAGAGTGTGTGTGTGTGTGTGTGTGTGTGTGTGTTGATTTTTTATGCCTGTTTGGAGATGTGCTTACCAAAATTCAAAAACAAAAGGCCAAATCTGTAAGAGACATGAATAACATATAATTGTCTCAATATTTACAAGAGCAGGAGGATGGGAAAGAATACATATTTTATGTTTTATTATTTTTATTATTGTGAAATACTAATTTTGTAAGAAACATCAAGGCAACAAAGGATCCATTCTGCTAAAGATAACGAGCAATTAGTTAAGTCAATCATGTTTTATTTTTAGAGTTTACGAGCTAACGATAAAGTAAAACACAAAAAATTCTCAGGTTAAAAGTTTTAACTCTATACTATATTGCTCAAAGGAAACATATTCTCCAGTCTAGGATGTTACCAAGTCATATAACACATACTCACAATGGTTCACAAGATACAACCAGGCAAAAAAAGTGTTTCATGCAAAGCTCTCATTGTAAAAGGAAGGGACCCAAAATATCAGTAACTATTTAATCACCTCACCTTTGGGGAAATTTTCTTCTTGCTGTCGCTATTCTAGTTCCTCTCCTTTGCTCTTTGGTGGCTACTTTCCTTTTTCCCAAATGTGGAATTTATTCAAGATTTGCTCCTTGAGTTCAGCTTTCTTTCTTTCTTTCTTTCTTTTTTTTTTTTTTTTTTTTTTGTGGTACGCGGGCCTCTCACTCTTGTGGCCTCTCCCGTTGCGGAGCACAGGCTCTGGACGCGCAGGCTCAGCGGCCATGGCTCACGGGCCATGGCTCACGGGCCTAGCCGCTCCACGGCATGTGGGATCTTCCCAGACTGGGGCACAAACCCGCGTCCCCTGCATCGGCAGGCTGACTCAACCACTGGGCCACCAGGTAAGCCCCCAGCTTTCTTTTTAATACTGTTTTTCTCAGACTTTATTTATATTTTTATGAATTTAATATCACATTTCTATGTAGACAATTTCAAAATTGATACCTCTAGTCTTTTCGAGATTATATTGTATACCCACCACAGCAGTTAACACACACACACAAAAATTCTTACATAGTAAGTACTTTATAAAACTAGTCAATTTAACTGATTCTGTATCATCACACACACACACACAATAAAAAGAAAAGAATTTCTTTTTAAAGCTAGCTTGTTGAAACTGATTTTTTGTGTGGCACAACCCAAGTTTACAGAGGTATATTTCAATATCACAATTTTTCCCAAATTGGGGGGTTTCAAAAATAAATAAATATAATTATATGTAAGATTTCACATGGAAACAAATAATATATATAATCTATTACATTCTATGTCTTATGTGTATTCTATATGTATACAAACAACATCCTATTACATACATATAGACATATTACATATATAAGCTATATCATAGGATACATACATCACATGGGATGTGTTATACCCATAACACATAGAATATTAAGTGCAATTTTTCAAACTATTCCAAGATGTTAAACTTACATTTATATAAATTTAAATGATATAAAATAGAATATATATACATATATGTACATATATAAAGATTAGATAGATTGATATATAGATATTTATGTCACATAGTGCTCTGTGTAGTTTTCCTACTGTAAAAGTGACTTTTCCTGTTGCTTCAGAGTTTTAGAAATTAAAATTTCCAGGGCTTGTTTGCATAGAGATTTAGAGATTATAAAATTGGTTTTGTGAACTTTAGCTCATTTTCCACCTCAAGAGACTATAAACTGAGGTCAGGCAATTTATGGAAAAGACTGAGAGAGGTCTGTTTAGTGAGGGTTGCCAGCGTTCTGCAGTCATCTCCCTTCCTCTTCTTCCCCTTTCCCCAAAGCTCAGAGTGAGGATTGAAAGAATCTCTTTTCCCTATTTCCTGTTGGCCTACTTTTTTCCCCTCTGACTTTAAAATAACTTAATTATAGGAATGAGATCACTAGGTAATTTAACCTAACTCCTGACCAATACTCCACTGAATGCGCAGGATGCCTTGCTAACCTGTTAATTCTTTTCCTAGATTGAAAGAAGTAAGAATGTAAAATTAAATAGTTAAAGAATGACTAGCTCTCTACTCCCAGAAGCCCACTTCACAATCCTGCAGGCAGACCACGAAGGCAAGATAAGATCTGAAGAAAGATCATGAGGAGTCAGCCAGTCTGCATAAATGGAAAATGATGTAGAACACAACCTCCTGCCATGATGAGTCACTGAGATTCTTTAAAAACAGTCATGGCTGAGCAGACTCTTCGGAGTTGGTCTGGGACAAGGAACTACCTTCTCCCAGGTTGCTGGAACTCTGAATAAAGCAAGTATTGGTTTTTTGATTGGTGAGCAGCCAAACCTGAGTTCAGTAACAGGGAGACAGGAAATTAATGGAGTAAGTGTGTGGCTCTCTCTCTCCCATCAGCCAGGTGGACTGACAAAAGTTAACTAGTGTGGAACTGTCTGGAAAGGGAGTAAACCTGGAGATCTGCCAGAAAGGGTGAGTTGATCCAAAAGAAAGACTTCCATGATATCCACTGCATGAAACCATGGACAAAAGGTGTAGTATTAAATAACACACTACAGGAGAAAATACCATTCAAGGGAGTTACAGAAGGAAGGACAATATAAAAGATTGCATTTAGAGCTAAATCAAAGAAGGTAAGCATAAAATTTTACCTCTAATATCCACCCTCCCTTCCTTCCTGATCCTCTGAGAAGAGCAAGAAAAAACAGCTAGTGAACAGAAGAAGATGCAGAGTAAGAAAAGGTAATAAACTGAAGTGAACGCCTTTCTCCACTGCAGAATTATGGCACAATAAGGCACAAGCTGTGTTGTCAAGCATGAGAATTTGAAATTTTGATATGAAGACAGGACTGGAATTTTTTTTTTTGACTGAAATTTTTAATACCTAAAAAGATTAAGCTACTTGTTAATAACTAGGATCTGACTGAGATTTCATCCAGGGAACATGGAAGAATAATACTACATAGCTTGTTTGAAAGCTTTGGTATTAAAAAAAATGATAAAGATATTTTATAAATTCACCCTACTGAGTCCAAATTGTTCAATATAAATTTATCAAATAATTTTCTTTCTGCATGGCTTCAAATGTTTATTTTTCAAAGAAAACTTCTACTAATAAGCTATAAAGATATCTTAATAATTATTGAAGATCTTCCACTTAAAATTGCTTGTATAATGTTGCTAA
The DNA here is from genome assembly GCF_002837175.3 of Physeter macrocephalus. Lineage (NCBI taxonomy): Eukaryota > Metazoa > Chordata > Mammalia > Artiodactyla > Physeteridae > Physeter > Physeter macrocephalus. The sequence continues at coordinate 50,305,072 of NC_041228.1, forward strand.
ATGTTATCATGTGAAAAATACATTTTAATAAAAGGTAGCAGCATAGTAAAATATATAATATATCAAATATAGGAGTACATAAAGTACAAAATATAGTATAAAGTACAAAATACAGTGTGTGTATGTATGTGTTTGTGTGTGTTAGCATATACCATACCATACTGAGCTGACTCTAAGGAAATTTGATTTTCTTTATTACTGGTTCTTTGAAAAATTGTGAGGCTAATTAAAAAATGAATTAAAGATTTTAAGACTCGTTAGAATCATTGTTGATGATCTTGTAAAGGAATGAATAATTTTTCTCTCTTTTCCTTATATAAAACACTGTAATAAAACACTTTGCTTTAATATATAAATCAATATCAAGAAAAGCAAAAACAAAACTTCTTGCTATTTGTACTGCACCAATTTTTTTAGTCCAGTTTAAATCTGTAGCAGGGAGTAAGTATAACAGATATTTGCATCTCATGAAAAATGTATTTGACCCTTAGACTGTATGTTTTTCACTTTATTTTCATTATGTTCAGATAATACCCACTTATTTACAAAATTTATTAGAGGGTTAAATTGAAGAATGAAGATGGTATTACTTTTTTTTCTTCTTTGTAGTTTGATTCTCTGATACAACACAATAAAAAAGCAAATAATGGCAAAGAAGCCAAATAGATGGTGGAAAAATAAAACATTATCCTTTGTGAAAAACCACAAAAACTCTCCTAAGTGTTAATAATTTTAATGTTTTATTTTTTAAATAAATACACAGAAAAGTCAGGTAATAAAATTAGACAAAGAGTAGCATGTCTTAAAATATAACACATTTCCTATAGGGGACAGAGTCAACAAGGATAATTTATGTTTTTAGCAATCCAAAATAAATTGTAGGCAATAATCACACACTTGTCCTTCAGTAGACATAAGAACAAGACCCCTAGAGTTGCTGACAGTTAACAAGATTGTCTGCTTTTATTTCTATTATTTTTTCAAAATATTCTATCAGAACTAGGGAAAAGAATGATTTAGAGCTGTGAACTGCTTATCATCCAGCTTGCAATAAAAATACATCACTGTAGCACTGATAGTTCCTGGCCTGCTGTGGCAGTGATAAAACTTTTAATGGTGTTGAACAGGCATGGGGTATTGTCAGAAGAGAACACTCAGGAAGCTACAGTGTCTCAGACCTTTGAAGCAGGTGTTGGGGAATGAGTATTAAGAACTATAAAAAAGAATAACAATATTGTTATACAATAACAATATCAATACAATGGGGAGAAACAATGAAAGTTTAAGGACAATCAGTCATCAGCTTAAAGTGATGTAATCCAAGAGCTCCATGGCAGCATATGAAGAAAATTTCCTATAGTTGGAAGTCAGAAAAGTTGAGGATTGGACTCAGTAATTATAAGGATATTATAGCTCCAAATAACTTTGCACTTACAACCACAGCAAATATTCTACTGAACCCTGAAACTTGGGATAGAGACTTTAAAACCTAGGACATAAAGTATCATAATTGCCACTTTGCAGTGAGAAAATATATGAAAGCATTAAAAAAATTGAGTGTGTCCCATGTCTGGTTCACAGTAGCTCCACTGGGCTCATAGACCCACCTCATGGCAATTTCCATGGATTTTAAACATGTAATTTGAATGGATACTTGATGGAGGCCCCACACTGGTTTCTAGGCCTTTGTGGTAAAAACTATCAGAAAGGAAGATCAAGTGGAGACCTCTGAAATTGCTCTCTCCCTACCCTCCTCCACCTTAGCCAAGATGGTAAACCAAAACAATATCACAGACATCAACAAGATGGAAGATTAGAAGTTCTGACCCAGCCCTCATCCCTCACAAAAGTAACAGTTTAATAACTATCCACAAATAAAAATAGAGTGTTGGAATACAATTTTTTAAAGCCCACAGTGAATGTCAAAATTGATGTGGTAAAACCTAAAAGTTTTTCCTCTAAGATCCAGTACAAGGCAGGGATGCCCACTCTTTCCACTTCTCTTCAAAATAGTACTGAAATTCTAGACAGAGCAAGTGTACAAAAAGAAGGAGGAAAAGAAGGAAAAGCAGAAGAAGGAAAGAAAGAAAGAAAAGACATCCAAATCAGAAGGAAGAAGTAAAATTACCTGTTTGCACATGACATGATCTTATATGTAAAAAACCCCAAAAACTCCACAAAGAAAATGTTAGAAATAATAAATAAATCCAGTAAAGTTGCAGAATACAAAATCAACATGGAAAATCAGTGGTTTTTCTATACACAAGAACAAACTACACAAAAAAGAAATTGAGAAAACAATCCAATTTACAAGAACAACAAAAATAATAAAATACTTAGGAATAAACTTAACCAAATAGGTGAAAGACATATATTCTGAAAATTATAAAACAGTAATGAATAAATTAAACACAGAAAAATGGAGACCTGTGTTCATAGATAGGAAAAATTAATATAGTTAAAAGGTACATACTACCAACTCAAATTCAATGACATATTAAAAGAATTATATAACATGACCATGTGGGATTTATCCCTGAGATGCAAGGATGGTTCCACATATGCAATCAATAAATGCGATACACCACATTCACAGAATGAAAGAATAAAAATCATATAATCATCTCAATATATACAGAGAAAAACATCTGACAAAATATAACAGCCTTTCTTGATAAAACCTTCAACAAATTGGGTATAGAAGAACATGCCTCAACATAAGAAAGTCCATATACCACAAAGCCATAGCTATCATCCTTCTCAACAGTGAAAGATTGAAAGCTTTTCTTCTAAGATCAGCAAAAAGACAAGGATGCAACTCTCACCACTATTTTTCAACATAGTACTGGAAGTCCTAGCTAGACATAGTCAAGACAAATCAGAAAGGACACAGTAAAATTTTTATTATTTGCAGGTGATGTGATCTTATATGCAGAAAATCCAAAAAGCTGTTGGAAATAATCAATGAATTAAATAAAGTTTTAGGATATAAAATCAACATACAGAAATCAGTGGCATTTCTGTATACCAACAAAACTTCTGAAAAAGAGATAAACTATCCCATTCACAATAGCATCAAAAATATAAATAATTAAATATTTCAACCAAGTAATTGAAATAACTGTATCATGAAAACTGCAAGATTTTTATGAAAGAAATTGAAGAAGATACAAACAAAAGGAAAGATATCCCATGTTCATGGATTGGAGCAATTAATATTATTAATATGTCTGTACTATCCAAAGCCATATAATCCAAACCAATGTAATCCCTATCAAAACTCCAATGGCATTTTTCACAGAAATAAAGCAATCCTAAAATTTGTATGGAACCACAAAAGACCCTGAATTGCCAAAGCAAACCTGAGAATAAAGAACGAAGGTAGAGGCATCACAGGTCCTGATTTCAAACTATACTACAAAGATATAGTAATCAAAACAGTATGGTATTAGCATAAAAATAGACATACTAATGGAACAGAAAAGAGAGCTCAGAAATAAACGCCATCACATACGGTCAACATATATTTGACAAAGATGCCAAGAAAACTCAATAGGGAAAAAGAGTCTCTTCAATAAATAGTGCTTGGAAAACCAGATAATCACATGCAGAAATTGAAGTCTTATCTTACACCACAGTACAAAAATTAACTTGAAATGGGTTAAAGACTTAAATATAAGATTGCTATCATAAAACGCCTAGAAGAATATGTAGGGAAGAAGCTTCTTGACATTGGTTTTGGCAATGATTTTTGGATATAATACCAAAAGTACAAACAACAAATGTAATAATCAACAAGAGGAACTACATTAAACTTAAAAGCTTATTTACAGCAAAATAAATAATAAACAAAATGAAAAGCCAACCTATATAATGGGAGAAAATATTTTCAAACCATATGTCAGATAAGGGACTAATATCCAAAATATACAAGGAACTCACACAATTCAATAGCAAAGAAACAAATAACCCAATTTTAAAAATGGGAAAAGGACCTAAATAGACATTTCTCAAAAGAAGACATAAAATTGACCAAGAGGTGCATGAAAAGGTGCTCAACATCACTAATCATCAAGGAAATGAAAATCAAAGCCACAATGAGATACCACCTTACACTTGTTATAATGGTTATTATCAAAAAGAAAAGATAAATTTTGGAGAAGATGTGGTGGAAAGGTGATCCTTGTACACTGTTGGTGGACATGTAAATTGGTACAGCCATTATGAAAACAGTATGGAGCTACCCCTCAAAAAAAAAATAAAAACAGAACTACCATATGATCCATCAATACCACTTCTGTGTAGTCATCTAAAGAAATGAGAACAGGGTATTGAAGAGATATCTATATTTCCATATTTGTTGCATGATTATTCACAATAACCAAGATATGGAAACAACCTATGTATTTATCCATGGATAAATGGAGATAGAAGATATGATATACATACAAACAATGGGATATTATTCAATCTGAAAGAGAAGGAAATCCTGCCATTTGTGACAACACAAATGAACCTGGAAGACATTATGCTAAGTGAAATAAGCCTAACATACAAAGACAAATATTGTATGATCTCACTTATATGTGTAACCTAAAATAGTCAAACTAATTGAAGAAGAGAGTAGAAGGTTGGTGACAATGGGTCAGGTGTAGGGAAAATGTAGAGATATCGGTCAAAGGGTACAAAGTTTCCAATATGCAAGATGAGTACGTCTTAGAGATCTAATGTGTAGCACGGTGACTATAGTCAACAACACTGTGTTGTATACTTGAACTTTGCTAGGAGAATACATATTAAGTGTTCTCACCACAAATATACACAAATCTAACTATATGATATGAGGGATATTTTAATTAGTTTGTGATGATCATTTCACAATGTATACATATATCAAAATATCAAGATGTATAACTTAAATATATACAAATTTTATTTGTAAATTATACATCAGTAAAGCTGGAACAAAAGTAATATTACATCCCAGGTAGAATGACAGAGATTAGTGCTGCCCTCATAAACATAATTCAGGATTCAGAGATGGTAGTCCCATCTTATTCTCATTTAATTCATGAATTTTGTCCTTAAAAGCAAACAACTAGATCCTAAAAGATTGGAGTGGATTACTATAAAGTCAACAAAGAAATAGCCCTAATTATAGCTGCTCTGCCCGATGTGGTATTTTTTTCTAACGAAAATTGAAAAGGTATTGGGTACATGGTATGTGGCCACTGAGTGGTGAGTGCGTTCTTTTCTATTCCTAACGAGATAGATTAGAAACATTACCCATTCATGTGTGATAAACAATATACTTTATGTTCTTGACTCATTTTTTAATCCTTGTTTGTTTTTATTGGTTTTATCCATACTCATTCTTCTTGAAACTCAGAATATTCTAAGTTTTCCTGACTTCAATCCATGGTGCTAAATAATTTGGTTTTAATTGGTTTCTTTGGCTCTTTTCTCCTCTGAACGTCTTGACTACCCTAAATCCAAAATTGGCTTTTTTAACCACAATTCTAGTTAAACCAGACCTGACCCTCATGTGGGGTATCTAGACATCCAGAAAGATATTAAACTTTATTTTATTTACCAGCTGATAGTCTTGAAACACATATAGGCAAAGGATTTTCTTCAAGTGAGACTTTCTGATTGTAACAGAATCAACACCTTGATTACCTTAGCATTGTCCTTGAGATAGACAGCATAAGCATACATTCTTAACTTGATTTAAAAGGCCCTTCATGATCTGTCCTTTGTGTTCCCTTTCTCAAATCACATGTTCCCTCTCCCTTATCTCAAAATAACCCTCCTTCTTCATTCAATCATCCAACTACATTGGCCTTGTCTCAGTAGTCAAACATACCACCAAACACCAGCCAGTGGGCAATATGTTTTGGAAGGCATCCCTCATTAAATTGTTTTAAACACATTTCAAGTTGTGTTAACAGTATAATTTTTATTTTTAAAAGCTTTATTATCTTGAATATTTCAGGACACACTGAGGGATATATTTAGATTTAAATATCTGGAAGAGATAAAATTTTACAATAATGATACATTGTTGCTTATTGAAAAAGCAAATATTCATTTCTTACCATTGGGTCCATTGAAGGTATGTGCATCACAGCTAGTAGAGTGCTTCTGAAGTCTTCACTGAAAACAAAGCTGTGGAACACTGAGGTATGAAAGAGGTTGTAGACTCATTTTCTTCAATCAGATTTTTATATATCTGTGTTAGTGGTTGAGCTAGGCCTTTCAATATCACATAAAATTCATCATTTCCTATCACTGAAATAAAACAAAACCAAACAAGATATACTGTAGACTTTATTTCCCAGACGCTTTGATATAAGTATGACTACGATACAGATTACAATTGCTTCGCTTTTAGCAGATTTCTTTTAGTTTAATCAATAACAGTGACTTTAATGTGGCACTTAGGCATCACAAATAATTTAGTCAAATAACAGATATAACAAAGACATGTCTACACATTTAGAATACTATTTTCTGACAGTTATTTATAGTAATAAATCCTCTTATGTAACTGATAAATTCTAGGAAAGAACCATGGTGTCATATCAAGATTAATAGATTTAAGACATCATGAGAAAAACAGGGCCAGAAAAGTCCTTGAACTATTTTAAATGCCCCCTACTCCACAAAAATTGCCTTTCTTCCTATTTCATATAAGTAACAATAGATACCTACTATTAATCTTCATTAATCTTTGTTCTGGACAGAATGATGATCACTCATAGAACTGAGTAAAAAATATAGTATGAAAAGGGAAATTGTTCATTAGTAGGAAAAAGGGTTGTTTTCAGTATATATCCTACTTCATATTTTACTCTCCACAATCTGTCATCTAATCCCATTACATAAAGTTCAACTATGTGACTGTAGGTCTGGCAGATTTATTCACTTGTGAGCATTTTGAATGAAACATAAATCAGTTTTTGTTCTTCTGAAGCCTGTCATTTTGGAGAAGAAGATCATGAGAACTGGATGGTGTTTCTCCATTTCTCAGTCCTTTACATTTCTTCAAAGGATCAGAGCAAATTGTTCAAGTGCTGTGAGAAGATCTTTTCTTGCAATTTGCTTATTAACTTGCTGTAAATAGAAACTTTACAAATTGATTTTAATGGACAGTTGTGTTTCTTTTTATGCCCTATGACATGCCAACTTCTTGCCTTCTCTGCTTTTTTTCTAAATTGAGTCCTTACTAGTGGGTTTCTTTCAGTTACCATCTACACATTGTGACTATAGGAGATTGATTTTTGTGTGTGTGTGTCTTCTCTAAAGCAAAGGTTGTGTTTGTTTGGATGCTGGGGCTTAAAATAGATTATTCCTGGGTAGCACAATATCACTTCTTATTAAACTTCTAATCTGTGTGGCAAGGGCACTGTGTAAACATTACTTTTTTAAAAAAAATTTTATTTAATTTTATTTTTATTTTTTGAGAAAATAATATATTTTATTTTATTTTTTTAACATCTTTATTGGAGTATAATTGCTTTAAATTGTTGTGTTAGTTGCTGCTGAATAACAAAGTGAATCAGCTATACGTACACATATATCCCCGTATTACCTCCTTTTTGTGTCTCCTTCCCACCCTCCTTATGTCAGCCCTCTAGGTGGTCACAAGGCACTGAGCTGATCTCCCTGTGCTATGCAGCTTCTTCCCACTATCTATTTTACATTTGGTAGTTTATATATGTCCATGCCACTCTCTCACTTAGTCTCAGCTTACCCTTCCCCCTCCCGGTGTCCTCAAGTCCATTCTCTATGTCTGCGTCTTTATTCCTGCCCTGCCCCAAGATTCTTCAGAACTATTTTTTTTTTTTTTAGATTCCATATATATATGTTAGCATATGGTATTTGTTTTGCTCTTTCTGACTTACTTCACTCTGTATGACAGACTCTAGGTCCATCCACCTCACTACAAATAACTCAATTTCGTTTCTTTTTATGGCTGAGCAATATTCCATTGTTTATATGCACCACATCTTCTTTATCCATTCATCTGTCGATGGACACTTAGGTTGCTCCCATGTCCTGGCTATTGTAAATAGTGCTGCAATGAATACCTTGGTACTCCAAACAAGATGTACAGATTGCCAACAAACACATGAAAGGATGCTCAACATCACTAATCATTAGAGAAATGCAAATCAAAAGTACAATGAGGTATCACCTCACACCAGTCAGAATGGCATCATCAAAAATCAACAAACAATAAATGCTGGAGAGGGTGTGGAGAAAAGGGAACCCTCTTGCACTGTTAGTGGGAATGTAAGTTGATACATCCACTATGGAAAACAGTATAGAAGTTCCTTAAAAAACTAAAAATATAACTACCATAAGATCCAGCAATCCCACTACTGGGCATATACCCTGAGAAAACCACAATTCAAAAAGAGTCATGTACCAGAAACATTGCTTTTTAACAGCTATTGTGTGAGCTGTATGAGAACTACATTGTAATAAGTACACTGTGTAGGGAAAAGATAATAATAGTTTGTGATACTAGTAATGGTCTTGAGAAATTACATAGAGGAGAAAACGAGTTGGGGAAAGGGTGTATTCTAATATATACATTTATATTCTGTTTTTTTAAATAGAGTAACTGACACTTCTTAGTATAGAATAAGAGCTATGGAAAGAAATCCACTGTGATAAATAATTTTATTGCAAGGGTTGCTAGTTACCTACCCAATATGAATTCTCTCCTTTCCTTTAGTAACAAAACCACAATTTTATGGGGTGTTGTATGTGTCAGTTTAAAAATTGCATTTCCCATAAACTCTTACTTGTGCGGCCACGTGACATCATTCTGATTGATAAAACATTGAGAGTATCTTTGCTTTCCACATACGCACACCATCCCTTCTTCCCTGCTACCTAGAACAGTGATAAGATATTGGAGCTGAAGCAAGCATCTTGCAACTAAGGAAAATGCAAGGAGAATTTCAGAGGCCTCACCTGAGACCATGTGACCTCTCATTATGTAACATAAACAAAACTGAAAAATTTATTTTAACATCTTTATTGGAGTATAACTGTTTTACAATAGTGTGTTAGTTTCTCCTTTACAACAAAGTGAATCAGTTATACATATACATATGTTCCCATAGCTCTTCCCTCTTGCATCTCCCTCCCTCCCACCCTCCCTATCCCACCCCTCTCATGGTCACAAAGCACAGAGGTGATCTCCCTGTGCTATGCGGCAGCTTCCCACTAGCTATCTAATTTACATTTTGTAGTGCATATATGTCCATGCCACTCTCTCACTTCGTCACAGCTTACCCTTCCCCCTCCCCATGTGCTCAAGTCCATGCTCTAGTAGGTCTGTGTTTTATTCCCATCCTACCACTAATCTCTTCATGACATTTTTTTTTCTTAGAGATATATGTGTTAGCATACGGTATTTGTTTTCCTCCTTCTGACTTACTTCACTGTGTATGACAGACTCCAGATCTATCCACCTCATTACAAATAACTCAGTTTCATTTCTTTTTATGGCTGAGTAATATTCCATTGTATATATGTGCCACATCTTCTTTATCCATTCATCTGTTGATGGACACTTAGGTTGCTTCCATGCCCTGGCTATCGTAAATAGAGCTGCAATGAACATCGTGGTACATGACTCTTTTTGAATTATGGTTTTCTCAGGGTATATGCCCA
>NC_041228.1:50317310-50319227 GCF_002837175.3 Physeter macrocephalus
AGTGTTCCATGAGCACTTGAGAAGAATGTGTATTCTGTTGTTTTTGGATGGAATGTCCTATAAATATCAATTAAGTCCATCTTGTGTAATGTATCATTTAAAGCTTGTGTTTCCTTATTTATTTTCATTTTGGATGATCTGTCCATTGGTGAAAGTGGGGTGTTAAAGTCCCCTACTATGATTGTGTTACTGTCGATTTCCCCTTTTATGGCTGTTAGTATTTGCCTTATGTATTGAGGTGCTCCTATGTTGGGTGCATAAATATTTACAATTGTTATATCTTCTTCATGGATCGATCCCTTGATCATTATATAGTGTCCTTCTTTGTCTCTTGTTATAGTTTTTACTTTAAAGTCTATTTTGTCTGATATGAGAATTGCTACTCCAGCTTTCTTCTGATTTCCATTTGCATGGAATATCTTTTTCCATCCCCTCACTTTCAGTCTGTATGTGTCCCTAGGTCTGAAGTGGGTCTCTTGTAGACAGCATATATATGGGTCTTGTTTTTGTTTCCATTCAGCCAGTCTGTGTCTTTTGGTGGGAGCATTTAATCCATTTACATTTAAGGTAATTATCGATATGTATGGTTCTATTACCATTTACTGAATTGTTTCGGGTTGTTCTTGTAGGTCTTTTCCTTCTCTTGTGTTTCTTGCCTAGAGAAGTTCCTTTAGCATTTGTTGTAAAGCTGGTTTGGTGGTGCTGAACTCTCTCAGCTTTTGCTTGTCTGTAAAGGTTTTAATTTCTCCATCAAATCTGAATGAGATCCTTGCTGGGTAGAGTAATCTTGGTTGTAGGTTTTTTTCCTTCATCACTTTAAATATGTCCTGCCACTCCCTTCTGGCTTGGAGAGTTTCTGCTGAAAGATCCGATGTTAACCTTATGGGGATTCCTTTGTGTGTTATTTGTTGTTTTTCCCTTGCTGCTTTTAATATGTTTTCTTTGTATTTAATTTTTGACAGTTTGATTATTATGTGTCTTGGCGTGTTTCTCCTTGGGTTTATCCTGTATGGGACTCTCTGTGCTTCCTGGACTTGATTGACTATTTTCTTTCCTATATTAGGGAAGTTTTCAACTATAATCTCTTCAAATATTTTCTCAGTCCCTTTCTTTTTCTCTTCTTCTTCTGGGACCCCTATAATTCGAATGTTGGTGCGTTTAATGTTGTCCCAGAGGTCTCTGAGACTGTCGTCAGTTCTTTTCATTCTTTTTTCTTTTTTCTGCTCTGCAGTAGTTATTTCCACTATTTTATCTTCCAGGTCACTTATCTGTCCTTCTGCCTCAGTTATTCTGCTACTGAGCCCATCTAGAGTATTTTTCATTTCATTTATTGTGTTGCTCATCGTTGCTTGCTTCCTCTTTATTTCTTCTAGGTCCTTGTTAACTGTTTCTTGCAATTTGTCTATTCTATTTCCAAGATTTTGAATCATCTTTACTATCATTATTCTGAATTCTTTTTCAGGTAGGCTGCCTATTTCCTCTTCATTTGTTATGTCTGGTATATTTTTATCTTGCTCCTTCACCTGCTGTGTGTTTTTCTGTCTTCTCATTTTGCTTATCTTACTGTGTTTGGGGTCTCCTTTTTGCAGGCTGCAGGTTCGTAGTTCCTGTTGGTTTTGGTGGCTGTCTCCAGTGGCTAAGGTTAGTTCAGTGGGTTGAGTAGGTTTCCTGGTTGGGGGGACTAGTGCCTCTGTTCTGGTGGATGAGGCTGGATCTTGTCTTTCTGGTGGGCAGGTCCACGTCTGGTGGTGTGTTTAGGGATGTTTGTAGCCTTATTATGATTTTAGGCAGCCTCTGTGCTAATGGATGGGGCTTTAGACCTGTCTTGCTCTTTGTTGGGGATAGGGTGTCCAGCACTGTTCATTGCTGGTCCTTGAGTGAAGCTGGGTCTTGGTGTTGAGATGGAGATCTCTGGGA
>NC_041228.1:50319486-50418604 GCF_002837175.3 Physeter macrocephalus
ATAAAATATAGTTATTAAAATAAAAAATTATTATTAAGAAGAAAAATTTCTATTAGAAAAACAAAAAACGGGTCGGTCTAACCCTAGGACAAATGGTGGAAACAAAGCTATACAGACAAAATCTCACACCACAGCACACAGATACACACTCACAAAAAGAAAAAAGGGGAAAATAATAGTATATCTTGCTCCCAAAGTCCACCTCCTCAACTTGGGATATTTCGCTGTCTATTCAGGTTTTCCACAGATGCAGGGCACTTCAAGTTGATTGTGGAGCTTTAATCTGCTGCATCTGAGGCTGCTGGGAGAGACCTCCCCCTCTCCTCTTTGTTCGCACAGCTCCTGGGGTTCAGCTTTTGACTTGGCCCCACCTCTGCATGTAAGTCGTCCGAGGGTGTCTGCCCTTCGCTCAGACAGGACGGGGTTAAAGGAGCAGCTGATTCGGGGGCTCTGGCACAGGCCGGGGAGGGGGAGGGGCACGAATGCTCGGGGGCTCTGGCACAGGCCGGGGAGAGGGAGGGGCACGAATGCGGGACGAGCTTGCGGCGGCAGAGGCCGGCGTGACGCTGCACCGGCCCGAGGCGCGCCATGCCTTCTCCCGGGGAAGCTGTCCCTGGATCCTGGGACCCCAGCAGTGGCGGGCTGCAGGAGCTTCCGGGAGGGGCGGTGTGGAGAGTGACCTGTGCTTGCACACAGGCCTCTTGGTGGCGGCAGCAGCAACCTTAGCGTCCCACGCCCGCCTCTGCTGTCCGTGCCGACAGCTGCGGCTCGCGCCCGTTTCCGGAGCTCCTTTACGCGGTGCCCTTAATGCCCTCTCCTTGCACCCCAGGAAGCAAAGAGGAAAGAAAAAGTCTCCTGTCTCTTCGGCAGCTCCGCACCCGTTTCTGGAGCTTCTTTACGCGGTGAGCTTAATCCCCTCTCCTCTCGCACCAGGGGACAAAGAGGCAAAAAAAAAAAGTCTCTTGTCTCTTCAGTAGCTCCGCGCCCGTTTCTGGAGCTCCTTTAAGCGGCACGCTTAAACCCCTCTCCCCGCGCAGCAGGAAGCAAAGAGGGAAGAAAAGGTCTCTTATCTTTTAGGCAGCTCCAGACTTCAACCGGACTCCCTCCCGGCTAGCCGTGGCGCACTAGCCCCTTCAGGCTGTTTTCACTCTGCCAAATCCAGACCTTTCCCTTGGATCCGACTGAAGCCCGAGGCTCAGCTCCCAGCCCCGCCCGCCCCGGCGGGTGAGCAGACAAGCCTCTTGGGCTGGTGAGTGCCGGTCGGCACTGATCCTCTTTGTGGGAATCTCTCCGCTTTGCCCTCCGCACCCCGCTGCTGCGCTCTCCTCCGAGGCTCCGGAGCTTCCCCCTCCGCCACCCGCAGTCTCCGCCCGCGAAGGGGCTTCTAGTGTGTGGGAACCTTTCCTCCTTCACGGCTCCCTCCCACTGGTGCAGGTCCCGTCCCTATTCTTTGTCTCTGTTTATTCTTTTTTCTTTTGCCCTACCCAGGTACGTGAGGAGTTTCTTGCCTTTTGTGAGGGCTGAGGTCTTCTGCCAGCGTTCGGTGGGTGTTCTATAGGAGAAGTTCCACGTGTAGCTGTATTACTGATGTATCTGTGAGGAGGAAGGTGATCTCCGCGTCTTACTCTTCCGCCATCTTGCCTCGATCTTCTATATCCTGAAAATGTTTATAAACTAGTGTCCTCTAATTCTCTATTACTCACAGCTGAACACAATTTCTGTGTGGATATTGTTGGAATTTCACTTAACTCTCTCCATAAAATATGTTCACCTTACTGATGAACATTATTCAGTTCCTCTAGAGAAAATCTTCCTTCAGCCTTGGCCCAGTGACAATGAATTTGACTGAATTTCTGCTTACAATGCATTAATTTTCACATTTACATTACAAAAATATCTATAATATTAAGGAGGCCATTAAGGAATGTGAGTAATATAGGGAATTTGAGATCCATAGAAAATATTTTTGGTCAGAAAATATCTCATAAATATTCAAACTACTTTTAAAAGCAGTCAAATAAAGCTATTCTGGAAGCTGCTAACTCCATTTATATAAAAGATGATGACTCTTTGAAATGGCAAAGGGGGCTGTATTTTAAAAGAAAAACTTTTATTAATATTAGATAACTTTTTCCTTTTTTATTGAGGTATAGTTGATGTACAATATTATATAATTTTCAGATGTACAGCATAGTGACTCACAATTTTTAAAGGTTATATTCTATTTCTAGTTACTATAAAATATTGGTTATATTCCCTGTGTTGTACTATATATCCTTGTAGCTTATTTATTTTATACAATGTGGTTTGTACCTCTTAATCCCCTATCACTATCCTATCTTACCCCTCTCCCCTTTCTTCTCCCCACTGGTAACCACTAGTTTGTTCTCTATATCTGTGATCCTGTTTCTTTTTGTTATATTCACTAGTTTGTTTTATTTTTTAGATTCCACATATAAGTGATATCATATAATATTTGTCTTTCCTGCTCTGACTTATTTCACTTAGCATAGTAACTTTGAACTCCATCCATGTTGTTGCAAATGGCAAAATATTATTTTAATGGCTGAATAGTATTCCATTGTGTGTGTGTTTGTGTGTGTGTGTGTGTATATATATATATATATATATATATATATATATATCACATCTTCTTTACTCATTCATCTGTAGATGGACACTTAAGTTCCTTCCATATCTTGGCAATTGTAAATAATGCTGCTAGGAACACTGGGTGCAGTATTCAAATTAGTGTTTTCAAATTAGTGTTTTGGGGTTTTTCTTTTGGATAAATACTCAGAAGTGGAACTGCTGGGTCTTATAGTTTCTTGAGAAATCTCCATACTGTTTTCCATAGTGGCTGCGCCATTTTGCATTCTTACTAACAGTATACAAAGGTTCCCTTTTCTCCCCAATCTTGCCAACATTTGTTATTTCTGGTCTTTTTAATGATAGCCATTGTAGTTTTAATTAGCAGTTCCTGACAGTTAATGATGTTGAGCATGTTTTCCTGTGCTTGTTGGCCATCTGTATGTCTTCTTTGGAAAAATATCTATTCAGGTCTTCTGCTCATTTTTTTAATTGGGTTGTTTGTTTTTTTTTGATGTTGAGTTTTATGAGCTGTTTAAATATTTTAGATAGTAACTCCATTTATATAACAGTCATATTATTTACAAAATTTTCTCCCATTCAGTAGGTTGTCTTTTTGTTTTGTCAGCTGTTTCCTTTGCTGTGCAAAAGCTTTGAAGTTTAATGAGGCTCCATTTGTTTATATTTGCTTTTATTTCCTTTGCTTTAGGAGACAGATTAAAAAAAAAATGGCTACAATTTATATCAAAGAGTGTTCTGCTTATGTTCTCTTCTAGGAATTTTATGGTTTCCATTCTTACATTTAGGTCTTTAGGTAGATACCATTTTAAATGGTTTACTATATATTGATTATTTTATTTTTGTTCTTTTCAAAATAAGGTACTATACATGGATCAAGTGCTGGTTTAAGAGGCCTGGATTTAGTCCAATTGTTGTGTTCATTATGTAATCTTGGGAGAGTCATATATTCCTAGGTTCAACCTCCAATTCAAAAATTGTCATGCTAGGTCAAATTATCTACATGTATTAAATGTTTTATTTTGCCAATTTTTCAGTGCATATAGTACATTTTTAAGTTGTTGGAATTACTATTAAAAAGCTTAAATAAATTATAAATTTCAAAACAAATATAAATAATGAAAATTTTACCAATGGAAAGATTATTTGTAAAAACTTTGGCTAACTTTAGTTAATGAACTTTTAGAAATACAGATGAAAAATACTTACCTAATTACAATATTTAAATTAGTTTAAAATACTTAAAATCTCATATTAACTCTCCAGAAAAATGTTTTAAGTGTTTATCTGCATTTTGAGGTCCCAAATCCATTTCTACTTTCCCCTATCCAAAAGATGATTGTGAAGTTTTGAGAAAGTTAATGCAGTTTTCAAGGATGAATCTTCATGAACCATAGGGAACATCTTAGTGCAGTGAAAGCATATCCACACTTTAGAATCAATATACACTCTTCAAGGCCATGTTTGCCTTTAAGGGAGCCATGGTCTTTATGGTAGGACTAAATATTTTATTACTTCTATTGTAAAAGCATGTTGTTTGGACTATGGTTAATTTATATATGGAAAAGATGCCCACTAAATTATTCATGAGGTTTAGCTATTGTGTTTTTATATGCTATATGAAATTTAAACCATGACAGAAAATAAAGTCTATGTAGGCTAAGAAATGTTAACGTTTTAGTAATCAAAAAATATTTTTCATCATTAAAAATAAACATAGTATTTTTTTAAATGAGGAGTTATGGTGTTTTTAAGATATAACCTCATAAAGTAAGAGTAAAATGATAAAATGAAAGAAATAGGAGAGAAATAACACTGCAAGACTCAGTGGACTTCAGGTAAAGAAAACGGTAAACATGACATATATATATTAAAAGACAAAAACCCCTATATCAGTTATTTCATAGAAATATTTCAAGGTTAATATAAAAGCAGATATTAACAAATTTTTTATCTGGCATCTAATTCCTGGTTCTAATTCCTGATTCTTTTAGCTCTCTGAGCTTTATGTTATCAATCATAAAAATACCCTCTGCCCAGGCCATTAAAATGAGATATAATGGAAAACTCTTGAGATAATTTGAATTAAGTAAACTATATCTATATCTATACATCTATATGGCATATAGAGTTTACCACATGTAATATATATTGTATAAAGTATTTTATTATAGTGATATAAGTAAGCTTTATATATAGTGATCTTATAGTAATCATGTTTTAGTACCATTTTCACTTAAACTAGAAATATATAGGTGTGTGATTCAGTACTTGAAATCATAAAATTGTTATCCTTGTTAATATTTTATTGTTTAAGAAAACAATGCATGAGAGTCTGAGTAATGGTAAGTTTAAGATGCTGTCTTAAATAATGAAGGTCCAAAGAACTTATGGCCAGAAAAGAGACCAGAAGGTGCAAACAGCTGTGTGGAATTGCAGGAAAGAAACCAAAGCCTCAGCAGCAGATTGAAAGTCAGCAGCATGGTGATGAAGAGTTACTAGGGGGAATACTTTAAATAATAGCAGAGGGAGGGAAATGCACACATGAATAAAGAAAAGGGAAAAAGAAAGACACCTGGTTGGACTTGTTTTTTAAGTTGGATGAACAAAGAGATTTGCAAAGGTCAGATATTTAATGAATTGACTGCTGTGATAGTGAAACAGATCTGAGCTGTCAGAATTAGATGTCTTAAAACTCAAGAGAAGGGTTGTAGCACAGGTAGATGTAAACACAGATAATTCCCTCAATTTTTAATGTGTTTGAAAATATGCACTATTGAAATATGAATTGCAAAGCTTTGTTTAGTATAAATGATCAAATTAAAGTTGGTATTTGTCAAGGGTTGAAAGTTCATATTTTAATAGTTAATCACACACGTTTTTTAAATACCTTGAGAATACATTTTCTTTTAATTTTAGTTTCCAAGCTTTCTGAAAAAAATAAATAACTACTTACAAACACTAACACATAAATATACATTCATTTTGGAAAATTCAACACAAATATATGTAGAAGAAAGAGTTAACTGTTCCCCTTCACTGTTCCTCAATTCCTCTCCCCTGAATGAAGGTAACAATTTTTTAAATATTTATTTTTGGAGTATACTGCTGGATCTACTTCTATGTAGTTTTTACTGTGTATTTTTATATGTGTATACATGTACATATAATTTCAGGTTTTATATTATCATATTATTTATATAATTCTGCAATTGTTCTGTTTTTATTTATTATCCTTAATAAGTTTCTACGTCAATGTATATAAATCTACCTCATTCTTTTTAACCCCTGACTAGAATTGTAGAGAATAAATGTATCACAATATATTCTGTCTTCTATTAAATGACACTTAGGTTGCTTACATATTTTTTACCATAAGAAGTATAATTCCAGAGATTTATGATAGAACAAATTAATTTTTTAATTACTATCCTCAAGCTAATGGCAAAACACTGTTGAATGTTTGTTCTCTCTTCCCTTTCAGAATCATTTATCCTCTGCAAAACTCCTACGATTTAATTTTCACTGCTTGATGTTGGATTAAATGAAACTAATTATGAGAGAGGACTGTTGGGGAAACTCTGAAAATATGTAAGTATTTTCAATAGACACATGTTCTCCAAAATTCCAGTTTGATTTTAAATGCCATGATCCTGATGAACCACTTTATAAAAACAGTGGCATAGTGAACGGAGAATAATTTAGCATTAAGGCTAAAGTGTGATTGAAGTTCAGTTCTAATCAGGAACACTCCACATGACATTTTGTGCCTTAGGGTCCTCATCTGCAGAGAATAATAATAATATCTACTTTTATTTGATACTGTGTGGAATAAATAAGGGATGTTCTTCACCCAAAGATGCATTAAATAAATTTAGTTCATTTTTTCTAATAAGCACTGAATAAATGCAAAAAAATGATGTTGAAGTCTGTTGGTTTAGGTTTGTGTGTGACTCTGTGTGTTGTTTATTTGTATGCCACTCCCCAAAAAATTAAACTACAAAATACTTCTATTAATGCACCCAATATATCCTTAGTAAAGGGACTAGAAATTAAAATTGGGAAACTAAACTAAAATCTGTCTGAAGAGTTTTTTTTCTCAGTATCTGGATCAGTCAAATAATCACTTTGACCACTTGCTGTCTTAACCGTGAAAACCAAAGCTAGATTGTTTTTAAATATGTATATCAACGAGTGGTTTTCAAAGTGTGGTGCACAGACTAGCAGCATCCTCTGGAATATTATTGGAAATGCAAATTAAGCTCCATCCTAAACCTACTGAACCAGAAACCTTAGGGGTTGAATACAGCAACACATTTCAGTGTGTCCTCTGAGGGATTCTGATGCATTCTCAAAGTCGAGAAACACCACTGTATATCTTTAAAGCATAAATACTAAAATGTGAAATGTTATTCATTTCACTACTTATAACTTTACAAATGAAATACATCCAAACAGTACATTTTAACATGTCAAGTGAAATTATGAATATTATAATGATAGAGAACTCAAAATAGTGATACACGTTTGGTCTTGCCAAATTTCCCGCCAGATTAGTCTGTTACCTGTGCTTCCTTTTACCCAGATTTCAGAAATGACATTCTTACTAAGTATTTTCAGATGCTCATCAATTAGATGAGAGGTTAAATCTGGAATTGTTCTCAGCATCTTCCACACAGTATTGTGTTCAATTGGCGTCCCGTGAATGGGCCTTAAAAAAAAAAGATTGCAGTGATGTGTTAGTTTCTGCTTTATAACAAAGTGAATCAGTTATACATATACATATGTTCCCATATCTCTTCCCTCTTGCTTCTCCCTCCCTCCCACCGTTGTTCACCAAATTGTTATCCTCTCATTCCCTGGGCACACAGTTATATGACATATTCAAGCCTTCCTTGAACTTAGATACAGCTATATGAAACTGAGTTCCATTCAATAGAATATGGGCAGCAGTGATGCCTGACATTTCCACGTCTGTCCTTTAAAAGATCTCTCCTGTGTACAACCCTCCATTCTCTTTTCCCATCCTTTGGCTAAATGGGGGTACTCCAAGAACTCAGAGAAGGGAAGAGGTGAAAGATGCAGAATAATCTAGGTCCTTGAGTTGCCATTTGGATGAGAAGTGACCAACAATGAGTTGACTATTGACTATTAAATAAACTGTAAATGTGTTAAGGCTCTGGAAAAAAAAAAAAAGGATTGAAAACTGAGAGACTACCGCATAAACACAAAGAAACAAACAAACCAAAAAATCCTCAATTTTTGAGCTTCCAAATTTGTATTTCCCTTTTTTCAGTGTTACTAAGGATAAGTGATGATGTTCTCGTCTGTCTTAGTAATCTTTATAATTTGTTCTCCTTCCAAGATAAAGAGGTATCTCCATGAAACTTTAAACTTTAGGATATCACATAGTGCCTTTACCTTCTTTTTATATAAAACTCAGTGCTTCAATTTTAAGATTTATATCTCTCATTATTAGTCATTATAATAATAAAGACCTCTTTTAGACAATAAAATGATTGATGTCTTATTTTATTCTTGATTTTTAGGTACTATTAAAGTTAGAGCAAATGAATATGTAATTTAACATTTGAGAATATAAATTTTAAGTGAAAAGATGCATATGTAATTTTAAATAAAACAGTTTTCTTATGATAGATGATATTTATTTACTTTTAATCATTAAATTCACTATTTAATAAATATAATACCATAATCAAGAAACAAAATTCACGTTGATTCTAAGTTTTCAAGGGACTAACACAGCTAACATGCCATTGCTAAATGTTCAGTATTTTTAAAAAAATCTATTGTGAAAAATCAGTTTAGCAGTAGAAAGAGAATTCAGAGTACTCACATATATGTAGGTTTGCCAGAAACAGTGCCAGTTTAGGCGTGATATTCTGTTGGCTCACCTGTTATGCATGTGTTTATGTGTGCATGTTTACTGATCACATTATAAATTAGGTTTTTTGGGATTTTTTTTTTTTGGTATTGTTGTGTGTTGTAGCAAAAAAAAAAAGTTGGAAAAGCACTAATTTAGTAGATAATTTTAAGAAATACTTTTGAGAAAACTAGCTCCCCACTTAATATCATTTATAAGTGTGTACTTCAGATGTAATAATAAAGAATTAGTATTCAGAAATGGCATGGTATTATAACCAAATCCTAAAAAAGAATCATTGATTTAGCAACCAAACGGGATGACAAGGAAATAATATCACAGATTTTAAAATGGACATACATTTTGAGTGGCAAAACATTTGAAATATCCGTTGCCTGAAATAATTTGGAAGGTAGACCAAGTGCCTAAGAAACCAGCTGCTTCACAGAAAATAGTTGGAAAAAGTTAGAAAGTTATTGGGTTTTGTTTGCTCAATGTTAGTTGTTCGTAGCAATGTATTATTAGCTGGATAAAACTGACCAGTTATCAAGCATAAATGAAAAGGAATAGAGAAGATCCAGAAATGTGTGGCGTGGTTTTAAAAGCCATGTCATTAGATTAATATAATAATCATTTTTACCTGTATGGATGAGTAGACAAATGTTTTTCATCAAATTGGGAAGTTTTGGCTATTCTTTCTTCAAATATTCTCTCTCCCTTTTCTCTCTTCTCTTCTTCTGGGATTCCCATTGTGTTTATTCTGGTATACTTGGTGGTGTTCCATAGGTCTGTGAAGCTCTGTTCATGTATTTCATTCTTATTCTTTCTCTTTTCTGACTGGATAATCTTAATTGATATATCTTCTTCAAGTTTGCCAAACTTTTCTTCTGCCAGATCAACTCTGTTGTTGAACCTCTAGTGAAGTTTTTATTTCAGTTATTGTATTTTTAACTCCATAATCTCTATTTAGATCTTTTTTTGCAGTTTCTTTTTATTGATATTATCTATGTGGTAAGACATTATTGTCATACTTTCATTTAATTCTATAAATTCTGTGTTCTCTGTGCGCAGCTGCCTAAATCTCTGTTTATTTCACTTAGTAGCCATTTAATAATTGTTTGGAAATTTTCTTAAATGCCTGAACCATTAAGTCCTCCAACTTCTGCTGATGGGCAGGCTGTGTGTTTTCATGCTCTACTTTAATTCATTAGACACTGTTTTCTTTATTTCTTTGAACCTATTCATAATAGTAGATTTAAAATCTTTGTCCTACTAAGTCTAACATTTGAATCCTCTCAGAACATTGTTTGCTCTTGGCTGCTTCTTTCCCTACATTATGGGACCCACTTTGTTGTTTCTTTGCATGTCTCATAATTTTTGTTTAAAATTGAACATTTTAGTTAATGTGGCAAATCTAGCAATAACCTCTCCCCTCCTCCCAGGGTCAAATAACAACAATGCACAATGAATGTGGTCTTTTAAGGGAGTTGTCAGACAAATCACAGTGTGGCAGTGCTTTGGGAGTGGGTTTTTTGAGGATCTCCTAACCAGTCTGCTCTTTTAGGAGCTGCAGAGCTGCTAGCTCCTAAAAACTATTACAGAATTGGAGACAGGAGGATTAAAATAGGTCAAAATAAAAAGCTAAAAACCCTGCTAATTTTCTTGAATAAATACTCCTCATGGGGTTTCATGCATCTGATTAATTTCAGAGTTCTGAAAAAATTTGTTTTGACAATCTTTGTCAGTATTTCATTGCCTGTATGAAGGAACAGATATATAGAGGTCCTCACTCTGCCATTCTAGAAGCCCTGCACACCACATTGAATCTTAAATCCTCTGATTGATAGCAACACCCCTAATTTCTTCCCACAGATCAACAACATAGATGACAAGCAGTAGGAAGTTCATGTGACCACTGTGAGTGGGACAATCAAAAATATTTTGGAAATAACATTACTAACAGAAGACATTAAAAGAAATAATGTTTAAAAGTCTGGAAGTCACTCAAAAATTATAACTATTAGTTTGAAAAAAGAATGGACTTGTAATTTACATATTCTGACTAAAAATGCAAAACATTTTTTCCTTCAACTAACTTAATCTTGCTCTGAAAATCTTATTCCTGTTAAATTCCTATTTTTTAGTTTACTTCTGCCTTTCCTACGTGGACACTCAAGAACCTTCAAATACTTGGATTACCATATTGGAACAGGAAAAAACAAGAGGAACTGTAACATACTGCTCTAACCTCCTATTACCACCATTTTTACATTGCTTTTGCTACCCCACCTGGGCACTGGTCTTAAAGGTGTCTGAGGCTCTGCCCTGACAAATGATGTGCTGTTCTGAAATTCCCCAAAAAAATTTCAGTGGAGTCTAACATACACCCCTGTGATGGTAAACCAAAATATTCAGGTCTGAAAACTTGGCCTCCACTTCCACTCTTTAAACAGAACTTCACTTTTCTTTCAATCTCTACATTTCTTGTTTGGCAGGAACTTTTACATACATCATACCCACTCCTTCTTATCAAATCTTCCTGACCTACTCTTAATGCAGTGAAAGAAACTAGATTAACAAAAAGGAAAAATTCATATATTGAGAAAAACTATAATGTTCAAACTATTACTAGTAAATAAAGAGTTGTTTAATAGAGTTTTTCTTATCATTATCATCATTATGAATTATCAGACCACTTACAATGGTGTGAAAAATATGTTATTTCCCTTGTATTTTCATTTACTCACCTTTATTTCTATTTCTAGCCCCAATTCCAGCTGATGGCAATAAGCAACATTTTAAAATATTCTAAGTATTTCAGTCATTACACATGGAAATAAAATAATTATGGATTCCTTTTCTACTGCTTTCTCTCCTGGTGATCATCTCAAATCTAGGAACTTATAAAGAGTCATGATAAGTTGGTAACTGGATTCTGATCACCATCACTTATGTGCATTGACATCTGCTGAGTTCTAACTATTATGAATAGCCATTGGAATCCATACTTTCACTGAATTCCTACATATTTCAAGTTGTAGGTACACATGATCTATATTTTGTAAAGCTCTTGTAAACCTGTTGACATTTTCACTCTCCATTAATTCATCATACTTCTTGCAAATAAGGAGAGAGCTTGATTGTTTCAGGAAACATCTTTGCAGCTGTGGGAAAATTGTTAGGGCTCTCTTAAAGTCTCTATACCCTTAATATTAATAATTTACTCAGATGTGTAGATTAAATGGAGTTTTTTAATTTTTTCTTAAATTAATCTAGTTTTTTTTTAGAATCGCTAATCTACTAGGTTGAAGAGTAAAACTAAACAAAAAAATCCTTGCACTGTCTCTTAATAATATGGCAAATCTTGTCATATACTCTCTATTCAATTTAAATATTGAGACTACACAAAGTTCCAACACTGGCTGCCTCACATGGCCTTTTTCAAAGACTTAGACTCTTTAGTAAAACTGCTTAGTTT
Source organism: Physeter macrocephalus (assembly GCF_002837175.3). Classification (NCBI taxonomy): domain Eukaryota; kingdom Metazoa; phylum Chordata; class Mammalia; order Artiodactyla; family Physeteridae; genus Physeter; species Physeter macrocephalus. The sequence continues at coordinate 50,331,456 of NC_041228.1, forward strand.
AGCAGAGTTACTCCACTTACAATACTTCTCCCCAGGAAGGGATTCAAGTGTATAAGGAGATTTATTGGGTCCTTGTGGCAGTCTCTAGAGGAACAGTTGCACAGAATGTGCTGAAAATTTTGTTGAAGAAATAAAATCATCTTATATTACAGGGCACATAAATAGAGCCATTTAACTTGTGCAGGAAGTTTTGCAATAAAACAGTGGTGAATTGGAACACTCAGGTGCAAGTAGAGAGAGAGAGAAAGTGGTGGAATATGCTATAAGAAGCAATATTTAGGGACCAGTCCCCTCCACCATGAATCCTACACAAGCCACTGAACCAAACTGACCCACTGGGGGCAGACACCAAAAACAATGAGAACTACAAACATGCAGCCTGCAAAAAGGACACCACAAACACAGTAATTTAAGCAAATCAGAAGACAGAAAAACACACAGGAGATGAAGGAGCAAGGTAAAAACTCAACAGACCAAACAAATGAAGAGGAAATAGGCAGTTTACTTGAAAAATAATTAAAATTAATGATAGTAAAGATGATACAAAATCTTGGAAATAGAATGGAGAAAATACAAGAAATGTTTAACAAGGACCTGGAAGAACTAAAGAGCAATCAAACAATGATGAACAACAAAATAAATGAAATTTAAAATTATCTAGAAGGAATCAATAGCAGAATAACTGATGCAGAAGAACGAATAAGGGCTTTAGAAGATAAAATAGTGGAAATAACTATCGCAGAGCAGAATAAAGAAAAAAGAATGAAAAGAATTGAGGACAGTCTCAGAGACCACAGAGACAACATTAAATGCACCAACGTTCAAATTATAGGGGTCCCAGAAGAGGAAGAGAAGAAGAAACGGCCTGAGAAAATATTTGAAGGGATTATAGTTGAAAACTTCCCTAGTATGGGAAAGGAAACAATCAATCAAGTCCAGGAAGCACAGAGAGTCCCATACAGGATAAATCAAAGGAGAAACATGCCAAGACACATATTAATCAAACTATCAAAAATTAAATACAGAGAAAAAATATTAAAAGCAGCAAGGGAAAAACAACAAATAACATACAAGGGAATCCCCATAAGGTTAACAGCTGATATTTCAGCAGAAACTATGCAAGCCAGAAGGGAGTGGCAGGACATACTGAAAGTCATGAAAGGGAAAAACCTACAACCAAGATTACTCTACCCAGCAAAGATCTCATTCATATTCGACAGAGAAATTAAAACCCTTACAGACAAGCAAAATCTAAGAGAATTCGGCACCACCAAACCAGCTTTACAACAATTTCTAAAGGAACTTCTCTAGGCAGAAAACACAAGAGACAGAAAAGACCTACAAAAACAAACCCCAAACAATTAAGAAACTGGTAATAAGAACATGGATATCGATAAATAAATGTAAGTGTAAATGGATTAAATGCTCCAACCAAAAGACATAGACTGGCTGAATGGATACAAAAACAAGATACCTATATATTCTGTCTACAAGAGACCCACTGCAGACCTATGGAAACATACAGACTGAAAGTGAAGGGAAGGAAAAAGATATTCCATGAAGAGGGAAATCAAAGAAAGCTAGAGGAGCAATTCACATATTCAACAAAATAGACTTTAAAATAGACAATTACAAGAGACAAAGAAGGACAATACACAATGATCAAGGGACCACTCCAACAAGAAGATATAACAATTGTAAATATTTATGAAACCAACATAGGCGCACCTCAATACATAAGGCAAATGCTAACACCCATAAAAGGAGAAATAGACAGTAACACAATCACAGTAGGGGATATTAACACCCCATTTTAACCAATGGACAGATCATCCAAAATGAAAAAAAATAAGGAAACACAAGCTTTAAATGATACATTAAACAAGAGGGACTTAATTGATATTTATAGGACATTCCATTAAAAAACAACAGAATAAACCTTCTTCTCAAGTGCTCATGGAACACTATCCAGGATACATCATATCTTGATGTAGCCCAGGACTAGATGGCTTCACAGGCGAATTCTATCAAACATTCAGAGAAGGGCTAACACTTATCCTTCTCAAAATCTTCCAAACTATAACAGAGGGAGGAACACTCCCAAATGCATTCTATGAGGCCACCATCACCCTGATACCAACACCAGACAAAAATGTCACAAAGAAAGAAAACTACAGGCCAATATCACTGATGAATATAGATGCAAAATCCTAAACAAAATACTAGCAAACAGAATCCAATAACACATTAAAAGTATCATAGACCATGATCAAGTGGGGTTTATCCCAGGAATGCAAAGATTCTTCAATATATGCAAATCAATCAATGTGATAAACCATATTAACAAATTGAGGGAGAAAAACCATATGATCATGTCAATAGATGCAGAAAAAGCTTTCAAAAAAATTCAACACCCATTTAAGATGAAAACCCTCCAGAAAGTAGGCATAGAGGGAAATTACCTCAACATAAGAAAGGCCTTATATGAGAACCCACAGCCAACATCGTTTTCTCACCACTATTATTCAACACAGTTTTGGAAGTTTTAGACACAACAATCAGAGAAGAAAAAGAAATAAAAGGAATCTTAATCAGAAAACAAGAAGTAAAGCTGTCACTGTTTGAAGATGAGATCATACTATACATAGAGAATCCTAAATATGTTACCAGAAAGCTACTAGAGCTAATCAATGAGTTTGGTAAAATTGCAGAATACAAAATTAATGCACAGAAATCTTTTGCATTCTTTTACACTAATGATGAAAGATCTGAAAGAGAAATTAAGGAAACACTCCCATTTACCATTGCAAAAATAAGAATAAATTACCTAGGAGTAAACCTACCTAAGGAGACAAAAGACCTGTATGCAGAAAACTATAAGACAGTGATGAGAGAAATTAAAGATGATACAAACAGATGGAGAGATATACCATGTTTTTGAATTGGAAGAATCAACATTGTGAAAATGACTATACAACCCAAAGCAATCTACAGATTCATTGCAGTACTTATCAAATTACCAATGGCATTTTTCACAGAACTAGAACGAAACATTTCACAATTTGTATGGAAACACAAAAGACCCCGAATTGCCAAAGCAATCTTGAGAAAGAAAAACGAAGCTGGAGGAATCAGGCTCCCAGACTTCAGACTATACTACAAAGCTACAGTAATCAAACAGTATGGTACTGGCACAAAAAAAGAAATATAGATCAATAGAACAGGATAGAAAACCCAGAGGTAAACCCACGCACATATGGTCACCTAATTTTTGATCAAGGAGGCAAGAATATACAATGAAGAAAAGACAGCCTCTTCAATAAGTGGTACTGGGAAAATTGGACAGCTACATGTTAAATAATGAAATTAGAACACTCCCGAACACCATATACAAAAATGAACTCAGGGCTTCCCTGGTGGCCCAGTGGTTGAGAATCTGCCTGCTAATGCAGGGGACATGGGATCGATCCCTTGTCTGGAAAGATCCCACATGCCATGGAGCAACTAGGCCCGTGAGCAGCAACTACTGAGCCTGCGCTCCACAACAAGAGAGGCCACGATAGTGAGAGGCCCGTGCACCACAATGAAGAGTGGTTCCCACTTGCCACAACTAGAGAAAGACCTCACACAGAAACAAAGACCAAATGCAGCCAAAAATAAATAAATAAATAAATAATAATTTTTAAAAAATGACCTCAAAATTGATTAAAGACCTAAATGTAAGGCCAGACACTATCAAACTCTTAGAGGAAAACATAGGCAGAACACTCTATGACATAAATCACAGCAAGGTCCTTTTTGATCCACCTCCTAGAGAAATGGGAATAAAAACAAGAATAAATAAATGAGACCTAATTAAACTTCAAGGCTTTTGCACAGCAAAGGAAACCATAAACAAGACAAAAAGACAACCCTCAGAATGGGAGAAAATATTTGCAATGAAGCAACTGACCAAGGATTAATCTCCAAAATTTACAAGCAGCTCATGCTCAATATCAAAAAACCAAACAAACCAATCCAAAAATGGGCAGAAGACCTAAAGAAACATTTCTCCAAAGAAGACATACAGATTGACAACAAACATGTGAAAGGATGCTCAACATCACTAATCATTAGAGAAATGCAAATCAAAACTACAATGAGGTATCTTCTCACACCAGTCGGAATGGCCATCATCAAAAATCTACAAACAATAAATGCTGGAGAGGGTGTGGAGAAGTGGGAACCCTCTTGCACTGTTGGTGGGAATGTAAATTGATACAGCCACAATGGAGAACAGTATGGAGGTTCCTTAAAAAACTAAAAATAGAACTACCATAAGATCCAGCAATCCCACTACTGGGCATGTACCCTGAGAAAACCACAAATCAAAGGAGTCATGTACCACAATGTTCATTGCAGCTCTATTTACAATAACCCGGACATGGAAGCAACCTAAATGTCCATTGACAGATGAACAGATAAAGAAGATGTGGCTCATATCTACAATGGAATATTACTCAGCCTTAAAAAGAAATGAAGTTGAGTTATTTGTAGTGAGGTGGATGGGGCTAAAGTCTGTCATACAGAGTGAAGTAAGTCAGAAAGAGAAAAATAAATACCATATGCTAACACATATGCACGGAATCTAAAAAAAATAAAAAAGAATATTCTGAAGAACCTGGGTGTAGGACAGGAATAAAGACACAGGCATAGAGAATGGAATTGAGGATACGGGGAGTGGGAAGGGTAAGCTGGGATGAAGTGAGATAGTGGCATGGATTTATATATACTACCAAATGTAAAACAGATAGGTAGTCGGAAGCAGCTGTATAGCACAGGGAGATTAGCTCAGTGCTTTGTGACCACCTATAGTGGTGGGATAGGGAGGGTGGAAGGGAGATGCAAGAGGGAGGAGATATAGGGACATATGTATATGTATAGTTGATTCCCTTTTTATAAAACAGAAACTACCACACCATTGTAAGGCAATCATACTCCAATAAAGATGTTAAAATATCAACCAATCAATCAGTATATAAGGAAAGAAAGACACAGTATTTAACTGAGAAACAAAGAGTTTTATTTCTTCAAGGACACATAACTAATGGTGATTAGAAAGAAAATGAAATACTGAAAATTGCTAAGTGGAGAAGAAATCATGCTAACACACACACACGCACGCACACACACACACACGCACGCACACACACAAAGAGCAGGAATTCTGAATGCAAGAAAGATTTCATTCACGAGGAGTTGCCAAAAGGCCCATGATGGTCTCTAAAATTGAAAGTAAACTTCAGAGATGCTGATTAATTTTTACTTCTCAGTGACCTATAGACATCAAAGAAAGTATCTTTAGGTCCTGTCATAAAGCAATCAATCTTTAACTGGAATTAAATATATTTGGAGATAGAGTTGATTCATATATTTGAATAGCTGTCAAATTAAAGAGGGATTAATATTATTGTGTCTGGCATTTTGTGTGGAAGGTATAAAGAGGTCACTTTTTTCTAATTAAAAAGCACAATTAAAATATTAAAGAAAATAAAACATACCCTTGGGGATGTATATAGAAAATTCAAATATTAGCTCCCTATCAAAGTCCTCCTGCTGTTTGAGTTCAAATTTTCTTTTAATAATAGTTAAAAATAAACAACCAAATGGAAAGCAACAGGGGGCTCAGTCTCATGTACTGTGGGAAACTTGATAATTCTCTAATATCCCTGAGAATTGGGGGGAAGTTTATGTTTCTTCCAATTGCTTCTTGTTGTTCTATTTTCACTGAATACTTAAGCTCTGTTCTGGACAGCAGAGTTTGCTGTGGCCGGTTTTATATTTTTTGCTTTTAAAAAACATCTTATCTTTCCCACATATGATATTCATATCAGATAGAGAACAGATTACCACTTGTTTTTAATTTTGAATATTTTCACTAATGTTATCAAGTGATTATTTTACAAGGATTGGACAAGAGCAGTGGCGTTCAAACACACACACACACACACAGTCACAGAGCACTTTGTTAAAACTAAATCTTACATAGACTGTATATAAATAAAAGCAGACCTACACTAGTTTAAGGAGTGGGAAGATAGGTCAGTTTCCATACCAGACCCAAGTCTACCCCTACACATTTGAAGGAGCAGTGAGAAATCCACAGAGCTGATATAGAATTATAGGGAAATCAAGTTTCCTTTCAACATGGATGTTCTATTATTTTATTTAGTTGATTGTCCAGTATATTTTTAATTATTTATATTATCATACACTTACAAGGAATTTTATTTTCTAAATCCAACCTCCTCCTTTTAAAGTAAGAAATCTGAGGCTTAGATATGTTAAGTAAATTGTTCAAGGTCACACAGATAATAAATTGTAGAGTTGTAGAGCCAGGTAGTCTCCCTCTGGATCCTCAGGGTTCCCAACCACTTAGCCACCACAGTTAGCCAAATCTTCATTATAGTTGTTTCCATTTTTTTGAGTTATTGGGCTAATTGAGTTAGGGCAGATTCTAGTCCAGGTTTTGCTGAGTCTGACAAATAAAATAAAAAACATAAATTTATACGTTAAAAATTTGGAACAAACGTGAATATTTATTTAGAAAGGGAAGCAAGGAAAATAAATTATCATTACAAATTTTTTAAAGCTACACAATTTCAAAACACCACAAAATCCAGAAAAATAATATTTTTATTAATTAGTTATATATCCATTATATTTACTTTTCTAAAATTTTTACTACATTTCTTATATGTTTTTACTTCTTTGTATAACACCAATTTTGTATCATTTTTATTGAAAAGAATATTCTCTCAAGCTTGGTTGGTAAAATGTTTTTAATTATTCTTAATAATTTAGAAATGTTTCTTTTTTAAACTTTAGAATTCCTTTCAAATTTAGGAAAATCTAAGTCCACATTTCTTTCATGTGTGAGCTTTAAGATTTGGAAAGCTTTTCCATGGATGCAATTCTCTCATCATACATTTCGAAGTATGTGCCATTCGACTGCCAACATGTTTCTGGTACCAGGTTGCCATAGGATGGTTATATATGGTGATGACAGCTCTGACCCATATCAAGATGCTGTTGGGTCCACTCAGTGAGAGTTAGGGTTAATCCTGACAACCATTCATACACTAAGACAGTGAGCAATAATAACTTGCATGTACAGCAATGACTAAGAACCAAAAATTAAATCCCACTAGACCAAAATGAAAAGTATCTTTAACTCAATTTTCCCTAAACTGAATCCACAAAATGCCAGAAGCCACTCCAATGCCAGGTGTCATGAATGTGTAAGAAAAGGAAGTTGACAGGCTAAGAGAAAACAAGTGATTAAAGTTAAAATGTCTTCCTTTTGCAAAAGTTACAAAAATTTATGAGCCTATGAATACATTTCTAAGGCTTCTCTCAGGTCCGTAGAAGGAACCTATGCAAATCAAATGACAGGCCTAAAGCTTAAGCTTCATTACCTTTAGGTTATGGTCTGAGTTAAGGTCTAGTCATTAGGGAAAAGAAAGAGTAAAAAGAAAATAGCTTTATAATCAGACTGGATTAAAAACTGAAGGCTTTGAATCTGGAGTGAAAAGAGGTAGAAATTTTATAACGGCACGAAAGTGAGGAACACAGAGCAAAGTAAAAGTATGAGCCTGAATCAAAGTCCATGGATCAATTTGCTCAGATTTACAATTTGGGGGAAAAAATGGTGGAAATTATAGTGTGGATTATCAGCTGGGAGTAGAATATGAGGGAGTGTGTTCCATTTGTTTGTATCTGTCCCTAGAGCACACACCCTGTGCACCAAGCCATGGGAGCTCCTCAAGGAACCCAAAAACTTGCTGTAATTTGATGGTATTATGTGTGGGAATACAAAAACATTTTCAGAAACTTCATAGCTAAAATTCCTAGGTTTTAGCAAGAATATAACATTTGATCAAATGTTCTGTGAACCACAGATTATTGGGATAGAAAAATCCAGCTGAAAAGGTCACTTTAATTAAAGGATGCCCACACACATACGCTTGGACCTCCTTAATAGTTTTGACAGTAACTACATTATTTAAAACAGTTAAAAATGTGATTTTCCCCAAATATCATTTATTTTTATCCATGTTCCCCTTACGCTTTCAAGTAGTCCACTATAAAATTATTTTCCTGGAATCTAGTGTATACCTGATTTTTTCTGGTATCATTAATATATACATCACCTTCTGTCTGACTTGAAATTGAATTGCCTAATCAGTCAAGGATGAATGAACAGAATAACAATATATTTTATTTGATTATCCAAATTCAGATGACAAACGTTGATCATTATCAGTTTTTCCAGAAATTAGGTTTGGTCATTCATGAAGAGCAGACTTCAGAGTTACAGTATGATTTGGATTATCTTTGCTATTCTTATACAGAGTTGAAAATTAAAAGATTAGTGACAGCAACTGTAACTCTTCTTTTCAAGCTTAAACAATTCATATATTATGATTAGAAAATAGATTTTTAAAAAAATGTCTCTCGTTGTTTGAAGTGGATGAGCTGGACTTTTCCATGGGAGAGAAATTAAAAGACATGTACTTCCAAAATAAAATAGCAGATCTCCTTTCATTTCACAGGGACATGATTGAAGAAAATAATAAACCAGTCTGTTGATTGAAATTTTTAGGAGGAAGGATCATAAAACAATTTTCAAAGAACTTAATTTATCTACATATTTATACATATTTATGAATCCAACACCAAATTTGAGAATCCTCAGGAAAGGTACCTCATCAAAGAGCACTTTTTTTTTTTTTTGCGGTACGCGGGCCTCTCACTGTTGTGGCCTCTCCCGTTGCGGAGCACAGGCTCCTGACACGCAGGCTCCGCGGCCATGGCTAACGGGCCCAGCCACTCCGCGGCATGTGGGATCTTCCCGGACCGGGGCACGAACCCGTGTCCCCTGCATCAGCAGGCGCACTCTCAACCACTGCACCACCAGGGAAGACCAAAGAGCACTTTCTTTCACACACTCAGTTCCTGAGACCTGAGTGGTTAACAGTAGCAACACAAAAAGGGCATAAGTAAGGCCTCAAAATATTTCAAAAGTCACCTGCATTCTCACTTCCTAAACACAGTCAGCAGCAGTAAATAACATAACCATGGATTACCAAAATAGACAGATGTTTAGAAATTCTATTTAAGGTTCTCTACATCTTTTGTCCTTACACATTTGAAAGAGCTGTTTCTAAGACACAAAACTGATGTGATGGATTTCTCTGTAAGAGAGACAGACAAGCAATTTTGTCAGGAAGCTTAATTATTCTTAACTTAATCACCTTATTTCTCTTGGTGCTCAGAAGAATGTAATTACTAAAAGTCAGAATCAGAAGGCAAGAAATAGCTTCTACCCACATTTGGATTTTTGAGGTCAGCTTAAAAAAGAGCCCCTATTCTCTGATCATTCATTCATTTATTTATTTAGCAAATAATTTTGTGCAATGATTAATTTTCAGGTATTATTCTAAATGTTGGCATAAAACAAAGAAAAATGCAAATATGTTCCTTGCCTTACACAACATAAAATCCACTGGGGAAATCATATATTAAAGGAAACATATCTGTGGAACTGCTATAAAACTGCTATAAAAGGTAAAGCACCGTGTTCTATGGAAAGTAATAGAGAGACATATCTAGTCTAGTTGGGTCAAAAATATTCCCCAGAAATGATAGAAATATAAACTGACACCCGAAGAATAAGTTGGGCAATGGGGAAAGGGAGGATATCAGTGTTGAAAGTATAAGGAATTGCATGTCCAAAGGTCCAGAGTCAAGTATTCAAGAAACACTGAAGGCCCAGAGGAATCAGATCAGAGAGGGCAATGAGGAAATTGGACACTAAATGAGGCCCAAGTGACAGGAAAGGCAAAATCCTAGGGGGCATTGTAAACTCTGTTAAGAATTTTAGACTGTCATAAGAAAAGGTAAAGTCATCCAAGGGCTTTCACTAAGAGTAATAACTACAGGGATTTACATTTTTGAAAGTTCACTCTGGCTATACAGGGGAGAGTGGCTTAGAGTATTGTAAAACTAATGCACTGAGATCAGTTAGAAGGCTATTACAGCAGATTGTACAATGAACAAGTCCATCTAGCAGGTCAAGTTTTTAAAATTAGTTTGGAATATATTTAGTGAGCTTAATAAGTCAAGGAAAAAGCAGTACAATTCCATGTCAAGAACACTCTTCCACGGGAGTAACGCTGATATCACCAGTAGTATCAATATCTTAACTGGAGAGACTTCTTTTGTCAGGATGACTGACTGATAATGCCAGTTTAAAATTTTTCCAGTCCAAAATAATCTGTTATGTTTAGTGTCTTGAATTTGTGACTACATTTCAGTAACTATCAAAATGTTAGCCAGAAAAAAATAAAATATAAGAAATACTCTATCATTCTCCACTTTAGAAAATGTTTTAGAATATTCTCTATCCTCATCTAATGTTAGGAACAAGGAAATCTACAAACTTAAATTTTATTAGGTTAGTTCTAACTTTTCCATAATCAGAGGGAAAGTATATGCTTAGCAAAGCCACAAATAGTTATATGTATCAAATGGATGGATGGGCAGGTAGATACACAGACAATAGACATATAGATATATAGATATATAGATAATATTTATATAGCTGTATTTCACTATCTATAGATATATATTTATATATCTATATATCTGAAGTAGATGTATATAGATATTGAAATTGATATTGAAATTTATATCTACTTATGTAATTGAAATCTATATATTTATTTACAAAATATATACATATATCTGTAGATAGCTGTTATATAAATGTTTTAATTTTAAAAAATCAAAATGTTTTTTGAAGACTGGTAATAAAAATAACAATATGGAGAAAATCTCTTAGGTTAGGCATTGAGTAAAAGAAACTCAAATGCATGATGTTGTCAATTATGTACTTCAATATTTGCTATTTGGCAGAAAAAATTTGACACTGGAATTGATTTTTTAAACTGATGATAATTAATGCATTTCTATTTCTTTCTAGGATGCATAAAAATGCTTGAGATAAATTTAATACTTACACATGGCAAGTAAGTTAGCTAAGGTGGTTAGTATGTCTTCTTTCCTAAACTTTGCTTGCTTGTTTCCATTGTAACAACCTTGTCACATACATGCCTTTAGTAGAAGCCACACAAAACATTTCTGTAATATGACTTAAACTATAAATTTCAATAATAAATTTAAAAAAGAATTTATTTATATAAATTAAAAATAGGTTAGGAATTCAAGACTAAATATTAAATAGTAATCAAATTTATAGTAAATTTCAAATGAGAACATTATATTGTGGTCCTTTGACTAAAATGAGATTTAATGGACAGATTTTGTTTGGGTTATTTTTTCCAGCAGTGTTATACAATGTTTTTAGAAAAATTCCTCATTTTTTGTGGGAATTTTTTTTTTTTTTAATTTTGGAGAGGATTAAAGTGGAAATGAATATAGGGTGATGGCTTGGACTATAGCATGAAATGAAGTGGATCAGGAAGTATTTTTGGTTCTTGATTAGATTGGGTAAAGAGAGAGAAAAAATTATTGTAAGACCACCAGTTTCCTGACATAAAATTATAAGTTGGCAGAATGTATTGTGATGGAGAATACTTTAGAAGATGAAAGTTTGGTAGAATGAACAAGGGTTCAGTTTTAGATTTAGAAAGTAAGATATACCAAGTGAACACATGAAGTAGGTAAAAAATTATAAATAAATCCAAATCATTACAGGAAAAAAATTAGTAAATAAATGTTTGTAGGCACCTGATATACTAACGAGGACTAGATTTACCCTCCTACCTGAAACAACTAAAAAATAAAATATATAAAGTAATGGTTTTATAGACATTGAGCATCAGACAAAGAAAAACAGTGATCCCTGGAAACAAGATACAAATGAAGGTAAGAAGTGGGGAATATCACAGGCTTGGGGATTCTCCCTGGGGAGTGAGGGTTTCAAGCTACATATTAGGTACCCCAGCCCTATGGTCTGACACTGGGCAGATGAGCCCCTCTTAGCTGGTTTAAAAACCAGTGGGGTTACTGAAGGGCTGTAAGAAACTGAGACTCCACTCTTGAAGAGTTCAGGCACAAACTTGCTTATTCCCAGTAACAGCAAAGAAGCAGCAGTTTGAAAACTCCCTGGGACTTTAACCAGATTGTCCAGACCACACCAGCCAGACCCCCAGCTTGCACCAGGCTCCTGCTCTAGCCTCTCTTGCTCTGGTGCTGCTACCCACCAAGGCAGATGTTGTCTTTGCCAATAAGAGTGTGCATACTTGGAAAGAACTGAGCTAGCTTAGACATGCCTCTGACCAGGGTTGGGGAAACTACCACCCCAGGAGCACACATCCCTGCATACACTTAGAAGGGAGCAAAACCAGCTAAGTAGCATGGCACCAACCCCTCTGGCCCCAGTCCAACCTCTAACAAATGCATGCACACCAGGGAGTGGGGGGCCAGTGAAAACAATACAGAATTGCAACCCCAAGTCCTCAAGCCCTGACCATGACTCCAACTATGGCAGAGACTGCCATCACACTCTAGAGGAACAGAACTCCCTCAGGATTCTTGCTCCTGTCCCTTGTACACTGACCCTACCACCAGTAGGGTGGTGATGACCATTGAGCATACAACAAGCCCCTGCTTGAACTTGGCTCTGGCTCTAACACCTTCAGCTCCATCCCTACCTCGCACCAAGTCCATGGCTGCCAGCACACCCCGGGAGAAGATGCTGCCCATGCTCACTTCAGATCCACTTCTCCCACGAAAGCCACTGGGAACAAACAGACTGTATAGGGATTCTCCTACAAAGAACACACATTTAAGACCAAGATAGCTAACTGATTCACCTAACTTCATAGATAGAAAGTTAAAGAAAATGAGAAGACAGAGGAATATGTTTCAACTGAAAGAACAAGAAAAAAATGCTTGAAAACAAAAAACAAAAAAACCCTGAAGAAGCAATTTACAGAGATAAGTAATTTACCTGACAAAGAGTTCAAAGCAATAGTAATAAGAAAGTTAATTGAACTTTGGAAAAGAATAGATAAACACAGTGAGAATTTTAACAGAGAACTGGAAAATATAAAAATGAACTAGTCAGAGCTGAAGAATACAATAACTGAAATGAAAAGTATGCTAGATGGAGTTAATAGCAGATTAGGTGACACAGAACATGTAAGTGATCTGGAAGATAGAATAAGAGAAATTACCCAACCAGAACAGCAAAAAGAAAAACAAATTGTTAAAAATGAGAATAGTTTGAGGGACTTCTGTGATAACTTTGTGTACTAATATTCACATTATAGGGGATTCCAGAAGGAGAAGAGAGAGAAAAGGGTCAAAAATGTATTTGATGAAATTATGGCTGAAAACTTCCCAAACCTAAAGAAGGAAATAGATATTCAGGTACAGGAAATATACAAAGTTCCAACAAGATAAACCCAAAGAGACCCACACCAAGACATATCATTATTAAAATGACAAAATTTAAAGATAAAGAGAGAATTTAATGGCAGTAAGAGAAAAACAAAGTCACATACAAGGGAACCCACATAAGGTTATCAGCTGACTTTTCTGGATAAATTTTGTAAGCCAGAAGAGAGTGGCATAATTTATTTAAAGTGCTGAAAGGAAAAAAACTACAACCTAAGATCCAGCAAGGTTATCATTCAGAATTTAAGTAGAGATACACGAACTTATTAGGACAAGCAAAAACAAAAAGTGGTCAGAGGTCATCAGTACTGAATAATCTTTTAAAAAGTGTTTACTGGTCTTCTTTAAAAAAGAAAAGGCTGGGACTTCCCTGGTGGTCCCCTACATTGGAAGGTTAAGAACCCACCTTCCAATGTAGGGGACATGGGTTGGAACCCTGGTCGAGGAACTAAGATCCCACATGCCATGGGACAACTAAGCCAGTGTGGCACAACTACTGAGCCTGTGCACCACTACCAGAGAGGAGCCCATGCACTGCAACTAGAGAAGCCTGTGTGCCACATCAAAGAGCCCAAATGCTGCAATGAAAAATCCCACATGAAGCAAAGAAGATCCTGTGTGCTGTAACTAAGACCCAATGCAGCCAAATAAATTTTAAAAAAAAGAAAGAAAAGGCTACAACGAGAAAGAAATTATAGGAAGGGAAAAATCCACTGATAAAGGCAAATATATAGTTAAAGCTGTGGGTCAACCACTTAAATAAACTAGTATAAATGTTAAAAGACAAAAATTGTAAAATCTACTGTAACTACAATAAACAGTTGATAGACATGAAAATGTAAAATATGACATTGATAACACAAAATGGGAGAGGTGCATAAGAAATATATAGCTTTTAGAATGCATTTGAACTAAAGTGACTGTCAGCTTGAAACAAGTAGATATAATTCTAGATCAACATATATGAGCTCCATGGTAATCACAAATCAAAACCTGCAATAGATACACATAAACTGAAGAGAAAGAAACACAAATATAACACTAAAAAGAAATCATCAAACAACAGGGAAGTGACTAAAAGAAGAAAATAATGTGGAAGAACTACAAAAGCAACTGGAAAACAAATAAAATGGCAATAATTCAAACTTATCACCTATCAGTAATCACTTTAAACGTCAATGGACTAACTGCTCCAATCAAAAGACATAAGGTGGCTGACTGAATTTTTAAAAATCTCCCTATATGTTGCCTCCAAGAGACTCACTTCAGAGCTAAAGACACAGACTGAAAGTGAGAGGATGAAAAAAGATATTTCATGCAAATGGAGATGAAAAGAAAGCTGTGGTAGCAATACTCATACCGGACAAAGAAGACTTTAAAACAAAGTCAATAATAAAAAAACAAAGAAGGGCACTATATAATGATAAAGGGACCAATACAAGAAGAGGATATAAGATTCATAAACATATATGTACCTAATATAGGAACACCTAATTATGTAAAGCAAATATTAACAGACATAAAGGGAGAAATTGACAATAATAATAGTAAGGGACTTTAACATCCCAGTTACATTAATGGACAGGTCATCCAGACAGAAATTCAATAAGGAAACAGAGGTCTTAAATGGCACATTACATCAGTTGGATGTAATTAACACCTACAGGACATTAAATCCAAAAACAGCATAAAACACATTCTTTTCAAGTACACATGGAACATTCTCCAGGATAGATCACATGCTAGGCCACAAAACAAATCTCAACAAATTTAAGAGTATAGAAATTATATCAAGAATCTTTTCTGACCACAACAGTATGAAACTAGAAATCAATTACAGGATGAAAAATGGAAAAACACAAACACATGGAGACTAAACAGCATGCTGCAAAATCTGGACATAACTGTGTTAATCATTCTCCCCCCAAAATGACTCTTTAAAATAAGAATATAAAAACAATAACAAAACATCAAGGAGATAAGGGAGGATGTCATCAGTTAGCGGATAAGAGGGTCCATCACTTTTCTATGAGGGAGGGAAAAGTGTATGGAAGTGTAGAGACAAATGAAGCGCAGTGGAGAAACACAAAGCCTAGATCAGTCATAGGAGAGGCAGCTGCATCAGAGGAGATGATCGGCATGCTTTGTAGAACTCAAAGAGAACCTAGAGATGTCTCTAGCAAATAAAATGAAGGAAAAAAATAAAATAGAAGTGGAGTTGCAAACAGAAGGGTTAGTTGAAGGTCATTATTCAGCAAATTATTTCCTAAACTAGAACGAAAACAGAAGGATGCATGTAATTGGTAGGAAGTCATAATTGAGACATCACATAACATAACATATTTGGTGTAATTTTTAAGAAATATTTTCAGAACTGATGCAAAGTGGTAATTCAGTGATAGTTGTTAAACAAAATGTACAATATGTTTTCCAAAATACATGTTAAAAATGTATCTGTAGAATAAATTAATCATTATTTCTGAAAACAACCAACTTGTATTTAAAATACAGTAAATAAGTTGTTTTCCTTTACCCTATCTTTTCTAATATTTTTAGAAAATATTATAATCTGTGGTTTTTTAAAATTTCTACATGCATTTCCTGGCAGTCTCATGTTTGCCTTGATTTCTATTTGCAGGCAGTGACTCTGAGATGTAGGTTTTCACCTCTTCTCTCTCTCAACTATTTTATAGATTTTTCTGCTTAGCTGTCTTACTAATTAATCACAAAAAAATAAATCATTCATGTCAACTCTAAATTGCTTACTTTGGAGCTATTTAAGCATGTTTTCTTTTTCTTCATATTCAGAGTAGAACTACACTTAATCTCTTCTTTAAAAGAGCAAAAATTAAATTTAGTCAATTTTTAAATCTCTTCAAAATAATTATTTCTCTTAAAAACTATAATCATAATATTTTAATAGTCTTCATACTAATATCTGATGTTTTAAAATGCAGTTTCCAAAGCAAATTCTATACATTCTTATTAACATCTTATGGTTTCAACTAACCCCAAATGTGATAAAATTATTTCTTCACTGTTTCCTACTTATTTAAACTCAATTATTCTATTGAAGCCTTTAATCCTTCTGCTTTATGGAAACTAATTATTCAGGGATTTAATTACTTTTCTAGAAATGTTCAAGACCTTGGTTCTAGTTATTTTTTGCCATTGAACTGAATCTCTATCTTAGGTTCGGTGAAACACTAGTGCCTCTGGCACTATTTTGAGGGTAGTGTCTAGAGAATATGACGACTTCTTACACTTCACTGTTACAAATATGATCCAATCCTTGTCTTTCTTCTGGATTAATATAATATTAATATTAATATAATATTTTTGTAAATGTATTTCACCCCTGCTCCATACTGCAGACAGAAGAGTCCTTTGAAAATATGTCAGGTTTTGTCCTTGGATTGCACTAGGCTCCAAGTAAAAGTCCAAGTCTTTTACAATAGGCCAAGCTATCTCTTTAACCTCACCGTCTAAAGTCCCCACTTCTTCATTACCATTGGTCTCTTTGGTACCCTTCAAACATGCCAAGTAAACTCCCACCTTAGGGTTTTTTCATTTCCTATTTCCTCTGCTTCAAAAGTTCTCTTTCAAGGTATCTATATTGTATGCTACCTCACTTCATGTTTCTCCTCAAATGTCAGCTTCTTAGTAAAACTTTCTCTGAATACTTCTAGATACGATTGAATTATCCACCCCAACTCCTACTAAGACCCATAACTCCCTAAGTTTTTTCATAATACTAATTACATTCCAATACATCATGTATTTTCTTTTTTTTGCTGTTGGTGATTATCTCCTATTAGAATATAAGCAAAGAAAGGCAAGGTTTGTATTAGGTTCTGTACTATGAACAGTGCTAAGATGCTCAATATATATTTGTGGAATAAATGAATTATTTCACCATTTTCTTAGGCTACTTCTGCTTGCTGATGCATTCCCCAAATTGCTTTCAAGCTTCATGACTATCAATTTGCTTAAAGCAAGTGAATTTTACTTTAATATCTATCATTACCACATTATATTACATATCTCTATATATACCTTCTACAACTACCCAAACTCATGCCATCTAAATCCAAACCTTTTACTTATTCAAATTATGCTCAGAGCTGTCTTCTTTCTAGTATACTAGAAAACTCTGATCATTTTCTGTAATAATGTAATTCTACTACAATATGAGGTTTTATAACTTCATTTACTATAACATGATCAATTAATTAAGGAATATGAATTGCATTTATTTCATAATTACCAGTTACAATGTGAATAAAATAGAAAGCCAGAATTTATGGGTAGTAATAAAACTTTAAGTGTTTTGTGTTTTGTGTTTTTATAAAAATGTGTGATAAAAATGATAATAATGCAGATTTTTTCAGTGATGTGGTAGGATTTAGAATTATGCAATTGTACTCTAAAAAGCAAAAAACCAAAAAACTCCAGTATTGGCATTCCTATAGGAAAATAACACCATTATTTTGAGTGTAAAATACCCTAAATCCCAATCTTTCTCTCCATTGGAACAATGATTTTATAAAATGATTTTCAATGTTCTGAGGTTTCTTAGGAATAAAACTATTGTCATAGCAAGAGTCTATTCTTAGCAAAACTAGCCATACTATTACAATTGGGATTATGACAATTACTTCTTAAATATTCCCTTTTATATTATACTTCCACTTTGTATCCCTTTACTGTTTCCTACTCTCTCCACAGAAAAAAAAATAAGATTACATATAATAATAAAAATAATTAACATCTGAAGAGCATTTTGACATTTTCAAAGCAGTTTTACTTATATTTCCTCATTTAATGTTAACAACAATGCTGTAAATTGATATTATTTTCATTATTTAAAGAACGTGATGAGCCCACGATTTCAAGATAGTACTGATAGTGTCAGACACAACTTAAGCCTAGTTCTAGATATCATTTTTCCCTGTCCTGTCACTCTACATAAGAATAGAGAAATAACATGTTTTTAAAATAATTTTATCCAAATGACTGTTGTTTATGGTTATCTTTATTTTTCATAATCTATGAAGACATCAATGATAAGGTGAATAAACAAATAAAATCTGTTGTATCTTATATTACAAATATTAAATTAAAACTGAAAAGTCAGGAAATATTCCTAGTAAGAATTATGAAAAAGTAAGTTTTAATCTGAGTTAACAAACTGACATAATCCTTGACAGACTGCATTCAGTGTAAGCAGGATTTAATTAAGGTTACTACTGGACTAGATATTCAAACAACTGAAGACTAAGGGAACATAATAAAGATATACAATCATATTTTCTGGATGAATAAATCACAATATATTTATTTAGCATTGTCATGTGCAGCTATATGGGAAATGAAGCAAAAAGAAAAATATGCTCCCTGTATATATACTTACTAAAATACCCCCCCATATTTTGAGCCAAGTGGAAAATATTAATAAAAAGCTCTATAACAAAAAAATGAGTACTTGTAAAGCACTGCATTCCACAATCTGTTCACACACTGTTGTCAACCTTCATAAATCCACCTAGCAAGGACCCGACCACCCAGTGGTTCAGAAACTGTGGAAAGATGGAAAACAACAGTACTTGTCATTGAACAAAAATGCAGCATCATAAAACAAACCAAGAAAACAAGTCTGTCTATTTAAAATTTTGATATTTTATCATAGATTTTTACATTAATTTTTATTTTTCAAAATACTGCATTAAAAATATTTTATCCTGGGCTTCCCTGGTGGCGCAGTGGTTGAGAGTCCACCTGCCGATGCAGGGGACATGGGTTCGTGCCCCGGTCTGGGAGGATCCCACATGCCGCGGAGCGGCTACACCCATGAGCCATGGCCGCTGAGCCTGCGCGTCCAGAGCCTGTGCTCCGCAATGGGAGAGGCCACAGCAGTGAGAGGCCCGGGAACCGCAAAAAAAAAAAAAAAAAAAAAAAAATTTATCTTGTTTACTGAGATTTTTGGTACACGCCCTTCAATCTGGCACCTCATCTTAATCCCAGCCCTGTCTCCAGGTACATTTATAAGTATCACTGAAAAAAGATGACTGAAAAGCTATAACTATAGATTGAAATAATCTACCTCAACAACAAAAAGTGCATGTTCTATTACACCATAGCATATTAAGCTAATGAGTTCTTATGCCACACTTCCAAATCTAAATCTTAACTTCACAACTTAAGCAACATCACAAGGATGATTACTACAGCATAGTTATTTGGAGATTATTGTTAGAAATACTATAGATACATTACAAAGAATTAACTCTATAACCATAAACTTGGCAACATTTCCATGATATCGTAGGTAACTGAGAAAAACAATCCAAAGTATATCAGTACTATGCTAATATTGTAAAATTAATGATAATAAATCATTCTGATCATACACATATCTATACAAAAATGTGTGACATTTTAAAAAGTTATATTTGAAGAGAAAAAGAGGAAGAAAAGGTGGAAATAAGCCAAATTTCTAAATGACACTTTAAAATAAATGTCCATACAAACAGAGCATGCATGTTATGATTTCATTTATATAAGTGTAAATGTGTTTGTATATGGTATTGAAGAGATACTTGAAATGATGGTCACAAAAATGTTAATTGTGATAACATCAAAGTTGTGGAATTTAAGGTAAATGTTTTCCAAGTAAATGTTGAATCTTTTCACAATTAATATATATTATTTCTATGACCAAAAATTTTAAATATTTTATAAGATCACATAGCAGCAACTGCATTTGAGCTTCAAAAATGAATTTGAGGTCTTTGTTCAAAATGACAGACTGAGCATGAGCTGTAATTCCCTTAGTATTAAAAAATAAACATTAAATGCATAATTATATACTCTGTTGAAAAAGGAAAAATATTTTGTGTGTGTGGTGAGGATGCAGAGCTCTTGACACTGGTTGCTCATGTGAAGCTTGTCAGAGAAGAATATTTAAGGGTAAACAGATGTATGATGAGGAGAAAACCATATATTTTTGTGACAAGAATAGTTGGGAAAGAACTGTCCAAAGAGAAATAAGCACAAGTGCAAAGATCAGAAATCCTGAGGGAGAAAAGAGAAGCTGACCAGAGATTTGGATAACCAGAGAACAATGAGAAGCTGGACTTTGGGAAGAATGGACAGGGCCAGATCCCCCAAGGTACCTGTGGACTTGCTAAGGAGTTTAGTTTTTTTTTTTTTTTTTTTTGAGTTTAGATGTTATTAGAAGAGCAATGGTAAATCAGTAAGCAGATTTAACTGGAGAACAAATGAACTTCAGTTTGTGTTTTGAAAAGAGTATTCCAGCAACTATGTAAATACCAGATTGGAAGGCAGAAGTAGTGGACACTGAGAACCTACAAAGGAGGCTATCACTGTACCCAAGTAGGAAGTTATGGTGACTTGCTCAGAGACTGACGTCAGTGTGAAGGGAATGAAGCAGACAAAACCAAGATATATTTTGGAGTTAACCCTGAAAAGACTTACTGATATTCAGGTGTAAAAGGGATAGAAAGTATTAAGTATAATGCCTACGTTTGGCACTTCAATGAATCCTCGTCTGATTTATGGAAAGAGAAGGAAATGGAAAAGAAACAGCTTTAGAGTCACTGGGAATGAGGCAGGTGGGCAAAGGAAACTGAGAGTTCTATTTTGGGTATGGTAAGTAGAAGATACCAAAAAGATGGCTCAATACATGAATGTAGAGTTCAGAGAAAGGTCATGGTTTATTTGTTTTTGTAATCTCCCAATGGCTAAAAACTAATTTTGTTTCGCAAGTTCATAACATTTTACTTGGAAATTTCACCTGTAGAAAGTTATATTTAGGAAATGAAAGTGTGGACATAAATTCATTTATAATAATTTCATCATACATGATAACAAAGAAATTAGGTGAATGTGCATAAATAAAAAATGATACTACAAAGAAAATTCAGACAGGATTTGGTGACTTGTTAGATGGTGCTAAGGGCATTGTTTTATGATAAAGTTAGTATTACAAGCTAGAGCTGAAGAAAAATGTATTATAGAAAGCTCTTTGAACTATTTCCTTCCTTCTGTTGTTTATATTTATGATAAACAATGTACTTACATATTTTAATACCATATTTCACAAAAATATAAAAATGTATAAAATTAAAACACATAAGGGTTTGTTCTTATAAGTAGCATTTGGAAATAAATTTTTATAATACTATTTGCATAAAAATAACTTGAAATATAGAAATACTTCAAAATGACAAAAGTTAATTATCTTATTTTTTTATCCATTCATCCACCTTGTCTTTTGATTGGAGCATTTAGTCCATTTACATTTAAAGTAAATATATAAAGTATATGTATATGTATAGCTGATTTTCTTTGTTATAAAGCAGAAACTAACATACCATTGTAAAGCAATTATACCCCAATAAAGATGTTTAAAAAAAATAAAAATAAATAAAAGGAGGAGACAACTGCAAAAATAATAAAAAATTTCAAAAATAAAGTAAATATTGACAGGTATGTAATTACTTACATTTTGTTACTTGTGTTCTGATTGTTTTTGTAGCTCTTCTCTGTTCCTTTCTGCTTCTCTTTTTATCTTCCCTTGTGATTTGATGACTTTCTTTAGTGTTATGTCTACATATCTTTTTCTTTATTTTTTGTATATCTGTTATATATTTTTGTTTTGTGGTTACCATGAAGGTCATACATAACAACCTGTGTATATAGCAATCTATTTTAATTTGATAGTGATTTAAACTTGTGTGCATTCTCAAAGCAGCACATTTCTACTGCCCCTCCATCATTTAATGCTTTTGATGTCATATTTTACATCTTTTTATTTTGTGTGACTCAACTATTTTAGGGATAAATGATTTTACTGTGTTTGTCTTTTAACCATCATGCTAATTTTATAGATGTTTGCTCCACTACATTTACTGTATGTTTGCTTTTATAGTGAGATTTTTTTCTTTCATAAGTTTCTTGTTTCCAGTTATGGCCTTTTCTTTTCCATTTAAAGAAGTCCCTTTAAGGTCAATCCCCTCAGCCTCCACCACCACGACCCCTCTGCCAGAACTCCAGCACCACCTTGGGCCAGCAATCCTCTATGGGAGGGAGCAAAGCGGTCAGTGGCTGGATGGGTAGCTGACGGGGACAATTGGGACAGCAGTGGGGCAGCCTGTGGTCCTGCATATTGGAAAGTGACATCTCCATGGGGCCAACCTGTAGTACCCATGCATTCTAAGGTGGACAGCAAATTCTGTGTTTATAAGAACACTTCCAACTGCTGTACTGAGGGCACATGTATTTTCAGTGGGACTTGAAATTCCTGGAGAACTGCTTTTGGTAAAAAGGTGGCAATAATTTCTTTAATATACATGTCTTAATTTTCTGTTTTTTGTGTTTCAGAAAGACATCAAGAAAGTATGAACAACTTTGGTAATGAAAAGTTTGACTGCCATTTCCTGAATAAAGGCTTTATTGCAAGGACATTCTGGACCAAAAATAATTAATGAAATTTCTTGTTCTGATGATAAGGCTGTCTTCTATGTTGTAGATCTGGGAGACATTCTAAAGAAATAACTGAGATGGTTAAAAGCTTTTCCTCTAGTCATCCCCTTTTATTCAGTCAAATGCAATGATAGCCAAACCACAGTGAAGACCTTAGCTTCCATCAGAACAGGATTTGACTGTGCCTGCATGACCAAAATACAATTGGTGCAGAGTCTCAGGGTGCCTCCAGAGACTTGCGAATTCTTGTAAACAAGTGTCTCAGATTAAGTATGTTGCCGATAATGGAATCCAGATGATGACTTTTGATAGTGAAGTTGAGTTGATGACGGAGACGCTAATGAATTGAGTGGGGATGGTGACAGCTTTCCCATGTTTTTCTGTTTCTTCCATGTATTAGCTACATGTATTGTAACACCTCTTCTTTTTCAGACTGAAATCCAGTTGGTGCAGAGTCTCGGGGTGCCTCCAGAGAGGATTATGTATGCAAATCCTTGTAAACAAGTGTCTCAGATTAAATACGCTGCCAATAATGGAGTCCAGATGATGACTTTTGATAGTGAAGTTGAGTTGATGAAAGTTGCCAGGGCACATCCAAAGGCAAAGTTGGTTTTGTGTGTTGCCACTGATGATTCCAAAGCAGTCTGTCACCTCAGTGTGAAATTTGGCACCAGAGTCAAAACTAGCAGGCTCTTTTTGAAATGGGCAAAAGAGCTAAATATTGACGTCATTGGTGTCAGCTTCCACATGGAAAATGTCTGTACTGATCCTGAGACTTTCATGCAGGCCGTCTCTGATGCCTGCTGTGTCTTTGACATGGTAGCTGAGGTTTATTTCCACATGTATTTGCTTAATGTTGGTGGTGGTTTTCTCGGATCTGAGGATGTTGTGTTTGAGCTGATTCCTTCAGGCATGCTGGTGGGTGGGGTTGGCTACAAAGCCTAGCCTCAACCACGGCTGGCTATTATGCTGATGGGAGGGACTAGCCTCCAGCCAGCTGTCTACAAGGCCTGGCTGTAACTGCTGCAGGTGTACTGATAATGCAGGGCTGGCCCCTGAATTGACTGGCTGCAGGACCTGATGACATCTGTCACAAGAACGCTGGTGTGAGGGGCTAATCAGAGTGGGAGCTACTTTGGAGGGAGACCAGTGCTGGCAGAGGCTGCCCACCAGGTGGAGCAAGGCTGGCTCCCTGGAGCAGGAGCCACTTTGAAGAGGCACTAGTCTTGACCAGGATGGCCTGCCGGGTGGAGGAGTCACTTAGGAGGGGCTGGTCAGGGTGGGTGGTTTGGGTGGGAGGGTCCTCAGGGGAATGCCGGGACCGAACACATGGTGTTAGGTTGATGAAGAGTGAGAGAAATGGTACCCACCAGCACCAGGCCAGCTAAGCAGAAGGACTATTCCAAACAAATGGAGGCTGCCAGCATTTTTGTCCATGGCGAAAGTCCCACCAAATCCCTGCCCTTCTGGCACACTCCCTAAAATTAGCAAATGAATCTCCTTCTTATATGACCTGGATGTTTTTTCAAGCCATTGCCCCTGTGCTGGGACTTGGAGCAAGTAAGTTTGTGTATGAGCCCTTCAAGAGTAGTCTTGGCTTCCCACAATCCTCAGGCTCTCCCAAATATAAGCCCCCTATTTTTCAAAAGCAGAAGTATGGGAGTCCATCTTCCAGTGCAAGTCTCCCCTGGTAGGGAGCCCAACATGGGGCTAGACCGCTTGGTCTTCGGGGGACCTCTGCAGGTCCTTAATTGTAGGAAATCTGTCCTGCTAGTCTTCAGGTTGTTCTCAGAGACAGTTGTTCTATATGTAGTTGTAGTTTCCGTGTGTCCTTGGGATGACGTGAGCTCAGGATCTTCCTACTCCACCATCTTGATCCAGACACTCTAGTATCTCATTTTTAAAATTTCTCTTTTTTATTACTAGTTAGGTTAACCTTTTTTATAATGAATTTATTAGCCCATGCATTTTTAATTGTGAATGTACTTGTGAATCAATGTTGATTTTTCTTTTTTTTTAAACTTTTGATCCACTTCACTCATTTCTGCTACCCCCACCTCTTGCCTCCAGCAACCACCAATCTGTTGTCTTTATCTATGAGCTTGGGTTTTTATTTTATTTTGTTTTGTTATTTTTTTATTCCACGAATAAGATAGATCAGATGGTATTTGTCTTTCTCTGTCTGACTTATTTCACTTAGCACACTATTCTCTTGAGCCCAAAGCATGGAGAAGAGTTCCCTTGTTGTTGTTTGTGTTGGGTGTATATATGGGGTTTTTTTGACCTATTAAAAATATAGTCACTCACTTTTATTTATAAGTACTATTTTGTCATTAGTTGAAATAAGGGTATCCTAGTGCAGTGCCTTGATCATAGGAGGCTCTAATAGCCAGAAGTAAGTGCATAAGTAATTTGGGAAGCAAAAATACAGAACTAAGAACCAGTGGCCTTGGCATAGCCATGATGCTTTGAAGAAATGGACCGACTGCCTTGGGTTACTTGCAGAGGTACTCTTCAGATGTCATCAGAAACTGTTTCAGGAGCTCAACTTCCACACTATAGCAGATGAAAAAGATAGTCACCCAGCATCACAACCTCAAAAGGTATGACAGAAATTTGTCACATACCCAAGAAGAAGGCAGACATAGAAGTGAGAAGTCCTTCAACTACCATCCTACTCCTGCCTCACAAAGCCACAAGGACAGAAGAGCCACAGCCAAGAGCCCTGCCACTCTCTGCACCATGCTGTATTTCATCAATTGAGACTGCTTTAATTTCACTTCCTGTAGAGACTAGAAGAATAATTTCTGAATCAGTACACATTTTTATTTCCCATGAAAATTTATAGAACTTAGATGAGGGTTTTTTTTTTTTAATGTACAGCTTTGGGACTAAACTAAAAAAATATTCTTCTGCTTCATGTAAATCAACAAAGGCCACTTGTGCTTATAAGATATAGTTTGAAAGATCATGCACTGGAAAGGATTTTGGCAAGTACGGATAAAACCTGATTCTATACTTATTTGGAATTCAGCACTAACCTTTCATAATCTAATGCAAATAAACATCTATTAAAATACAAGTAAAATGATACACTCAGTTTCTACTGTAAAACTTAGAGTTTAGCAGCTCGTTAACTACAAAGGAAAAAAAGATTACTAGAAGCTTTTTAAATAACTGAAAGAAGTAATGGATGCCATAAGCCTCCTCAAATTCTGTAAAAGATTTATAGTTTGATCCTGCCAAATGATAACTGGCAGGCTATTAAACTGCGTGAAAAATGAGATATGTTATTTTCTGCATAATGTAACTTGCATAACAATGAAAAGTGTTTGCTAAGGAATGCTTCTGCTTTAGTTCTTGTTCACTCTCTTTAACTCCAGAAAGTGTGTTTAACGTAAACCCTTGGATTGATATTATGCTGACAATCTTCATGTAGTACTATGAACTGATTAGACTAAGTACTAGACTCAGAGTAAAAAGTATTTAAATACAGTACCAGAGTATTCATTGCTTTGCTGTATGACTGCAGACAGCTCTGTCTTTGGACAGACCCCCAACTCTCCAATTTATCTTGATAATTAACATAACTTACTATTGAGCATAAACTTCACTGGATAAAAATCAAGCTCTCATTACAGTTTCCCATGATATCTTTGACAACAGCACACAGTGATGGTAATTTTGATATATAATATAATCCATTTTACCAAAAACATTTATCGAGGGTTCCACATGTGTCTAGAGCCATTCTAAGAGCTTTACTCATTTAATCTTCTCATGAACCAAAAGACTAGATCCTATTATGAACCCCTCTTTGGAAAAGAGGAAATTGAGCCAGAGAGATGTTATGTAACTTATCCAAGGTCAAAGCTGCTAAAGTGTGGAGTCTATATTTTATGCCAGGCAGTTTGACTCAAGAGAGATCAAACCTAAGGCCAAATGGATAATACTCTAGGCACACTCTGTTTATCTTTTGAGGATCAGACTCTGTCCTAAGCACTTTGCACATAATAACTCATTACAATTAGTAATGAAAATAAAAACAAAAATAAACAAATGGGACCTAATTAAACTTCAAAGCTTTTGCACAGCAAAGGACACCATAAACAAGATGAAAAGACAACACTCAGAATGGGAGGAAATATTTGCCAGTGAAGCAACAGACAAAGGATTAATCTACAAAATATACAAACAGTTCATGGAGTTCAATATCAATAAAACAACCCAATCAAAATATGGGCAGAAGACCTAAATAGACATCTCTCCAAGGAAGACATACAGATGGCCAAGGGACACAAGAAAGGATGCTCAACATCACTGATTATTAGAGAAATGCAAATCAAAACTACAATGAGGTATCACCTCACACCAGTCAGAATGGCCATCATCAAAAAAATCTACAAACAGTAAATGCTGGAGAGGGTGTGGAGAAAAGGGAACCCTCTTGCACTGTTGGTGAGAATGTAAATTGATACAACCTCTATGGAGAACAGTATGGAGGTTCCTTAAAAAACTAAAAATAGATTTACCATATGACCCAGCAATCCAACTACTAGGCATATACTCTGAGAAAACCATAATTTAAAAGGACACATGTACCCCAATATTCATTACAGCACTATTTACAATAGCCAGGACATGGAAACAACCTAAATGTCCATCGAGAGATGAACAGATAAAGAAGATGTGGTACCTATATACAGTGGAATATTACTCAGCCATAAAAAGGAACAAAATTGGGTCATTTGTAGAGATGTGGTTAGACCTAGAGTCTGTCATACAGAGTGAAGTAAGCCAGAAAGAGGAAAAACAAATATTGTGTATTAACACATATATGTGGAATCTAGAAAAATGGTACAGATGAACCTATCTGCAAGGCAGGAATAGAGACACAGACGTAGAGAAAGGACATGGGGACACGGTGGGGGAGGAGAGGGTTAGACAAACTGGGAGATTAAGAATGATATATATACACTACCATATATAAAATAGGTAGCTAGTGGGAACATTCTATAAAGCACGGGAAGCTTAGCTCAGTGTTCTGTGACAATCTAGATGGGTGAGGTAAGGAGGTGGGAGGGAGGTCCAAGAGGAAGGGAATATAGGTATACATATAGCTGACTCACTTCATTGTGTGGCAGAAACTAACAAAACATTGTAAAGCAATTATACTCCATTAAAGAAAAGTTAAAAAAAAAACTATTACACAGAATTAATCCAATGTCAGAATTTAAAAAACAAAAAAGTATCAGACATTTAGTAACTTGCTTATAATCGTATTATGCAATAATTAGTGAATCCTGAATTCACCAGCCTGATTCAAAAGCCTATGCTATTGACAAGGAGAGTGTATGGCCAGCTTCAGTTTACTCCAACTTTATGAGATGTATTAAATAGAGAAATCACAGCTATTTAACCAAGTCAAACATTTTTTTTCTTTTTCTTTTTTTTTTTTTTTTGGATTTCAAAAATCAAATAGACTGCACAGTAAAAGGAAAAATAGATAAATGTGCTAGGAATGAAAATATATCAGTTATACAGACTCCAAAATTACAACAAAACCCTCAGGGTGTTGAAATCCCTCTGACCTGCCTGAGCTTGTTTAAGAGGAATACTGGCCCTGGGAGTCCATTCAAGCCTCCAGGCAAAGCTCCCTATGTATAGGCACTACAAAAAGGAGATGGGGAAGGACAAGAGAAAAACATCAATATTTTTTTTTTATGTCAGCCAAAGCACTGTCTACTGCATGCTGCAAAATGCAAAAGAAATCAACTGTATCTCTATATGTAGTCAGTTATCAGATTCCAGGTAACAGTGCAGCCATAATGTGAGGTACCAATGTATCTCTTAACTTTGGCCAAGATGATCACCGTATCACTGTTACTTTTGGCCTGCATTCTGCAATTACAGCTGACATCAAGTCACCAACTGGTGTTAAGGTTTTTCTTCCATGTTTTTTCCCACTAGGTAAGCTCCATATTTATTTTTCTATTCTCAGATTTTTTAGAATGTATATATATGTACACAGAAAATAATTCTTTTTGCATAAATTATTCAAAGTCAGCCAGCCAGACCAATAATAAAAAAGCTGATTAGAAAAGAAATACTATTGTTAATCAACTTGAAAGCTCAGAAATCAAATGGTGCATAAACAATTGCTGCTAACTCTGCAATATTAACTTGCTTTTTGGAGTGGATTGTTTTTTAAGATAGTGTTCATCTGCTGGTACATCTGCCATTAAAGCTCATGGATACAGAGGTTTTCTCTAAACTTTACTATCCAAATAACTCCCCCTATGCAAGGGGTCACAAACTCATTTAGCTCTGTACCTTAGACTTCAAAGTAAGTGATTTTCATCAAATTCTAGATATTGGACCACTTCCTTCCCCCAAATGCATGTAGAAAATAAGTATATTCTTCCTCTTTTTACTTACTTCCTGACTAGAAGTCTAGCAGGGAACTGCGTTTCTGACTTATAATTGCTATAGCAGTATGCTTCTGAATTTGACCTTTGATAGAGAAACAAAAAGAGTATGATAGCACCATGATTTTCTATTCTTTATTCCCATAACAGACTGAAAAACCCCAACCCTGATTAAAATTAAATTTGTCAAAAGGCATTACACAGCAACATTCTTTGAATATATACCCCTGCAAAAAATAATTTCAATTGCAAACCACAAAGACATATCTATGTGTCTGATTTCAAGTGTATTTTATCATATCCATTTGAACTATCATGGGAATAATTATGAAGCAAACAAATTATTAGTTGCAAAACAAGTGGAAATTCTTCAGTTTCATTTGTAAAATAATGGTAATATTATTCACCTTAAAGAGCTATCATGAGGATTAAATGAGACCATGTGTGCAAAGTATTTAACATAGTGCTGGTAACACTGGGCACATAATAAGTGTTAAGCATTGATACTGAGTAAGACTGTTACCCACACAATCTCCTTAAGAGTGATTGACACTATGACTTCAAGTACCACTAAATATGAACAGCTTCCACGTGTGCATTTCTAGACTATAAATGCCTCTGAACTTCAGAAAAATATATATGTAACAACTGTACATCTCTACTTGGATGTTTCTAAAGCATGCGCAGCTCAGTGTGCTGGAAATAGAGTTTTACATTTTCATCAAACCAAATATAATTCACCTCTATTCAAAAATCTGTGAGTTGTCCTAGATTTTCTCTCTTTTACATCACACACCTAATGTCTCCTAGTTCTGTTGATTGAACTTTCTAAATATATTCCATGTCTATATCTCCTTATACATATTACCACTGCCATTGGTGTAGTTCAAGATCTGATCATTTCTTGCGTGGATTCCTGCCATCCTTTTTAATTGGTTTTTCAGCTTCCATGTGTGCCCCCTTCAGCATATCTTCTACACTGCCACTAAAGCTGCCAAATGTAAATCTGACCATGTTACTCACTGGTAAAATACTTCAGTGACTCCCAGTTACCTACAGAATAGAGACCAAATTCTTTAATGTCTGGATCTCTTGGAAGACAATAAATATCACCTTCTTACCTGCAAAATTAGAACGATAATAAGAAATAAAATAAAAGAATGAGAAATAAGAAACTAAAACACCTCCTTTATTACTGATGAAGCTATGATGAATATATAGTTTATACTTGCAGTCAAGTTGTCTCTTAACCTTGAATCCTATAATCAGAAAACTTACCCTCCCAGCCCCAGGCAGAGCTAAACTAGAGCAAGTCTTCCCACCCTGGTGAAGGTGCTCCCTGCTAGCAGTACACTTCAAGAGGAAGAATGGTTTACCCTAGGAGTTTTACAGTTTCAGGTCTTATGTTTAAGTCTTTAATCCATTTTGTGTTGATTTTTGTGTATGGTTTAATATAAGTATAAAATTTCATTCTTTTGGATGTGGATATCCAGTTTTCTCAACACTATATGTTGAAGAGACTATCCTTTGAGTATTCTCGGTTCCCTTGTTGACTGGCGATGTACACCTGAGTTTATTTTTGGGCTGTCTATTCTGTCGCATTGGTCTATATATCTGTTTTTATGACAGATATTAGTCTTGACAATGACTTCTTGAATATGACACCGAAAGCATAGGTAACAAAACAAAAAATAGATTAGTGGGACTGCATCAAATTAAAAAGCTTCTACAAAGCAAAGAATGATGGACACAATAAAAAGTCAACCTATGGAATGGGAGAAAATATTTGCAAACTATAGATCTGAGAAAAGGTTAATATCCAAAACACACGAAGAACTCCTCCAACTTAATAGTAAAAAAAATAAATGACACAATTTTTTAAAATGGGCAGAGGACTTGAATAGACATTTCTCAAAGAAGATATACAAATGGTCAACAGTCACATGAAAAGATACTCAACATGACTAATCATCAGAGAAATGTAAATCAAAACCACAATGAGATATCACTTCACACTTGTTAAGATGGCTGTTACCAACAAAACAACAACAAAAGAAATGACAAGTGTTGATGAGCATGTAGAGAAATTGTGCATTGTTGGTGGAAATTTAAATAGTGCAGTGACTATGGAAAACAGTATGGAGTTCCCCCAAAAGATTAAAAATAGTAATACCATATGACCCAGCAATCCTAATTATGGATATTTATCCAAAACAAATGAAATAACTGTCTCAAAGAGATATCTGCATTCCCATGTTCCCAACATTATTCACAGTAACCAAGATGTGGAAGCAATGTATTATCCATCAATGGATGAATGGACAAAGAAAATGTAGTATACATATCAAATGAAAATATGTAATATATATATTAGCCCTGAAAAAAGGAAGAAAATACTGCCATATTTGGCAGTATGGAATAATCTTGAGGACATTATGCTAAGTGAAATAAACCACTCATTGAGAACATACTGCATGATGCCACTTATATGAGGTATCTAAAATAGTCAAACACATAAAAACAGAGAGTAGAATGGTAGTTTCTCGAGGCAGAGGGGAGGGGGAAATGAGGAGTTGGTTTTCAATAGGTATAAAATTTCAGTTATGCAAGATAATTAGCTTTTAGATATCTGCTGTATAGCATTGATTCTATAGTTGACAATACTGTGTTTTACACTTAAAAATTGTAAAGAAAACAGATCTTTACCACAGTGAAAAATCTTATGACAGTGAAAAAAAATTAAGTTTAAAAAGAGGAGGAATGGTGAAGATATGCCAATACTTCTATTTAAATATATCTAAATTTACCTCTCAAAGAGGTGGTTCCACACAACCTCCTTGGAGTAGAGTGAGTTAGTAAGGCTGGGTATGTCACCCGGTGGAGCTCCGGTCACTTGGAAGAAAAATCAGGTATGCTCTTCCCTAACACAGAGTCTGACAGACCAAGGCCTTTGTGATCTGACCTCTAACAGCTACTCCTATAGCCTCATCCTCTGACACTCCCTGTCACTCAGTGTAGGTTCTGCTATCAATTTCAAAGTGTGTTTCATAGATTGTTAAAGGGTTATAAACCAAAAAAAAAAAAAGATGGTAATAGAGGAAATTCTGTGATCAAGAAATTTTGCAAAGTGCTGGATCAAATAAAGAGCTTTCTTCACTGTAGGTATTTTCAGATCCTTTAATATGCTAATGGGTATTGTGACTTTCCAGGAAGGGGATAGACAATACATGTGTTACCAGATCATCTTACAGGATGTTTTCTGAGGCATACTTTGGAAAATGCTACTGTAGTAAAAACATTTCACTCACAGATCTGAATATATCTTGTTCTCTCATGTCTCTAAACCACTGGACATGATGTCCCCACTGCTTCAACTCCTTAACCAACTCCCCACAGCTCTTTAAGACTAGATCCAAGAATCACCTCTTTAACCTTTTTTCAGTCCTTAGACTTTCCTCCTTATTTTACTACTTCTGTATTTCTTTAGAGCTTCAGGCTCTTACAATCATATGAATTTTCACTTTGTATTACTGTTGGTTTCATTTGATTTTTCATCTTACCAAACTGAAGATACTAGAGTGTAGAAAATATTTTATCTTTGTATCTTAAAATGTTAGGATTTGATAAATCACTGTAGAAAGAGGAATGCACTTGGACTTGGGTGTCAGTTCTAATTTAACATGATTCTCTGTGCCTGCTACCTGCTGGGCTCCCAACCCTTGTCTCAACCCCCTGCCCAGTGCCTAATTCCAGTCACCCTGATCTTAATTCCACTCAGCCCTGTTTCTTTTCTCTCTGGCTTTCCCATATACTGTTCTCTCTTTCTGGAACCCCCTAAAGTTCTGTCCATTGAACCCCTTATTTATTTTTCATGCATTTTAGTCCTTCTAAGATCTCCCATAATGAGATAAGATGTCCTTGTACAGGTCTCAAAGAACAGTTTGTCTATCTCCAACATATGTTATTGCAGTTGCTTATTTAATTGTATATTCTATGCAAATGCAGGGACCATGTCTATCTTGCTCACTAATATATCTCCATTGCCTAGCACAGTATCTGATACATTGTAGGTGAGCAACAGCTAGTCATTAAGTGAATGAACAATTAGTTATGCTTCTCACCCAGGCTCCAGACAATAGTCTGAAATTTTCTGACACTTATTTAATCAATGTCCTACTACACTGTCTGTTTTTAGGTAAGGTGATAGGTGCATATTTTACTTTTACTTTCCTTTTTTCTTATTCCCAATGCTTCTGTCCATAATTTGTCACCTGCATGCTGGGACATGACTTACAAATCAGTCCCTACTTCTTCCATGTCATGCCTCAGTCTTTCTCTACAAATTATAACTTAAAGTTCCCTCAGATTAACTAGAGCATACAAAAGGCTGAGAAACTCTGCAACGGCCTGTTTCCATTGACATTAAAATAGTAGGTCACACTATATCCAGAAAATTCATGTGGAAATGGCAGTCTGATATATTTCTTCAGAGAGCAAAACAATTACAGCCAAGGAATTTTCTTTCCCAAGAGACTAGTAAAATGCTTTCCTCATGTCACCTTCCAATATTTTATGTTGTGGTGAGTGACTACACCTTTTCTATCCAATTAGACAGACCTTCAACAAGCTGAACAATATATAGCTAACCAGTCAAGTTAGAAACATATGTGAGCATATAACCCTGAACCACTGTTTTTCAAAACTGACCACATACAGGAATGCTATGGAATACCCTCCTCAACAAATGTGAAGGAAATCATATTAATATATTTTTATCCTTTCATCTAGTGTTTATTGGAAATTGTTTTGATATTATTTTAAATGAGGAACATGGATAGGTTAAAAACCTTAAAGGGGGTAAAACTAATAGGACACAATTTCCTGAAACCGCAATGGTTCCCACAAAGCAAAAATATACTGCTTTATTTAAACTTGAGGCCTTATTTTTTATTATTTTCTTCTGTAACATACGTTTATTAATGAAAATTTGTGAAATAAAATTCATCTGAAAACCCACTATAGAAATGTTAGAACCATGTGGGGCTGGAATTATGTGTACGTATTTGGAATATGTAGTGAATAGGTGATTTAGTATGGAGGTGGTTGAGAGTTATCAACCTGGGGCCTTCTTAACAAGGAATTTAGGATTAGTTCTATACAAAATAGTGAATTAAGTGAAAATTTAGTTATCCTAATTTCCAAAATGTCTCCTTAGCCTTCTTCTTTAGCTAAGCCTTAATAATTCCTTCCTTCTGTAATTACACTTATATCTCCACCCACCCATGCCATGGCCAACTCCAGATTATCCCCACATCGATTCACCCTGCATATAACTCAAAGATTTTCTTTTTCAAAATAAATGCGATGGTGTCAGTCTTCACATTAAACACATTTGAATCCACTATTGTCAACTCCTTGATATACGTACTAGTTCTTTGATATTCTAACCTTGACTTCTCTAACCTAATTTTTCAGGGTTTAAATAAGACAAAGAAAATGAACTCACTGAACCTCTAGAAATAGTTATTGTAATAATAACTATTATTATAATGATGATGATGTTAGATAAACCTTTAATTTTTTAAAAAATTTCCAATTATTAAAGTGAAAATAATATGACCTTGGATGAAAATTTACAACATACAAAAAGATATACACAATATGACCCACACTCTCCCAACCAAAGTTAACCACTATTAATATGTTGTAATACAGCTTTCCACAATTTGTTTTTCATACGTACTTATGTAGTCTAAATTAACAAAGGTATTTAAATTAAAAGGGGCAGAAACACATTTATGATAATTTAAACAATGAGAGTGTATGGGGCACAGAAATATTATGAAAAGTACATGATAAACAGTAATTGGTGTATTTCCCCACCTCATAATGGTTCCCTCATACTTGGTAATTACCTAGAGAATGTATTCAATATAAGGGTCCTCCAATGTGGCTAGGGGACCATGCATTGGGCATATGTGACTGTGGTAAGTAGAGACTGTATATTTCTTTTCCTTGATTTTAATTTTCTTTATGGCACTTAACACCATTACCATGGTCTCAATGTTTGTGTCCCCCCAAATTACACATGTTGGAGTTCTAACTCCCAATGTGATGGTGTCAGAAGATGAGGCCTTTGGGAGGTGCTTAAGTCATGAGGATGGAGCCATACTACACTTTTTTCACAGCTTTTTTGAAGTATGAATAAAAATAAAAATTGCATATATTTAAGGTGTACAGTAGGAAGTTTGGATATATGTATATAAGGTGAAATGATTTCCTCAATCAAGCTAATTAAAATACCCTTTACCTCGCATAGTTACCATATTTTTGTGTATGTTGTGAGAAAACTTGAGATCTACCTCTTAGTAAATTTCAAATATGTGATAAATTATTAACTATAGTCACCATGCTATACTTTGGACCCCCAAGAACATGTTTATCTTATAACCTAAAATTTGTACCCTCTGACCAACATCTTATTTCCAACACCAGCCCAGCCCCCGACCCCTGATAAACACAATTCTAGTCTCTGTTATGAGTTCAACTATTTTAGATTCCACACATAATGGAGATAATGCAGTATTTATCTTTCTGTGTTTGGCCATCTCACTTAGCTTAATGTTCTCCAAGTTCATCCATGTTGTCACATATGGCAGGATTTTTCTACTTTTTTTTTTTTTTTTTTTTTTTTGGTATGCGGGCCTCCCTCTGCTGCGGCCTCTCCCGTTGTGGAGCACAGGCTCCGGACGCGCAGGCCCAGCGGCCATGGCTCACGGGCCCAGCCGCTCCGCGGCATGTGGGATCCTCCCAGACCGGGGCGCGAACCCGGTTCCC
This sequence comes from Physeter macrocephalus, assembly GCF_002837175.3. Lineage (NCBI taxonomy): Eukaryota > Metazoa > Chordata > Mammalia > Artiodactyla > Physeteridae > Physeter > Physeter macrocephalus. The sequence continues at coordinate 50,367,695 of NC_041228.1, forward strand.
CTGCATCGGCAGGCGGACGCGCAACCACTGCGCCACCAGGGAAGCCCCAGATTTTTCTATTTTTTAAGACTGAATAATATTCTATTAAGTATATATACTACATTTTCTTTATAGTCACCTGTTGATGAACACTTTGGTTGTTTCCATATCTTGGCTATTATGAATAATGCTGCAAAGAATGTGGGAGTTTCAGATATCTCTTTAAGATACTTGTTTTATTTCCTATGGATATATACCCAGCATGGGATTGCTGGATCATACTGTAGTTCTATTTTAATTTTTGAGGAACCTCCATACTGTTTTCCATAAAGGTTGTACCAGTTTACATTCCTACCAACAGTGTCCAATGGTTCCATTTTCTCTATGTCTTCATCAATCTTTCTGTTTTGTTTCATTTTGTTTTTAAATGAAAGTCATCCTAACAGGAACGAGGTAACATCCCATTGTAGTTTTGATTTGAGTTTCCCTCACGATTAGTGATGTTAAACATATATTATATACCTGCTGGCCATTTGTATCTCTTCTGTGGAAAAAATGTCAGTTCAGGTTCTTTGCACATTTCTCTTCTGGGTATTTTTTATATTGAGTTGTATGATATATCAGATATTACATATATATGTGTGTGTGTGTGTGTATATATATATACATATATATATATATATAGTATTAATCCCTTATTAGATATATGGTTTGAAAATATTTTCTTCCATTCCATAAGTTGCCTTTTCCTTTTGTTGATTGTTTCCTTTGCTGTGCAGAAACGTTTTAGTTTTATGTAGTCCCATTTCTCTATTTTTCTTTTGTTCCTTGTGCTTTTTGGTGTCATATCCAAAAAATCTTTCCCAAGACCACACAAAGCAGCATTTCTACTACAACTTTTTATAGGAGTTTTATAGTTCAGGTCTTATGTTTAAGTTTTTCATCCATTTCTAGTCACTTTATGTATGGTGTAAGATATAGGTCCAAGTTCTGTCTTTTGCTTGTCATTATCAAGTTTTCCCTACATTGTATATTGAAGAGACTATCCTTTCCCAATTGTATATTCTTGGCTCCCTTGTCAGGTATTAGCTTACTGTATATACACATAGATTTATTACTGGGCTGTCAATTGTGTTCCATTCATCTAATTATTTTTATGCAAGTACCACACCATTTTGATCATTATAGATGTTAAATATAGATTGAAATCAGAAAGTGTGAGTCCTCCAGTTTTCTTGTTTGGGGTTACTTTGGTTATTCAGGGTCTGGTGTGGTTCCATGCAAATAAAAAAAAAATTCTATTTCTGTGAAAAATGCCATGGAAATTTTAATGGGAATTGCATTGAATCTACAGATTGCTTTTGATAGTGTGGATATTTTAACAATACTAATTCTTCCAATCCATGAACATGGGATATCTTTCCATTTATTTGAATCTTCTTCAGTTTCTTTCATCAAAGTCTATTTTTCATTGTATGTATCTTTCCCCTCCTTGATTCAATTCATTCCCAAGTATTTTATTATTTTTGATGTAATTGTAAATGTGATTGTTTTTGTTATTTCCTTTTCAGATAGTTCTTTGTTAGTGTATAGAAAAACAACCAATTTAGGGGGATTGATTTTTTATCTTACAACTTTACTGAATTTGCTCATTAGTTCTATCATTTGTGTGTTTGTGTGTGTGTGTGTGTGAAATCTTTAGGATTTTCTTTGTATAAGATTATATTCAGCAGAGACTGCTTTACTTTTTCCTTTCCAACTTGAATCCCCTTTATATCTTTTTCTTGCCGACTTGCTCTGGTTAAAACATCCAGTATTGTTAATAGGAGTGGTCAGAGTTGACATCATTGTCTTGTTCCTGATCTTAGGTTAAAAAGCTTCCAGTTTTTTACTGTTGAGTATGGTAGTAGCTGTGGGCTTTTCTTATATAATCTCTATTATAGAAGGTATGTTCCTTCTATATGCACCTTGTAGACAGTTTTTATGTTGAATTTTGTCAAATATCTTTTTTCATAATCTATTGAGATAATCATATTTTTATCCTTCATTTTGTTAGTGTGAGGTATCACATTGATTGATTCCCCATCCCTGCATCACACTTGATTATGTTGCATGATCCTTTTAGTGTGCTGTCAAATTCAGTTTAGTAGTAATTTGTTAAGGATTTTTGTGTCTGTATATATCAGAAATACTGGCCTGTAGTTTTCTTGGCTTGTGGCATCCTATCTAGCTTTGTTATCAGGTAATTCTGGATGTACAAAATGAGTTTGGGAGTGTATCCTCCTCTTCCATTTTTTGAAAGATTTTGAGAAGTATTGGTGATAATTCTGCATTAAAGTTTTGTTGGAATTCACCAGAGAGATAATCTGGCTCTGGACTTTTCTTTTTAGGAGGTTTCTCATTACTGACTCAATCTCCTTACTCACTGTTGGTCTATACAGATCTTCTATTTCATCCTGATTCAGGCTTGTTAGATTGTATGTTTCTAGAAATGTATACATTTCTATTAGGTTATCCAATTTTTTGGTGTATAATTGTTCACAGTAGTCACTTATGATTCACTGTATTGTGATATCAGCTGTAATGTTCCTTGTCACATTCTTGAATTTGAGACATCTACCTTTTTGTCTTAGTCTACCTAAAGCTTTGCCATTTGTTCATCTTTTCAAAAAAACAACTCTTAGTTTCATAGATTTATTGTATTTTTTGTTTAGTTTCTATTTCATTTATTTCTGCTCTGATTTTTATTTCCTTCCTTCTACTTACTTTGGGCCTAGTTATTTTTCTAGTTCCTTTAGAAGTAAAATTAGGTTATTTGAGAACTTTCCTTTTTCTTACTGAATTTATTTATTATAAACTTGTGTCTTAGAACTGCTTTTGTGCATCCCATATGTTTTGGTATGATGTGTTTCCATTTCTGCTTGTCTCAAGATATCTTTTAATTTCCCTTTTGATTTCTTCTTTGATCCATTGGCCTTTACTAGTATGTTTTGTTTTCTATTTGTTATAATTAACATACAATATTATATTAGTTTCAGGTGGACAACATAGTGATTGACTATTTTTATGTATTTTGAAATGATCAAAGGAATAAGACCAGTTACCATCCTGCAATATATAAAATTATTGCAATATTATTGACTCCATTCCCTATGTGTACAGTATGGCCTCCTGATTTATTTTATAGCAGAAAATTTATACCTCTTAATCCATTCATCTACTTTGTCTGTCCCTCTACAACCCTCCTCTCTGGCAACCATCAGTTTATTCTCTATGAGTCTGTTTCTGTTTGGTTTGGTTTTGCTGGTTGGTTTGGGTTTTTAGATTCCACATATTAGTGAAATAATATGGGATTTGTTTTTCTCTGTCTGATTTATTTCATTTAGCCTAATATCCTCTAGGTCCATCCATGTTGCCACAAATGCCTGACTAATATTCCATTGTATTTATTTATCACATTTTCTTTATTCACTGCTTTGCTTTCCATTTGCCTGGAGAATTTGAAGTATTTTTTTCCATCCCCTCACTTTAAGCCAACGTGTTCTTGAAATTTAAATGAATCTCTTGTAGGTAGCATACAGTTTTTTGTTTGTTTGTTTTAAATTCATTCATTCAATGTCTTGTGATTGGAGAAATTAGCCCATTTACATTTAAAGGATTATTGCTAGGTAAGCATTTTCTATTGTCTTTTTGTTAATTTTTTTTAGTTCATTTTTTTTCTTTCTCTCTTGCTGTTTTCCCTTGTGATTTGATGATTTTCTATAATGACATACTTTGATTCCTTTATTTTTATCTTTTGTGTGCCTGCTATAGGTTTTTGGTTTGTGGTTAACATGACACTTTCATAAATGTCTTGTAGTTATAACAGTCTATTTTAAGCTGATAATAACAACTTCAATTGCATAGGAAAATATTTTACTTCTGCTCTATTTTGTTTATGATGGCACAATTTAACATCTTTTAAATTGTATATTAATTAACAAGTTATAATAACTGTACTTTTTTCTTTTCAAGTTTATACTAGTATTAAAAGTGATTTACACATCACCATTATGTTAAAAGAGTATGTTGAATTTGACTATATACTTGCCTTTACCAGTGAGTTTTGTACTTTTGTTTTCTTGTTACTAAATTAGCTTCATTTCAGTTTCATTTCTCCCTTTTGAATTTCTTTTAATGCAGGTCTATTGATAATGAACTCCCTCAGCTCTTTTTTGTTTGAGAAAGTCTTTATCTCTCCATTTCTGAAGGACAACTTTACCAGCTAAAATATTCTTGCTTGACTTTTTTCTTTTTTTTTCTTTCAGTGCTTTAAATATATCATTCCACAGTCTCCTGGCCTGCAAGGTTTCTGCTGAGAAATCCACTGGTAGTCTTTACAGGTGTTTCCTTTTGTGTGATGTGTCTCTTTTCTCTTGCTGCTTTCAAAATTCTCTGTCTTTTGACAGTTTGATTTGTCAGTGAAATCCTCTTCGAGTTGAATATTATTTTGTACCTTTTGTCTTCTTGCACTTTGATGTTCATATCTGTCTCCAGATTTGGAAAGTTTTCAGCCATTATTTCTTTAAATAAATTTTCTGCCCCTTTCTCCCTCTCTTCTACATCTGGAACTCCCATATGCAAACTTTAGTTCACTCTATGGTATACTATAAATCTCTCAGGCTTTCTTAGATTTTCTTATTCTGCTTGATCAAATCTGATGTAGACACTCTATTCTTTTTTTCATTTCATTCAATGTATTCTTCAGCTCTTGAATTTCTATATTTTTAATGATTTCTATTTGTCTGTTGAACTTCTCATTTTACTTATGTATTTGTTGCTGATTTCATTGAGTGGTGTATTTGTCGTTTTTTGTAATGCATTGAACTTCCCTAAAACAATTATTTTGAACTCTTTGCCAGGTACTTTGTAGATTTCCTTTTTAGGGGGTGAGTTACTTAAAAAATACTCTGTCCCCTGTGTGCCTTTGGGGGTGTCATATTTCTCTGATTGTTCATGTTCCTTAAAATCTTGCATTACTGTCATAACATTTGAAGAGGCAGTCACATCCTCCAGTCTTTACTGATTGGTTTTGGTTTTCATAGAGAAATACCTACACTAGTCAGCCTGGCTGGAGATTCTGAGGCTTTCTCAGACCTTACCTATGAAAGGTCTGCTTTTACCTACTCCACACCTCTTGTTACCTCTTGAGAGGGAATTTTTTAATTGTATACCTTCTCTCAATCCTGAAAAGCAAGACTGAATATATTGAAAGCCTTCCATTTGTTTTCCTTAGGGCAGTTCCTGAAATGCTTAAGTGTGTGTGTCTTCTCCCAATCCCACAGAGTTGGCCAGCTTTCTGTGCATGCTTGTTAACCATCTGCAAAGGCTTGCTATCATTGTCCATGGGCCACATGGAGAATCTAAATTTGGGGTAAGGGTGAGGAACACAAGTATTAAGGGTCCCCATGTGCCAGTTGGAAGAGTCACAGGTGAGGCATCCTAAGTGGCTCATGGGTGGGATTGTTGATGGAGTCCACAAACCTTCTGCTTCTCCTTTGATGAATTCTGAGACCAGCATCTTTCTCCCTCCCTCTCATTTTTATAACCTCAGTATTCTGGTTGCAGCAAGAAATAAGTGAGCCTCATTAGCAGCATCCTGCACAGCTGGCAGAAAGGCACTCATTCACTAAGTTCTTACATTCCCCCATGGGAGAAATTACATGGCACTGTGCTTGGCTGCCTTGGGAAAGGGGTGATGCAAATGAAGTGACCCTCTTCAATGCATCCATTCTTACATTTTTTGCTCTAATGGTATGCTGGAACTTCTCTGCTAGACTCCTGAACTCCCAAAAAGGTACTCTCACCTTTGGGTGGTTGACAAAATTGATGTTCTGTGGGGAAATGATAATAGAAAATTCCTATTCCACCATCTTGCTGATGTCACTCCTGAACATTTTGTTTACTTATTTTGGACATTAACTGTTGACCTTCTATGAATTTAAGTATAGAGAATTTTGAATATTTTCTTCACTGATGAATAAATACCTAGTGTTTAGAAAGTGTCTGGTGCATTGTAGATACTCAATAAATATTTGTTGAATAAATGAATGAATAAATGAATATATGTGCACCCTATCTAAACTGGATCAAAATGATGCTCTTGGTAGTTTTCAACTAACTGCAAAGATACAGCCAAGAGGTCGCTGGAACTGTATTACCTTCATGATGGTGTTTTTGGAGAACACAGATATCTTGCTGCCAATGTTACTACAACTTTTCTGTTCCTTGCCTTCCTAAAGCTTGATTGTCAAGATTTTAGCTCTTTGAATACTCAGGTAATTGGCCAAGGAAGCCTTAACAGTTCCCTTAGCCTGACTAAATTTTAGACAGGTTTATTCCTGATGATAGGCCCCTAATCTCCTTTTTTAGAGCATTCACTTTAGAAGATAGTAACTGTAAATTCTTTCACTGCTCTTTGAGATGTAAATGTCCCAACCTCTTGCCTGTTTTACAACCCAGGGATGTCTTTCTCAAGGACCTTTAAGCCATCCCTTTGAAATGTAATCAAGAAAGACAGAGCCCCTATCTCCCAGTCACTGTGGGAAATTAGAAGTCTAACTTCAGTAAGCGCCATTTAGCAAAGACAAATGGTCTAATCAAATTGACAACCTCTCACCAATGCCCTCCAACACTTTTTCACTAGCTCACCCCAGCACTTAAAAACTCTCCTACATCTGTTTCAGAGAAGTTAAGTTTAAACTCTCTCCTCTATCACAATGGTCTTGACCTCTATTGCAACTGAATGAAGTATTCCTTGCCTGTTTGATTCTATCCAGTGCAATTTTGCTTTGGCATAATCTTGAAATGAATTGTGAATTTTGCTTAAGTTATTCAGATTTAGTTCTCTTACTTGAGAGAAACGAAACATAATTCACACTTAAAGAGAAAAAGAATCTTAATCAAATATTGTTGTGCCCCAGAGGAACTAGAACTGAAATCCCATTTAGAATTCAAGGGACTCTAGGAACGACAGCAGAAGTGGAAACCAATATAGATCTTCACTCTATAGCACAGTCATTTTTTTGACTCAGTGTTTTTCTATTCCTATTGCTATGGGATTTGTAAACAAAATACTTTTATTTTTCTATTCTGTATAGCTGATCTCTACTTCATGATTTTTCCTTATTAAGTTACTTCTGTTCCCTCACGATTCTGGCTTATCAATGGCTCTTGATGTTCTTACTCTATTAATTTACTGCATCATTTCAGCTTCTATTCTCATTACTGCCTGATTCACACTACCATTTTTCTAGCTTGAATTGTCAAGAGAAAAACCCATTTTATCCCTTCACAAAGATCCACCTTGTGCCCTGTTGGCCTGTCTATGGATTGGCTGCTTTTGGATTGAGTTCTACCCGCCAATCCAATTACATATGCTCAGAGGAATCAGGGCACATGAAAATAACACAGGTTTAGCTATGGCTACTCAGTCAGGATAGTGTGTGGCGTATGACAATGGGAGACACTCTGATGGCTACATGTAGTACAGCTCATCCTTCAATTTCCAGTTGCACATACCTTTCCTTTATACACTTACTGTGTCAAAGATGCTCCCTACCTAACATGATCTCTTATCATAATTCAACTATAAATACATCCCTACTACTCTCAATCAAGTAATAATTCAAAATCATACAAGTCTTCTTCAGATAGAGAAAATGCCATAAAGCTACTTGAAAAGGTTCTTGCCAGTAGTCTTATGATCCTAATCCAGGGGAGTCCCATTTCTCCTCTAGTACAGTCGTAATACCACTGATATGTTATTTTTTTCTATATTCTGAAATCAGTGAACTCAATGTTACATGTAATTACAATCAACACATACTATATATTTAGTAGCAATAACATATAAATAATATGTTCTACCTAAGCATAGAAAGAAAAACAACCTACCCCTAGATTTCTAAGTACAGGTGTTCAGGCTGTGGACAGGGTGCAGAACAAGAAAGGTGTTGGTTCAACACATGTAAGATATTCATGGAACAGCACCACATACTTGTAATATGGATTCTCATGACTGTGGTAACTGGGAATGGTAAGGAGACAGATTGGGACCTCACTCCGTTTGCAGTGAAATGAATCGTTTAGTCAATTAGATTGTCTTAGTTTCCCATGGAAACAGATCCCGTATGATTAACAGCTGACTGTCACAGCACTCCACTTCAGGGTGGTATTATCTAGCTTGCAGAGACTTCTGAAAATATGGGCTCAAATGTGTTGTTTTTATACTCAGATCTGGAAATTGTCTGAGTGACTGAGGAAATATATCAATTATTATGAGTCAGATTCAGATACCTCTTCATCAGGACTGGAGAATTTTGGCAGTACATGATTCACAAAAGCATGCTGGGCTATATGTCAGTATTCTCCACAGAGATTCTGCAGTCTATAAATTAAAGATTGCAGCATGTTAGTCTATTCATGCTTCTAGATTAGTATTCCTCCTTGGTTGCCACATAACATTCTGATTTCAAATCTAATTCTGCTTCTTCCTAGTTTATGTCTTAGAAAGTTCATTAACCTATCTGAATCTCTGTTCTGTAAAATAAACAATATTGATAAATCTATTTTACAGGATTGCAATAGGGAATGACCAAAATTAAATGTATAATTATGTATTCATATTTATTCATCAAGTCCAACATGTAATAATCCAAATTAATTTAATGAGAAAACAAACCACCTCTAAGGCAAGGAAATTTTTGAAAAATGTAAATGCTTTTATAAAAAACTACGACCTAACATGAAACCAGAGTGGAAGGAAGATAAGATTAAATCCTGACATGTTTGCAAGTAAGAAATATAACTCATTTACATAAATTTAATTTTTAAAGGTACTATTCAGAATAATAAAATATTTTCCTACAGTACTTACACAAAAGTTAATCTGTTGGCTATTCAAATATATATGAAAGTTACCTATTTGATGGTGTATTTCCTTCAATATAGTGTTCAAATTTCAAGGAAAAACTAATTGGACATGTTAAAAGTAAAAAAAAAAAAGCTGGGGGGTGGGGGATTGGGATTGAGATATATATACTAATATGTATAAAATAGATAATTAATAAGAACCTGCTGTATAGCACAGGGAACTCCACTTCTCTGTACAGTAGAAACTAACACAACATTGTAAAACAACCATACCCCAATTTTTAAAAAAGTCTAGAAATTTCAGATACCCTTTTCAGAAAAATATTCTGTGTGAAATAGAAAAAGAAACTTTATACTGAAAATATAAAAACAAGAAGAAGAATTTTTCCACAAATAGTAAAAAATGAAAGCCTCAGAGGGTAATATAGCTTTAAAAAACACACTTCTATCAATCTTTCAGTGCAAAGGAATTCACTTATAAATGCATCTGCCCTGACATTTTCATTTTTTTGTCTAGGGTGCTCAAAATTAAAAATTTATCATTCTAGAGATTGTTCATAGTTCCACGTACTAAAAAATAAGCCAGATTGTATCATGTTTAAATTCTGTTTGACTTGATAGAAATAAATTATTATTCATGTTCAGTTTTTTAAATTTCTCAAGTTTCAACCAATCTAATAGAAATTACTCTGAGAATTATTTCAGAAAGTTTTAAGTTAATTCAAAAATTTAGTAAGACATTTACAAATGTAGTTAGGAATATACATTGAACTGCTTGGATGATAAGACCACCAGTTATCAATGAACAATCATATTAACAAAATTTGTCACAGAAATAAAAAATGTAATAATTAAAAATGGCAGAAAAGCAATTTTTTACACAAAATGGATATTTAATGAGCAATATACACGGGACAGATACACCAATGAAAAATAAATATGAAATTGCTGCTCCCATGGATTATATTATAACCTGAAAATATTGTATTCTGAGAATGGTGGTTAGAAAATATTATATAGATAGATGATAGTTAGATAGATAGATAGATGATCGATAGATAGATAGATAGACAGACAGGTATACAGAGAAGAAAATATCTGGTAACTCAACATGTTATGTAGACAAAACTGATTTACTTTGATAGTCAAAAGACCTCTAAAAAAATGCATTAGCCTGAGATACAAATAGCACTAAAGTTAGTCTTATAAAGGTAGAGGAAGAGAATTTCAGGGAGAAGGAACAGAAAACAACAAAGGTAAAATGGTTTTGGAAGAGATAGTATGGGAGGGAGCATTGTGTAGATATGCAAAAATTTTGGATTTTATTTTAACTGTCATAGTAAGCCACTAGAAGATTTAAAGGAGAGGATAAACATAATATGACTTACATTTTTAAAATGGACTTTAAAAAAATCATTGTAACTACTTTGGTAAAAATAGATTAAGGGAAAGCAAGGGTGGAAGCAGAGAAAAAAACTAGGAGGCTATTACGGTGACATGGGTGAGAGGTGATATTGACTTTCACAATGGTAGTCATAATGGAGATGAAAAGAAATGAAAACATTGAAGACATTGTTTGAACATATATTTCATAGGACTTGCTAATGGAGGCAAAAGTAAAGAAAAAGAGGAATACATGAATAACTCCTATGCTTTGGCTGGAGCAAGTAAGATGATGGCACAATGCTGACTACCAAAGTGGAGAAGAAAGGAGTACAGGACTGGTAGGAGAGGGAAATTTGCTTTGGTCCTTATATGTTTATCAGCATAAAGATAACATTTAAAGACATGGGATGCAATGAAGGCACTAAACAACATATGTGAAGTTGAAACTACAATTTGAAAACCTGAGACTAAAGACGTTGGAGAAATGACTTACAAAAAGCCATTTCTTTATTTCATGATACCTTTTAAGAAAAGTTTCAAAATTACATATTGGAAAATTGAAAAAGTAAAAACAAAAGTAAATATAAACTGATAGCCTAATTCTAGTGCAGAGAATTTGCTTAATATTTTTAAAATGATTTAATGACAGTATATAGAAATGGTGTTTACATGAAAATATACTAGGAATTTTAGAAGAGTGAGCAGTAGCAACAGAAATTTAATCTCACTTGGAAAAAGAAAAAGTCCATTATAATAATTATAAGATGGAGACTGGACACTGGACACTATTACGCTTTGGCAATACATAATCTAAATTTTATTTATATTTAAACAAAATTCCAAAATATTGGGGGAAAGAACTCCACTTTCCAATGTAGAGGCAAAGAGGGATTAGAAAATAACATTTCTAAGTTTTCAGTTCAAGACATGAACTACAACCAGAGAATTTTCTATTTTAATGATAAGGTAGCTGAGGTAGCCAATAGTAGACAGCGAAGTAATATCCTATAGTCTCTTAACTTACACTGCATACAGAGCCTCACCATTTTGATTAAATATTAATTGGGTTTTTTTGAGAAAATCTGGTACCTCATGAACTGGAATGGGAATTAAAGGAAAGATTCACAAACTTTGAGAACCGAGAAATCCCAAAACCTTCTCTATAATTTGTTCTTTCTTAATGAAGATGTAATAATCTCTATTCATTGAGATTAATCAGTATCTTAAACCCTCACAAATAATTAAAAGAATTTTCAAACACTTTAAACCTACTCAACCTTCATCTTACATACTTTGTTTACTTTGTTTTTATCCCTGTATATTTAATTGAAGATTATTATTCCAATAATGATTATTATAACTTTATACAGATAATATTTTATTTACATGAATTTTATACAGATTATTTGTCTATGAGTTCTTTCATCTCAAACCTGGAGTCTGGTATTATTTCACTTCCTCCTAAAATACAGCCTTTAAGAGTTCCTTCGGTGACCATGTATTGAATTTGATGTGTCTGAAAATGTCTTTATTTGTCCCTGATCTGTAAAAGATATTTTTGATAGGTATAAGTTCTAAAGTTGAAATTAATTTTTCCTGGAAATTTAGAGGTTTTTAGCCTACTATTCTTTGGTATCCATTATGCTTTTGAGATATCTACCCTTAGCCCTTTCTTTTTTTTTTTTAATTGAAGTATAGTTGATGTACAACATTATATAAGTTACAGGCATACAGTATAGTGATTCATAATTGTTAAAGGTTATACTCCATTTATAGTTATTATAACATATTGGCTATATTCCCTGTGTTGTATGATATATCTTTTTAGCTTATTTTATAGATAATAGTTTGTACTTCTTAATTCCCTGCCCCTATATTGCGCCTCCTCTCTTCCCTCTCCCCACTGGTAACCACTAGTTTGTTCTCTGTATTTGTGAGTTTGCTTCTTTTTTGTTATATTCACTAGTATGGTGTATTTTTAAATTCCACATAAAAGTGATATCATACAATATCTGTCATTCTCTGTCTGACATTTCACTAAGCATAATGCCCTCCAAATCCATCCATGTTATTACAAATGGAATTTTTTTCATTCTTTTATAATGGCTGAGTAGTATTGCATTTGTATATATATACCACATCTTCTTTGTCCACGTATCTGTTGATGGAGACTAGGTTGCTTCCATATCTTGACACTTGGTAAATAATGTTACTATGAACAATGGGGTATATGTATCTTTTTGAATTAGTGTTGTGTTTTGTTCAAATATATACCAGGAGTGGAACTGCTGGGTCATATGGTAGTTCTATTTTTAGTTTTTTGAGAAACATCCATACTATTTTCCACAGTGGCTGCACCAGTTTACATTTCCACCAAAAGTGTACATTTCCTTTTCTCTGCATCCTTGTCAGCATTTGTTATTTGTATTCTTTTTTATAATAGCCAGTCTGACAGGTATGAAGTGATATCTCAGTGTGTGTTTATTTTTAACATCTTTATTGGCTTTACAATAGTGTGTTAGTTTCTGCTTTATAACAAGGTGAATCAGGTATACATACACATATATCCCCATATCTCCTCCCTCTTGAATCTCCCTCCCACCCACTTTTTAATCAGGTTGTTTTTTTTCTGTCATTGAGTTCTATGAACTGTTTATATATTTTGGATATTAACCTCTTTTTGGTCATCTTATTTGCAAATATTTTCTCCAATTAACTAGGTTGTCTTTTTACTTTTGTAGATGGTTTCCTTTTGCTGTGCAAAAGCTTTTAAGCTTATTAGATTCAATTTGTTTATTTTGCTTTTATTTCCTTTGATTTAGAAGAAAGATCCAAAAAAATATTGTTCTGATTTATGTTACAAAGGGTACTGCTTATGTTTTCCTCTAGGAATTTTACAGTTTCTGGCTTTACATTTAGGTCTTTAATACATTTTAAGTTTATTTTCATATATGGTGTTAGAGAATGTTCTAATTTTATTCTTTTACATACAGCTGTCCAGTTTTCCCAGCACCACTTATTGAAGAGAATTTTCTCTTTTGAATATTCTTGCCTCCTTTATTGTAGGTTAATTGACCATAAGTGTGTGAGTTTATTTCTGGATTCCCTATTCTATTCCATTTATCTAAGTGTCTGTCTGTTTGTGTCTTTTGTGTTTCCATAAAAAATTTAAAATTATTACCTCCTTAAACTGAACGATATAATTTATTAATTCTCTATTAAAATTTATTTCTCTTATTTTTTCTCCACCTCATGAGCTTTTACTTCTATAATTATCATTATTTTTTAAATTTCTAAAATATCTATTAGGATTTTTTTCCAAATCTACCAAGACGTTTTTCTACTGCTCCTTGTATTTAACTAATTTATATAACTTTTTATCCTTTTAAATCTTTCAGTCAAAGTAATTTACATCTTGAATCTGAAATTACAATCTCTGAAGTCATTTGAGGAATAAATCTATGGTTATTGTTTCCCTATATCTCAATAATGGTGACTTGTTTCCTTAAATGCTTGGTGATTTTGTTTTTTAATAAAGTCAAATTTTTAAATTTAATATAGGTGCTTTAGGCCTGAATTGAGGACGCTGTCTTTTTTTTTTTTTTCTTGATGATAAGGGAATGCCAACATTTACTTTATTCTATTTTATTTTTTAACATCTTTATTGGAGTATAATTGCTTTACAATGGTGTGTTAGTTTCTGCTGTATAACAAAGTGAATCAGCTATACATAAACATATATCCCCATATGTCCCCCCTCCTCTGACTCCCTCCCATCTGCCCTATCTCACTCCTCTAGGTGGACACAAAGCACCAAGCTGATCTCCCTGTGCTATGTGGCTCCTTCCCATTAGCTGTCTATTTTACATTTGGTAGTGTATATATGTCCATGCCACTCACTTCATCCCAGCTTGCCCTTCCCCCTCACCGTGTCCTCAAGTCCATTCTCTACAACTGTATCTTTATTCCTGTCCTGCCCCTAGGTTCTTCAAAACCTTTTTTTTTTTTTGAGATTCCATATATATGTGTTAGCATACGGTAGTTTTTCTCTTCTGACTTACTTCCCTCTGTATGACAGTCTCTAGGTCCATCCACCTCACTACAAATTACTCAATTTTGTTTCTATTTATGGCTGAGCAACCTAAGTGTCCATCGACAGATAAATGGATAAAGAAGGTGTGGCACATATATATAATGGAATATTACTAGGGTGCTGTCTTTTAAAGGTGAATTTGTATTTTCTCTTCCGAGTTCCAGGGAATATCGCCAACCTAGGAATACTTTTGTCTCTTCAAGTTTCCCAAGCTTAATGGAAAAATGTCAGTTCAGCTCCCTACATTTCTGAACTCTTTTGGACTTTTCGTTCCATCACACCATTGAATAGCCACGTTCTCTTCTTATTTCTCACAATTTTATTACTAGCTTAATCCTTAGATTTCTCTCCTCTGATATTGCCTCCCTTTTTTAATTTAATAATTTTATTCTATGAGAATTAACTTATTTTAGCAACACTTAAAGTGCATTAAAATTTATATTTTTTTATAATTTACCCATGATATGTTTTAACTTTTCAGAAGAACACTTTAGCAGTTATTTTATTGGGAGTATCTATTCTGCAGCACTGCAAGAAGTAGAACTAGATTGTTGTCTTAAAATTATGTTTTAAAAACCACAAATAGAAGTAAATTACTTTTATTTGACTGATATAAATAGAAATGTGTGCATGTTTAATAGTAAGCACTAGAGCGTATTTATGAATACTGATTTTTAGAGTCCTTGATTGAGCTAAATGTGTTGACGTGGGTGCCTTTAATAGACAGCCTGCAGGCTTTATGGTATGCTTGGTTAATTAGCAAAAACCTAGAACCAATACTTAGAAGAACTGAGATTCTGACGCTCCTGGGCATATTTTGGACAAAGGTGTATGAAGACTTGAAGTTAGGCATTAAGAGTTGGGTATATCATGGCTACAAATGCAGGTGGAAAATATTGCAACTGAAATGGATTGCCTATTTTTAATGGGGCTTGAGTAACCATAGGTGAAAATGCCAAGTAACAGCTACTCCTCAAAACAACCATACCACTCATTTCTAAAGGTGACCCACTGGCCTTACTTTATTAATTTGTAACCTTGTTTCTTGTCTTTGCTCTCTCTTGCCAAATAATTGGATTTCAATAAATGTTGACAAATTTATTTATAAATATACACATTCAAGTGAAAATAAAGACAACTAATGAAACAGCAAAAAGTGAATGTTCCAATTCATTTTATGCAATTAAATCTGTTTCATGGGTAGAATTTTTTTTTTTTTTTACTTTTGCCACCAGATGAATCTATCCAATTTTAAAGAAATAATTGCATTATAAATATAATTTATGAACATGACTGGTATTAAAAATATGAAATATTTCATGTGAGCCCTGAGTACTGTAAAATTTAAAAAGAGATTGTTTCTATTTTTCCAGAATATAAAATATAATTAGACATAAGGTCAAATTAAAAATTTTATGAGTGTTCCTATAGGGCCTCTACTAATTGATCTTGTTCTTCATTTTATATATTTGGTTAATAGTACATCTGCTGCTATTCATTTATTTAATATTATGAATATTTTATATTTTCACCTTTTAGAACTATTATTATTTGAAAATATTATATGCAAAGACCAATATGGAATCAGTTACTGAAATAAGCTATACTTATGAGGACTTACGAAATGTCTAAACCCAAAGAGTACTAAAAATGTTGCTTCCATGTCCTGGCTTCTGTAAATAGTCCTGCAATGAACAGGGTGCATATATCTTTTCAAATTACCATTTTCTCTAGGTATATGCCAAGGAGTGGGATTGCTGGGTCATATGGTCATTCTATTTTTAGTTTTTTAAGGAACCTCCATACTGTTCTCCATAGTAGCTGTACCAATTTGCATTCCCACCAGGTGTAGAAGGGTTCCATTTTCTCCACACCTTCTCCAGCATTTATTGTTTGTAGATTTTCTGATGATGGCCATTCTGACCAGTGTGAGGTGATACCTCATTGAAGTTTTGATTTGTATTTCTCTAATAATTAATGATGTTAAGCATCTTTTCATGTGCTTTTTGTCAATCTGTATGTCTTCTTTGGAGAAATGTCTTTTTAGATCTTCTTCCCATTTTTGGATTGGGTTATTTGTTTTTTTGATATTGAGTTGCATGAGCTGTTGTATATTTTGGAGATTAATTCCTTGTCAGTTGCTTTGTTTGCAAATATTTTTCTCCCATTTTGAGGGTTGTCTTTTTGTTTTGTTTATGGTTCCTTTGATAAAGATGTGGTACATATATACAATGGAATACTACTCAGCCATAAAAAAGAACAAAATAATGTCATTTGCAGCAACATGGATGGACCTAGAGATTGTCATACTGAGTGGAGTAAGTCAGACAGAGAAAGACAAATATTATATGATATTGCTTATATGTGGCATCTAAAAATATGGTACAAATGAACTTATTTACAGACAGAAGTAGAGTCACAGATGTAGAAAACAAACTTATGGTTACCAGGGGATAAAGTGGGGAGGGATAAATTGGAAGATTGGGATTGACATATGCACACTACTATATATAAAACAGGTAGCTAATAAGAACCTACTGCATAGCACAGGGAACTCTACTCAGTACTCTGTAATGGCTTATATGGGAAAATAATCCAAAAAAAAAGGGTGGATATATGTATATGTTTAACTGATTCACTTTGCTGTACACCTGAAACTAACACGACATTGTAAATCAACCACACTCCAGTAAAATGTTAAAAAAAAAAAGAAGTCTAAAAATGGTTGGAAAGTCATCTGTCCTAAATGAAATAGACATTAATTTAACTATAGAAGAATTGGCTATGTGCTCTGATTTTCTGACAATTTAGAAGATAGGTACAAAGAGTTATTGAACTAGTCTTGTACATATGATTAGCAGAAAGAAAAGTATAGAAACATATATATTTATATAGTTCCTTCTTCAACAAACAAAGAAATCAACACCAAATACAACTCATACACTTCCATTAAGTTAGTGACTACAGCATACATTTCTGTATCATTTATATCACTGGAAGTATAGAAGGATGTTGAAATAAGCCACAGTAAGATTTTGTAATCAGAGAATCAATTTTCATGTGACAGTTATATTGCTAAATGGAAATTAAAAAGCTTATTTAAAAACTAAGGTCACTTCCACTCAGTATATTGATTTTGAAAAGCCCAATAGTGAACACCATGTATGAACTGTACAATGTATAGATGTTTATAAATAAAAATAATTAGCAATGTTAACAGAATATTTTTAATGTTCAGAAAGTGAACACTTTAGGATACATGTTCTTTTCATAGTTTTTTTAAAAAACTAAATATTTCCTAGAAATAGCAAAAGATTTAGCAGACCCAAAAAGTAATTTTATATTATTTATGATAGGAAGACAAGGTCCAGGAGTGATTTGGATCCTGCAGATGGAATATGATAATAGCCACCATACATACTTCCACAAGTTACACCTTCTCTGGGATTATTCCCATTTTATCCCATGATTTTTTTCTTATTAAAGTTTCTGATTCTACATAGTATGGTATCTTGACAACTGAAATGGCTGAACCTTTGAATTTTTAATCCATCTAGCATGAATCTTAAGATATTGCTGTAATTTTAAAAATTGAATATAAAAAATTTACAAGGAAATGCCTTATTCCTCTAGATAAAAATTCTGTTGTAATCTCTTTTTCCATGTCATGACTTCAATAAATATCAATCTTTTAGTAAACCATTATGTTTAATATTAACAGATTACCTAAACCATCAAGGCTTTTTTAAATTAAATATTTTATAGGATAGTCATCTTCAAGTTCAAAGTTTTATAATCATTTACCATCAGTTAGTAAGGAAAAATAAATGAGGAAGTATCAATTCTTTCAGGCTACAATAATAAATGAGAAGAACAAAATCCTTCGAAGGGAGATAGACCTGAATTCACAATATACATATTATTTCTACCACTTATGATGTGGATTTGATAAATTTACATAACATTTTTAGTTTCTTCATCAGTTAAATAGGAATGCATGGAGTGTGTGCATGTGTGAGAGAGAGAAATTTAATACAAAGTGTATGAAATGCTGACATAAGGAGTAGTTACCATGTACCAAGCAATAAATGGGAAAAATATGTCAGCATTAACGTATTACTTTGTGTGTGAGTAATAGGTCCCTGTCTTGGAGTAGTTACAAATTTATCTTCCCCATTTTTTTAGAGAACTTGATCTTAGTAAAACTAATGCAGCACGTAAAATACTTTCACACCAAGAACTCAGGAGTGTAAATGTAACTTTTGATTTATCTGAAAATTATTCTCTAATTCAAGTCCTCATTCCAACCAAAAGCAGGTAACATAAAGTCTTTCTGACTAACCACAGTCAGTTGAGGTAAAAACTAAAGCTGGACAGTTCCTTTGGCCTTTTTTCTCAGGGAAGGCTTTGATGCTGCTTACTAGAGAGGAGAGGCTGAGATTTTTATACAACATTGAAAGGTGGAGTAAACCATGAACTTGTAGCCTTTGTTGGCATCAGCTTTTCAGTCCGTCTCTTGGTCCTCAGGCTTGGTTGTGCTGCCATCTGTGTCTGCTTCACCCATCCCAACCATGAGAGAACTTGAAGCTCGCTAACTGATCTAACTTCTTCACAGATCACTGGAAACTGCAACTACTCTCCCACACCATTCTTGACTGCAGGAATCTGTCCCTATACTGACATATGCCAAATGGTCAGTGTGCTTACCTGATGCCAAACATTGTTCACATGGTACAGGGAAACCTAAGGAATGTGCTGGCTTCCTGACTACCTGAGTTACAGTCAGAATAATTCACATTTACATTTTTAAAAAATTAATCGTAGAAGTCACACTGATTTACACTGTTAGTTGGCCTTTTTCAATGTGTTTTATGTATTTTCAACACTTTCAATGTTTGACAAATACTCTAATGTTTGGTAATTTCTATTCCATTTTAACATCAAATAATAGAGGTATAAAGCAAAACGTGAAGTGCCTCACTAGGTAGCAGTTTTCGGATAGGAGTTAAAGAAAATACTTCTGAATGCTGTACCATTAGAACAGTTTGGGTAAATCTGGGTCAAGGTTAAATCATACACAACAGATAGCTTCCCCTTTCTCTTCCTGTTCTTAGCATCAGAGTTGGAGTTCAGTAAATGTTGATTGTCTGATTCTTTCTGCATATAAACCCTACTTCCATGTCTAGCTGAACTCTAAACTACCCAGGCCAAAGGCAAATACAAGCAGCCCAGATAAGACTAAAAATATTTAAACAGAGCTCTCAGCTTCTGCTCACTGCAGAAAAGACTGAGTTTGGAGTTTCAGTCCAGCCTGCTAGAGCAAAAAATCAATAATTTTGAGAGGAACACAACTTAATCCAGAGTCTTCACAATACTGAAGGTACAATTCAAAATTATTGACATATGAAGAACAGAAAAAAATGACTAGTAAACAGATTAAAAAACAATATAGTTGACACTAAAATATCACAGATGTTGAAATTAGCAGAAAGAATTTTAAAGCAGCAAGTCAAACCATTGTCAAGAAGTATTTGAAAACATAATTGTAGTGAATAAATAAAAAAGAAATCTCAGTAGAGAAATAAAAATATAAAAATAAATGAAAATTACAGAACTAAAAAACATCTAAAATTAAAAAATATATATATCCTCATTAAGGAGTAGTAGCCAATTGAATGTGAAAAAACATAAAGTCAGCAGACTTGAAGATAGGTTAATAAAAGTTATCCAGTTTGAAGAAAGCAGAGAAAAAAGATTGAGAACAACTGAACAGAACCTCAGTGATTTGTAGAATATTATGAAGTCATAACATTCAGGCACTGGAATCCTATAAAGAGAGAAGAGAGAAATAAAGCAGAAAAAAAAATTTGAAGAAATAGTGGCAAGAGGTCTCCAAAATATTTTGGAAGATATAAATTTATAGTTTCAGTAATCTTAGGGAGCCCTGAACTGTATAAATTCAAAAAAATTATTGTGAAGCTTACTAAAGTGAAACAGTTGAAACTCCAAAGTGACAAGAAAATCTTAAAAGCAATTCCCCCAAAAGACATTACCTACAGATAAAAAAAAATACAAATGTACATTTCTCTTTAAAAAAAAAAATCAAGGCCAAAAGAAACTGAAGCAAATGTTTAAGCTGCAAAAATAAAAACTGACAAGCCAGATTTATAAATCCAGTGAAAATATCCTGCAAGCATGGAGGGAAACAAAATGAATAAATGAATAAATGAATAAATCTAAGAGCATTCATCTTTAGCAGAACAACACTATGAGAAATAATAAAGGAAGTTCTAGATGAAGGAAAATGATACCAAATGAAAACTCAAAACCTAGAGAGGAAATCAAGACATCAGAAATGGAGTTTAAGTTATTAAACACAAACGTTTTTGTCTTTACTTAATAATACCACTTATGACTAGCTAAAGCAAAGCATACCATTGTATTAAGAGGTTTAAAAATACACACACGTGTGTGTGTGTATGTATATATGTGTGTATGTTTTCTAATATTTAAAACAAGAACAAAAGAATTACTCTACGGATCAAAGAAAAACTCAAGAGAGAAATTTTAAAATATCTTAAATTGAATTATAGAAAATAAATTATGAGAAATTGCTAAAGCAACACTTACAGGTAAACAGCTTTATATGCTTAATAAGAAAAGTAAAAGAGTGTAAGTCCAATATATATAGTAATATCACATATAGATGTAGTATATACAACAACTGCAGCCAAAGTGGAGTGAGAGAAAATGGGTCTAATATTGATTGCAAAGTTTTCACATTTTGCATGGAATAATATAACACTTAACTCTAAATAGAGCGTGAAAAGTCAAAAACATATAATATACCCCTTGGAGAAACCATTAAAAATATTGCAGAGAAATAGTATTGTAAAGCCATTATATAAGTTAAATTTATTTTCAAAAATCAGTTAAACCTAAAGAAGTCAGGAAACAAAGAAGACAACAGAAAAAAAAAGAAATGGGGAAAATAGAAAACAAGTAGTGAAATGGTAGGCAAAAATCTAAACACGAATAATTACATTAAATGCAAATGAACTGAGGATCCTAATTTTTAAATATAGACATGTTCAGAATGTATAAAAAAGCAAGATATAACTACATATTTTCTTCAAGAGGCACACTTTAAATGTAAAAATAAAGGTTGAAATGAAAAGAATGGATAGGTAAACCATGTAAGAAAGCTAGAGTTGCATATTAATATTAGTATTAATTAATTAAAGTATACTTTGAGGCAAGAAGTATTGTCAGAGGAAAATAAATATTTTAAAATGAGAAAATAGTAAATTTAGAAGAAAAGCAAAAAAATTATAAATATCCATGGCATCTAACAACAGAGCCTAAAAATACATGAAGAAAAAATTGACAAAATTAAAAGAAGAAATAGACAAATTCACAATTATAGTAGCATAGTTGAACAATCCTCTCTCAAGAATTTTAAAAAGAAAAAGAGAAAAAAATGAAACAAGACATGGAAAAGCTGAACAACGCTTATCATCCACTTTGACCTAGTTTACAATTATGAAACACATATGTTCAAAGGCCACAGAATGCACATTCTTTTCAAGGGTACATGGAAAATTCACCAAGAAAGACAATACATTGAGCCATAAAACAAGTCTAAATAAATTTCAAAATATTTAAATCCTGAAAGAATGTTCTTTGACCATAATGAAATGATTTACAAATCAATAAAAATAATGTATTCAGAATAAAGGTCAAATATGTGTCAATTTAAAAATCACACTTTTAAAAATTCCACAGGGCAAAGGAAAACTCAAGAAAGAAAATTTTAAATATTTTAAATTGAATGATAATATGAAAACATAAATTATGAAACTTTGTTAAAGCAGTGTAGGAAGAGCATGCACTCTCTCTAAATATAGTTACATAATAAATAGCTGTTATCATCATTAATGTATTGACAAAAATTTAAATCTACATTTTTATATTAAATGTCAATGTTTTCTTTCCTCTCCTTCCTTCTTTGCCTGTTTTTAATTTTCATTGTTATGAAGATACAAATCTTATGTGCTCAGCATAGTTACACCAGAGGTAAGAGTAAAATTGTGTTAAGGTAAATAAGCTCCCTTTACACATTCACATATTATGGCTATGCCCATTTTAAAATATTTCTTGCAAACAAGACACATACATACTCAGTCTTCGTTCAATGAAAAGCAGAACCGAAACAGAAAAATCTGATTAGTGCTATTGATTTGAATAATAGTTTAAACCTCCAACATAATCTATATTATTAGAAACCATTATACAGTTGTCAAAAGTCATTGAAGTTTCTCCATTATTATGTCTGTGTGATGTGAGAAATATTTTGACAGCATTAGTAAAATCTCATAACTTGTGAGCAGCAGAACAAATCAGAGCCATATGTGGATTAAATACAGACTTCCAAAGCAAAGAGAGTTTTGTTTCTTCTAAGAAACTTTGAAATATTTTTATGTGTATATATAGATTTTATATATACACAGATTTTGTATATGTATGTATGTATGTGTGTATATATATATACAGATTATAAATATATAAGGTTTTTAAAAAAGCTTTACAACTATTTTTCACTCTTTAAAATAGCTTCTGACTCTCTTAAACTATCTTTAAGATAGTTTATCTTTAAGATAGTTTAAGATTATCTTAAAGATAGGGGTTATATAAATTCTATAAATAATGTCATTTATTTCTATGAGAATCACTTAACTCCAGGATCTATATTTTAAGATTTCTCCTATTGTGAAAACATCGTTGCCAGCCGTTGGACTCATCCAACAAAGAAGGGTGAAGATTTATGCTTTAAAGGTATTCTGTGCCCCCATGTAGACAAGACACTTAACAGTACTTGGTACACAACAGGTGCTGAATACATTTGTTGAATGAAAATTTCATAAACAATAGAGCTATGAACAACTGTGTGAGTATAAGTGTAAATGATAAAAATGAAACTGGAAACCTGTACATAAGGCTTTACTTATTTCTGTGAGTAAAGCTTCAAATATATTTCTGTGAAAAGGCAAGTATAAAGAAAAAAATTCAGGGCCTTTGCTAAACAGAAGTTGTAGTCAGGAAATCAGTTAAGCATACAACTATGCTCTTATCAGGTGTGTTAAATTACAAACTTGTAAAAGTGAAGGAAAAGTGACAATAGCTATTTCTCAAGTTAAGAAGCTCAATACTGGGCAGCAGAACCACAGAAATTAGAACATATACAATGGATGTTCATTAAATAAAAAATCACGCAACAGCTCCCAATTGCATGAAAGCCAAAGTAATTACAACTTACACTTCTGATCTCACTCCATTCCAGCAAAAACTGGCCTCCTAGCTCCTCCTAGAAATGATAAGCCTGCTCCTGCCTTAGAACTTCTGTGTCTTCTGCACCTAGGCTGTGCTGTCTTCCTGGTGGACTAAACTCTCAGATATATTGGTAGAGCTCCCTTCACCTCCTTCAAAGCTTTTCCCAAATAATATTTTCTCAGTGAGGCTCACCCTGACTGTCCTATTAAACATGTACTACACCTCCTCAAAACCAATGACATTCTCAAATCACCTTGCACTACTCTAAGTTTTCTTTTTCTATGGCACTTAATATATTCTAGCGTATTTCATTTGTACATTACATTTATTGTTTATTGTTTGCTTTTACCCTCAGAATATAAATACCACTAGAGCAGGAAGTCTTGTTTTGTTCATTAATGTATACTAAGTTCCCACTCCATGGCAAATGCTCAATAAATATGTTTAAATAAATAAAATATACTGAAAATTTTAATTAGGTATTAATAGTCTAAATGTATTTGAAAAAATATAAGCAAACACCTGGAATATCTTTTGCCTACAATTCACCAGGGTGTATCCTCCAGCTATCAATCCACAGACTATGTTAATAGTTGAGGTATTTGACATTTATCTTATCTCTCACTTATTTGATTCCTAACTCTGCTGTAAGAAATTGTTCCTCTCTGTAATTCAGTGAAGTATGTGATGAAAGACTAAGAATATCTACACACTCCAGTATTTAACTTTTTTTTTTTTAATTAAAAAGGAGGTAGATGATCGGTCACATTTGGTCTTTGGAAATAAGGTGGCCTTAGGCTGATGATGCTCCCAGTTTCCATTGGCCACACTTTTGACGTCAATAACTCTAAAAAGTGTCTCACAGCAGGTCCAATTCTCCTAGGTTCGTTATCTACATTTGAAGTGATCTCAGTTCTTCAAATGGTTCTTATAAATTATGTCCAGATAGTTCATTCTGCCATTTACTCAAAGCTGTTTATTTAGTGCCTTCTATGTGCCACACAAATTGCTAGGTGATGAAGATATATATAGCCAAAAAGACAAATTCCCTGCTCTCAAGAATTCTGGTAAGAAAAACAGAAAAAGCAAGAAAATAAGAAACACATAATAATAAACTGAAATAAGAACTGTTAAGGAACTAGTATTCTTAGGTGAAAAATGTATGTGTGTGCATGTGTGTGTGTGTGTGCATGTGTGTGTGTGTGTATGTTGTTTTGAGGGGGAGAAGTTAAAGGGCATTATTTTCAGTAATGTTAATGGAAGACTCTACTAGCATGTACAGTTGAGCTCAAAGCTGAAGGGAAATAAGGAGCTGAAAGAACAAATTCTATTCAGAAAGACTATGTGAGCAAAGTGTGTGTAATAAGTTTGACTGCTTCAGAAATTAAAAAATAGACAATTTGTTGGAGTATAGTGAGTGAAAGAGAAACGACATCAGTAAAAGTTGGAGAGGTTAGTGAAGACCAAACTTGTAAAGGCTTATAAGGCCATGGTGGAAAGCTTCCTTCTTTTTTCCATCTGTCCTTGAGGCATTGGGAAATTAGAGAAGAGATAATAGCAGGTGTGAACATTCTTGGTACTATGTGCAGAGTGAATTGGAAGGCTGTATAGAGTAAAGATAAGGGTTATTGCATTGGCCTAAATAAGATTCCTGAACTGGAGAGGAGGTGGTAGAGTTAGACTGACAAGATTTGAGATACTTTCAGATATAAAATGAATATGACTCTCTGATAGGTTGATATGGGCATGAAGAAAAGTAAATATCAAATATGACTGTTTTCTATTTTAAGCCCCCAGATCAATGTCATTTACTGAAATTGGAGGACTATATGGGAAGAAGAGTGTGCATGAGAAGAAGAAAGGCATGCAGATTTAGGTGGCATAAAATAAAATTGAGCCTGTGAATTTTGAGACCTGTGAAATATTTAAGTCAACATGTCAAAAATGCAATGAAAAATATCATTTTGGTACCTCAAACTTTTGAAAGATTGTATAAGATATGGGAATGGAATAGCAAAGGAATATAGACAGAGAAGAGAAAGAGACCCAGGACAAAATTATAGTTAGTAGAGAAAGAAAAGCAAGCAAAAGAGGCAAATAAAAATGGCCAGTGAGTTAGGAAAATGTCACAGAAACAAATGTGGTTACTGTTCCAAGGAGAGGGGTTCTAAATTCATCCAGAGTTGGAGTTTTGACAAGCAAAAATATCTAAGGATTGTGGTACTGGGCAATAAAAAGTGTTTATAATGATGAGCTGGATATGGAGGGAAACAACAATAGGAGGGGCTGATGGATAGTGAGAAAGTAAAGGAATCAATTCATTGAAGGTAATGTCAAACATGAACAATTGCAGAGAAGCCTCTCTAGGACTTAAGCAATGTCTTTGGCCTTTGAGAGGTATGAGAAAAATAATAAACAGCAAGTAAACCTACTTTTATCATCCAAATTTATTGGATCCCAAATTCTGGGTACCTATGCCATAAGCTCTCTTGTGGGAACTCCTATCTTAAGAACTATTTCACATGTCCAAACACCATGTATTTGTTCTTTTCCACTTAATACCACTCTGTAAACATACGTGGCTATTTTTTCACATTTATGGTGTGGACTCTGCATTCCACTATTTTTTTTGAAGGAAAACTTCAGGAACCAGGAGCAATTTAAAATCTGCCCATTTCCTTTCATATTTATTAATTACCATCAAATATAATAATCTCTAAGGGGTTGAAATTAACATTAAATGCAGTGGATATCCTAATCTACACA
Source organism: Physeter macrocephalus (assembly GCF_002837175.3). Classification (NCBI taxonomy): domain Eukaryota; kingdom Metazoa; phylum Chordata; class Mammalia; order Artiodactyla; family Physeteridae; genus Physeter; species Physeter macrocephalus. Next base: position 50,394,162 of record NC_041228.1, read on the forward strand.
GTAAACAGAGACAAGGTTATGTGTGTGTGTATATATATATATATACACACACACACAAACATATGTGTATGCAGTGAGTCCCCTACATACAAATGAGTTCCATTCCAAGAGCACATTCATAAGTCCAATTTTTTGTACATTCAACAAAGTTGGCCTAGGTACCCAACTAACACAATCAGCTATATAGTACCATATTGTAATAGGTTTATAATAATTTTCACATGAATAATAAATAAAAAGCAAACAAAAAATAAAGAAAATATTTTAAATCTTACAGTACAGTACCTTGAAAAGCACAGTAGTATAGTACAACAGCTGGCATACAGGGGCTGACATCAAGTGAACAGGCAAGAAGACTTACTGACTGGAGGAGGAAGAGGAGGTGGGAAATGGTAGAGCTGAAGGATCATCAGCAATAAGAGATGGAGGGCAAGCTGCAATTTCACTCATGCCTGATGTTGATGGCACAGGTTCTGGTTCCTTGCTGTATTCAATTCTATCTATCCTCTTGAAAAAATGATCCAGTGATATCTGGGAGGTAGCTCTTTTTTCCTTATCATAGATAACACAGTAGCACTGTATTGCATTCTGTACAGCTGTTGCAACCTTCCTGTACTGTTCTACATCCCGGTCCTGTGCCTCAAAAACTAACAGTGCCTCCTCAAATAAAGAAAATCCCTTTGCCATTTCCAGCATCGTGAATCTCTTTGGTTCTTCAGTTACTTCTTCCTCTTGTCTCTCTTCACCCTTTCTCTGGGCCTCCAATTCCAACAGGTCTTCATTAGTAAGCTCCTTGTGTTGCACAGCAAGGAGTTCAATGAAGTCGTCCTCTTGCAGATCTAGCTCCAGTTTCTCTCTCAGGGTCACTAAGTTGCTGAAGACCTCATCCACCTTCTCAAATCCACGAAAATTATGAACAAACTGTGGGCAACGGTTCTTCCAAACCCCATTCATGGTGACGGCCATAACCTCATGCCAAGCAAAGTCTATGTGTTCTATGGCTTTGTAGATGTTATAGCCCTTCCAAAACTGTCACAGGTTGTGTCTGATTCATCACTCGCCCTTACTGCCTGACAAAAAGTGTGACACAAATGATATTTCTTGAAAGTTGCTATAACTCCCTGGTCCATAGTTTGGATGAGCAATGTAGTATTCGATGGCAGATGCACTACTTTGACATTGGGATGAAAGTCGTGCATGAATGGGGGGTGGCCCGGAACATTGTTGAGCAGAAAAATAATGTTGAATGGGACATCCTTCTCCAAGCAATATTTCTCTACCTCCAGGATAAAGGGGTGGAAAAAAGAGTCCTGGAAAATGGCCTTTGTGCCCCAGGCCTTGGGGTTACTCTTCCACACAAGAGGAAGAGAGGCCTTGGCTATGTTTTTAAGGGCTCTTGGGTTCTCTGAATAATAAATTAAAAGAGGCTTCAGCTTCATATCACCAGAAGCATTGCCACCAAACAACAGAGTTAACCTATCCTCTGCTGCTTTATAGCCTGGCATCAACTTTCCTCCTTCGGTCTGGCATCCTCTTCCAGTACAGTCCTGTCTCATCCACATTAAAAACCTGCTTGGGTAAATATGCTCCTTCCAGAACACTTTTTGACATAAATCACAGCAAGATATTTTTTGACCCACCTCCTAGAGTAATGAAAATTAAAATACAAAGAAACAAATGAGACCTAATTAAAAGCTTTGCACAGCAAAGGAAACCATAAACAAGATGAAAAAACAACACTGAGAATGGGGAAAATATTTGCAAACAAAGCAACTGACAAAGTATTAATCTCCAAAATATACAAACGGCTCATGCAACTCAATATCAAATAAAAAAAAAAAGCAATCAAAAAATGGGTGGAAGACCTAAATAGACATTTCTTCAAAGAAGACATACAGATGGCCAACAAACTCATGAAAAGATGCTCAACATCACTACTTATTAGAGAAATGCAAATCAAAACTACAAGATTCCATATATACAATGGAATATTGCTCAGCCATAAAAAGGAAAGAAATTGGGCCATTTGTAGAGACATAGATGGACCTAGAGACTGTCATACAAAGTGAAGTAAGTCAGAAAGAGAAAAACAAATATCATATATTAATGCATACACGTGGAATCTAGAAAAATGGTATAGATGTTATTATTTGCAAAGCAGAAATAGAGACAGAGACATAGAGAACAAACATGGATACCAAGGGAGAGGGGGTGGAAGGAAAAGGGAGATTGGGATTGACATTTATACACTATTGATACTATGTATAAAATAGATAACTAATAAGAACCTACTGCATAGCACAGGGAACTCTACTCAATGTGCTGTGGTGACCTAAATGGGAAGGAAATCCAAAAAGAGGAGATATATGTATACGTATAGATGATTCACTTTGCTTTACAGTAGAAACTAACACAACATTGTAAAGCAACTATACTCCAATAAAAAATTAATTTTAAAAGCTACACACCATCATTAATAATTTCCCGAAGCATTTCAGGAAATTCCTGGGCAGCTACTGTTGTGGCACTTGACCCCTCACCACTTACTTTTATGTTATGAATGTTGGCCCTAGCCTTGAACCAATGAAACCAACCATGGATGGCATTAAAAGATGCGCCCTCTGATTCTTCACTGTGTTTCTCCTTCAAGTCTTCATAAAGGCTTTTAGCTTTCTCTTGAATCAGCATGAAGCTGAGCGGGACTCCACACACAGAGAAGTTTCTCCCTCTCTTCCATTACTTTTCCATGCTTCTTTGATATTATTGTCGACATCATCGGCACAGCAGACTTCACATATTCCATGATCTTGTCCTTTTTCTTTAGAATCGTGCTGATGGTTGAACGATTCATGTTATAGGAGCGAGCAACATCTACCATCGTTTCGCCTCGCTCCACTCTCTGAATGATTTTCACTTTTGTTTCCATCATTATAGCTTGGTGATTCTTAGCAGTACCAGCTACCTCATCACGGCTTTTACTCTTGCTTCCGGACATCTTGGGTTTAAAATAAACATACTATACCACTGTGCTCTATACAGTACTGTAAAATACACAAAATCACAACCACTTGTAGAGGATGCACACACATGAAAATGTATGCCAGACACGTGAACTAACTTACATGATTGAACATGTGAATGCATTCGCATCTTTGAAAGTTTACAATTTGAAAGTTCGTATGTAGGGGACTTATTGTACAGCACATTAATATTCTAAATGTTCTTAGAAACTGATATAAATAATGGTGCATTAATTATGCTGTGTACTGCATATATCTTATATTTTTTATTGTTGCTATTGGCTAAAGAATTTGTACGTGAAAAAAAAATGGTGTATGCCTAAGAGAGATGTGTATTTGAAAAGCCACTGTCTATATATAGAGTTCCTAACCCCATTTGCTGATGGGTTCAATAGATTAGTCATTACATGTCACATCTTGTAGAACAGGTTATGTAGATTAAATTATAATTAAGGACCAATGCCTTTCGAAAATAATTTCATGTTGCAGCTTAACTTTATGGTTGCTCTGTTGCATCATATTATGCTATAACTTTATTTTAGTTTATTTTTAAAGTCTTCATTGAATTTGTTACAATATTCTGTTTTATGTTTTGGTTTTTTGGCTGGGAGGCATATGGGATCTTAGCTCCCTGACCAGGGATCGAACCTGCACCCCCCTGCATTGGAAGGTGAAGTCTTAACCACTGGACCACCAGGGAAGTCCTATATGCTATAACTTTAAATTAAGAGTTGGTTGCATATTTATTTTGTATTTATTTTAAATATGAAATAAATATGCTTACCTAGAGGACAGCCTCAAAGTGAAGTGGTTAACAATAAGAATTGCACTCACAGTGAATGTGAACATGTGCATTATTGTGTTGGAGGGGCACAAGTGGCAGTTACAAAGGATATCCAAAAGCTCTTAAAGGTGTCTTTCACTATATGCAAATAATCTGATGAAGAAATTCAAGTAAAGAGAGTATTTACAGAGGTCCTTCTACCAAAGGGAACTAGAAAATAAGAATTAGCAGATAAAAAGCAGTCTTTGAGAGATGAAATGAAATTGAATTAAGGAAAAGAGGTGAGGGGAAAAAGAACTAAGAAACAGTCCTTGTATACATCCACTGTCTTGCAATTTAATGAATTGCTTATGTATAGCTAATGCTGGGCTAATAGCAGTAGTTGACAACACTCAGTTGTTCTATAAAAAAGATCACATCATTTGACTAAAACCTGAACCTAAATTAAGGCACTCACACTAAGGTGCCAAAAGAACAACTAGTGAAAAAAAGTGACATCCTCAACTTTGTAGAGAAATTTATATGCACATGAGGAATTTTACATCATACACACTTTTTCACCAATAACCTTTTCAAAAACTACTGAGTAGTATGCTGAAAAGAAATGGTAATAGTAGCTCACTTTCTTTGAACATTAATCACATTGATTAATGCATATATAATATCTGCTTCTTTATCTTGGCTAAATATTACACTCTTTTATTCCTACAAGTGATGTCAATGTTGCATTTTTCTGATTTTTTTTTCATTTATTTTGAACTGAACTAAGAGGTACAGTGCCACATTTTCTTTTGGAGGTAATTAAGAGTTATAGATTAACTTTCTATGTTAAATAGAATTAGATAAACATACATTTTTTTCCTTGTAAGATAGCCAAGTTCTACTTGCTTAGTCAACCTAACATTAATTTAGCACCTATTATAAGCCAAGTATTCTACTGGCTACTTTACAAATTCATCTTCAGATAATACTTTCAAATTTAAGGTGTGTTATCATCCTCATTTTACAGTAGAGGAAACAAAATCAGAAAGGTTAATTAACTTGCCCAAATGAATGCAGGCCTATAAAACTCAAAAGGTCAAGCTATTAACATTACATTATCTCCCAACATTCTATCATGGGGTGGTACAGATGCTGTGGATGTTCCCACTAGACTTCCCTTATATGGCTGCTGCACCCATCCCTAGCTACTGTCAATGGCTCACACTGAAACTCTTGTCGAAGAACTGTTCTTGACAGGAATGAGTCAACTTGCCCAAAGATACACAGGTGGTCTTGTGTCTACCCTCTGCCTGGGGCAACCCATGGCTAATGCACTTCTCCTTTGCTCCTGGACAGAACAATCTCGTTAGCACAAATTATGCATCAGAACCCCCTTTGAAATCAGGCTGAACTATATTTGAAACCATATCATTACCTAGCTTCTTCCTTTATTCTGACCTCCTTCCCTCACTCCCTTACAGCCCTGCCTCACATAGGAATCCCTTTTCCAAGATTCACGAGTAAAAATCCTGACCTAAGATAGTTGGTGGCAGGAGTGTCTAGAGAGAAGACTCTGAGGATAGGATTTTAAAACTGAATTTCTCATTGGCCAAATAATAATGAGGGGCCATCACTGATCACAGATGACATTTGAAGCATGATGAAGAAGGATAATTGCTGAGACTTTCACTGTAGTGATCTAGGACAGGATACAGGTTACAGATGCACTAGTTTATTTAGTGTCTTTGGTGTTTGATAGATACAGGGGGAAAAGTAACTCTAAAATTAGTGTGCAGTTGAGTGGATATAGCTAAAAGCTACTAATGCATTAGAGAGGAATGGCAGGCTCCAATCAGTTAATCAACAATTTAAAGCAAATTCTAGGAGTCAGAGTGCCTCCTTGGCACGGTTTAAAGAGACTGTCATCTACTGCAGTTGGAAGGCTAATTAATCATAAGAATTAACTGTAAAAGTAACAGAACATCAGAAAAAGCTGAATTTTCACCTAAGCAATGTTCATATGCCAAAGTTAGGACTTACTAGAAAAGACTGGAACCTTGAAATTTGAGATGTGGATACTTGTATAGCTGCAGTGAAGACACGGGCAACTTTAGGTTACCTTGAGTCATATGAGCTAGCAGAAATACCCTTACTTCCCCTTGACGGAATTAAGAGCATCTCCTCTTGTTTAAAAACTATGAAAAGGCCTCAAAGCAGATGTCTTATAAGACACGGCTTTCCATCTATAATGTTGCACCTATTCTTCTGTATGCCAGACCAATCGTGAGGGTCAAACCTTCTGAGGGTCAAATAGCCTGACAGTAGAGGAACTGCTGAGCCCACTAAGGGAGAAAGTAATTTTATGATGAAGGAGTTGTAAAATCTAATGAGTTTTGCAGTAGTTTTTCAGGAGCTTACCTGGAAATGTATCCTGAGAGTGCTGAGTAGAATGTTAAATGGGATAGAAGAAATTCTGTCAGAAATAGGTCATTCTCCCATGACCCTGAATTTAATTCCCTGGCAATGGCCCTTAGAGACATTTTAATAACTAGAAGCTCCACTAGAAGATCAGAGAAGGCAATGGCCTACATTAAATACAGAAGATATTTCAGAACTGTGGAAGCAAGAAAGAAAAGTCTCAGAGAATTGGGTGTGCTAGAGTGGATCCATTATAAAAGAGTGAAAGACTCTGCACCTAATGCTGTTTTCAGGAGCATTCAGAAAACATTCTATTTATCAAGGCAGTAATGAATGTCTTAGTGAGGGAGGCACCAATATATTTGAGAATTCTGTAGTGTAGAGACAAAGTTGCAGAACTGGTCTCCCTGCTATTAATGGGGACAATAGCTTCCCAGAATATCAGAGGACATATGACATCACTTAATTTTCAGAGAAAATGTGAGAGTAATTACTGTTGCAGACAAAATGATCTTAATGATAGCCAGGGCTGGACCTGACACACAGATCTATGGAGATGATTCAGAGAGCATGATGTTCCTAGAGGAAGTATAGATGAGCAGTCACCAAGAATATTGTTTAATATGTAATCAACAGAGATCAAGAATGAATGAACAGAAGGCTGATCAGCTTCCCCAATAGAAAATCAGTTTACTGCCCAGTTCTCAAACCTGTACCAGTCCTCAGACGAAGACTGCATTGACTGAAAGAGAGCCAGATGTCTTTGAAGAATACTCAGCAATACTTTGACAAATGTATACAGAAGTGATCTCCCTCAGTCCATCACAAAAGATGCCCCATAACCAAGGAAGTGTTAAGGAGAATACTTATATTTCTCAAGAGCATATGGATATAGGATTTTAGCTGATAATGATATTATGGGATCAGAAAATAAATGGAGTCCTGGCCAAGGTTTATCTCACAGTTTTTCACTGGGTCCATGGGCCCACTTAGTGGTCATTTTCCAAGCTCTTGAATGTATTTTTGAAATGAACATTCATAGCAGCTCTCAGAACCTTCACATTGATTCTTTGGCTAGTGGTTTAAGGATGATTGTTGTAGGAAAAGAAAGTGAAAGTTCCTGAAACAGACCAAGTTAGTAAATAAAAAAATACATCGCAAATCCTGGAGTTAGTTGCAGAGCTTAGTTTTACCCTCTGAGAGGCAGGGGTGGTGGTCGTCATCATATCTCATTTATTTCATCAATCTGTCCCATGCAAATGTAAAAATAAAAAAATTAAAGAGATAGATCATGGTGAGTGAAAATGGATTGCTAAAAACTCAGCTTCATGGTAGCCCTAAAGCAGCTGACATAGCAGATGTGATATCTTTACTAGAATGGATTCATATTGCCCAGGTATAGGTGTGGAGCTATTCATCCAGCAAATACATCCTTTTCCATATCCATTAGGAAAATCAGAAAACGTTACTTTTACATGTGATGTTTAACATATATATATATATATATATATATTTTTTTTTTTTTTTTTTTTTTTTTTTTTTTTGTGGGATGCAGGCCTCCCTCTGTTGTGACCTCTCCCATTGCGGAGCACAGGCTCCGGACGCGCAGGCTCAGCGGCCATGGCTCACGGGCCCAGCCGCTCAGCGACATGTGGGATCCCCCCAGACCAGTGCGCGAACCCGGTTCCCCTGCATCGGCAGGCGGACGCGCAACCACTGCGCCACCAGGGAAGACCCCTAACATATATATTTTATTGTTGTTTTGTCCAAGGACTAATTTTAACCTTCTGTCACAAGGTAGTGCAAAAGGACCAAAATTATCTGGATACTGCACAGAACATCAGATAGGCCCATGATATTAATTGTATCATGTGAATTGTACTTGATGAGCAGGAAGTGACATTCACTCTGGATACCTGGTCAGATAAATGTTCCAGAGGACAGGAGATAGCTGTTACATCAGTAAAGATTTCAGGAGTTCCCTGGTCTAGGGCATGCTTCCCATGTAAAAAAAAAGTCATTACACCTTGTCTCACCCACCAAAGAGAAAGAAGTATTTGGTAGACCTCTTCTGATCTATTTTTTAGGTGTTGCAGATGGTCACTTTTGAGTGGGGCAAAAAAGAGTATTGGAAGCAAATCCAGGCTATCCAATATGCTTAAGTCATATTCCAGCAGAGTCCATATATAGAGGTATAAAAATTCTGTGTGGCCTCAGATACATGGAATCAGAGACAAGATGGCAGAGCAGAAGGACTTGAGCTCACCCCCTCTCACAAAAACACCAAAATCACAACTAACTGCTGAACAACCATTGACAAAAAAGACTGGAACCTACTAAAAAATGATATTCTATATCCAAAGACAAAGAAGAAGCCACAATAATATGGTAGGAGGGGTGCTTTTGTGATATACTCAAATCCCATACCCACCAGGTGGGCAACTCACAAACTGGAAAATAATTATATCGCAGAGGTTCTTTCAAAGAAATGAGAGTTATGATCCCCAAGTCAGGACCCCTAGCCTGAGGGTCTGGCAACAAAAGGAGGAACCCCCAGAGCATTTGGCTTTGAAGGCCAGCAGGGTTGAATTGCAGGAGCTTCACAGGACTGGGGAAAATAGAGACTCCACTCTTGGAGGGTGCACATAAGATTCCACATGCACAAGGACCAAGAGCAAAACAGTGACTCCATAGGAGCCTGAGCCAGACATACCTGTGGGCTTTGGAGGGTATCCTGTGGAGAAGGGTGTCAGTTATAGCTCACTGCTGAGGCAAGGAAACTAGTGGCAGTGGCCCCTAGGGAATATTCCAAAGTGTGATCTCTGCTAGAGGTCGACATCTTGCCCCTGAGACCTGGCCCCACCCAACAATCTGCATGCTCCAGTGCTAGGATGCCTCAGGCAAAACAACCAACAGGTTGGGAACACAGCTCCACACATCAACAAACAGGTTTCCTAAAGTCATCCTGAGCACACAGCCAAATCTAGGCACACCCCTTTACACAGTCTTGCCCACCTGAGGGACAAGATCCTCCTCCACACACCAATAGGCAGGCACCAGTCCCTCCCACTAGGAAGCCTGAATAAGCTCTTGGACAAACCTCACATACCAGGGCCCAAAAACCACAAGCAAGAACTACAATCCTGCAGCCTGAAGAGTGGAGAACACAAACACTGAAAGTTAGACAAAATGAGACAGCAGAGAAATATGTTCCAGATGAAGGAATGATATAAAACCCCAGAAGAATAACTAAATGAAGTGGAAATAAGCAATATGCCTGAAAAAGAATTCAGAACAATGATAGTAAAGATGATCCAAGATCTCAGAAATAGAATGGAGGCACAGACTGAGAAGATACAAAAAAAAAAAAAAATGTTTAAAGAGAGCTAGAAGATTTAAAAAGCAAACAAATAGAGGTGAACAATACAATAACTGAAATGAAAAATACACTAGAAGGAATAAATAACAGAATAAATGAGGCAGAAAAACAAATAAGTGAGCCAGAAGACATATTGCTGGAAATCACTGCCATGGAACAAAATAAAGAAAAAAGAATGAAAAGAAATGAGGACAGCCTCAGAGACCTCTGGGACAACATTAAGCACACCAACATTCACATTATAGGGGTCCCAGGAGAAGAGAGAGAGAAAGGGTCTGAGAATATATTTGAAGAGATAATAACCAAAAACTTCCCTAACATGGGAAAGGAAACACTCAAGTCCAGGAAGCATAGAGAGTCTCATACAGGATAATTCCAAAGAGGAACACACTGAGACACATATTAATCAAATTGACAACAGTGAAAGACAAAGAGAAAATATTAAAAGCAACAGGAGAAAAGCAACACATAAGATACAAAGGAATCCTTATAAGGTTATCATCTGATTTTCAGCAGAAACTCTGCAGGCCAGAAGGTAGTGGCATGATACAGTGATGAAAGGGAAAAGACTACAACTAAGAATACTCTTCCCAGCAAGGCTCTTGTTTAGGTTTGATGGAAAAGCTTTACACACAAGCAAATGCTAAGAGAATTCAGCACAACCAAACCAGGTTTACAACAAATATTAAAGGAACTTCTCTAGGTGGAAAAGAAAAGCCCACAACTAGAAACAAGAAAATTATGAATGGAAAAACTCACCAGTAGAGGCAAACATACAGTAAAGGTAGGAAATCATCCACAAACAAATATGATATCAAAGCCAGCAATCATGAGAAGAGGAGAGTACATATGCAGGATATTGGACATGTATTGGAAATTAAGAGACCAGAAACTTACAACAGTCCTGTATATATATATAGACTGCTATATCAAAACCTTGTGGCAACCACAAAGCAAAACTCTACAATAGATGGCTACACAAAAACGAAAAAGCAATCCAAACACCACACTAAAGATAGTCATCACATCACAAGAGAAGAGAACAAAAGAGGAAGGGAAGAAAAAGGACCTATAAAAACATACCCTAAACAATTAACAAAATGGCAATAAGAACATACATATCAATAATCAGCTTAAATGTAAATGGATTAAACACTCTGACCAAGACATAGTCTAGCTGAATGGATACAGAAACAAGACCCATATATATGATGTATACAAGAGACCCACTTCAGATCCAGGGACACATCCAGACATAAAGTGAGAGAATGAAAAAAGATATTCCATGAAAATGGAAATCAAAAGAAAGCTGGAGTAGAAATACTCATATCAGACAAAACAGACTAAAAAATAAACATGGTTACAAGAGACAAAGAAAGACACTATATAATGATCAATCTGAGAAGACATAACAATTGTAAATATACAAGCACCCAACATAAAGCACCTCAATATATAAGGCAAATGCTAACAGCCATAAAAGAAGAAATTAACAGTAACACAATAATAGTGGGAAATTTTAAAACCGCTCTTATATCAATGGAGAGATCATCCAGACAGAAAATCAATAAGGAAACACACGACTTAAATGACACATTAGACCAGAATGGCTTATTTGATATTTACAGAGCATTCTATCCAAAAGCAGCAGAATACACATTCTTTTCAAGTGCACATGGAACATTATCCAGGATAGATCACATTCTTAGCCACAAAGTGAGCCTCTGAGAATTTAAGAAAATTGAAATTATATAAAGCATCTTTTCTGACCACAATGCTATGAGATTAGAATTCAACTACAAGAAAAAAACTGAAAGAAACACAAACACATAAAGTTTAAACAATATGTTCCTAAACAATCAATGGATAACTGAAGAAATAAAAGAGGAAATCAAAAATTATAGAGAGACAAATGGAAAAGACTATACAATAATCCAAAACCTATGGGTGCAGCAAAAGCAGTTCTAAGCAGGAAACAATATAATCTTACCTCAGGAAACAAGAAAAATCTCAAATAAACAACCTGACCTTACACCTAAAGCAACTAGAAAAAGAAGAACAACAAAACCAAAGTTCGTAGAAGGAAGGAAATCATAAAGATCAGAGAAGAAATAAATGAAATAGAGACGAACAGGACAAGAGAAAAGATCAATGTAACTAAAAGCTGGTTCTATGAGAAGATAAACAAAACTGATAAACTTTTAGCCAGACTCATCAAGAAAAATAAAGGGAGAGGACTCAAATTAACAGAATTAGAAATGAAAAATGAGAAGTTACAACTGACACCACAGAAATACAAAGGATCATAAGAGACTACTACAAGCAACTATATGCCAATAAAATGGACAACCTAGATGAAATGGACAAATTCTTAGAAAGGTTCAATCTCCCAAGACTGAACAAGGAAGAAATAGAAAATATGAATTGACCAACCACAAGTACTGAAATTGAAACTGATTTTAAAACTTCAACAAACAGCTATTTTTCTGAAACTCTTCCAAAAAATTGCAAAGGAAGGAGTGCTCCCAAGCTCATTCTATGAGGCCCTCATCACCCTGATACCAAAACCAGACAAAGATACCATAAAAAAAAGAGAAAATTAGAGATGAATGTCAAAAATTCCAACAAAATAATAGCAACCCAAATACATTAAAAGGATCATATACTATATTCAAGTGGAATTTACCCCAGGTATGCAAGGATTTTTCAACTTGAATACATTAAAAGGATCATATACTATGATCAAGTGGAATTTACCCCAGGTATGCAAGGATTTTTCAATATCCACGAACCAATCAGTGTGATACACCACATCAACAAACTGAAGAATAAAAACCATATCACTATCTCTATAGATTCAGAAAAAGCTTTTGACAAAGCTTTTGACAAGATGGAAGCTCTCCAGAAAGTGGGCATAGAGGGAATGTACCTCATCATAATAAAGGACATATATGACAAACCCACAACTAACAACATTCTCAAAGGTGAAAAGCTGAAAACATTTCCTCTAAGATCAGGAGCAAGACAAGGATGTCCACTCTTACCACTTTTATTAAACGTAGTTTTGGAAGTGCTAGCCATGACAATCAGAGAAGAAGAAGAAATAAAAGGAATCCAAATTGGAAAAGAAAAAGTAAAACTGTCACTGTTTGCTGATGACATGATACTATACATAGAAAATCCTAAATATGTTACTAAAAAACTAGCAGAGCTCATCAATGAATTTGGTAAAGTTGAATTATACAAAATTAATACACAGAAATATCTTGCATTCCTATACACTAACAATGAGAAATCAGAGACAGAAATCAAGGAAACAATCTCGTTTACCATTGTATCAAAAATAAAATACCTAGGAATAAACCTATCTAAGGAGACAAAAGACCTGTACTGTGAAAACTATAAGACACTGATGAAAAAAATCGAAGATTACACTGACAGATGGAGAGATATACCATGTTCCTGGATTGGAAGAATCAATATTGTCAAAATGACTATATTACCCAAGGCAATCTACAGATTCAATGCAATCCCTATCAAATTACCAACAGCATTTTTCACAGAACTAGAACAAAAATTTTACAGTTTGTACAGAAACACAAAAGACCGCAAATAGCCAAAACAATCCTGAGAATGAAAAATGGAGCTGGAGAAATCAGGCTCCCTGGCTTCAGACTATACTAGAAAACTACAGTCATCAAAACAGTATGGTACTGACACAAAATAGAAATATAGGTCAGTGGAACAGGATAGAAAGAGTAGAAGTGGGACTTCCCTGGTGGTGCAGTGGTTAAGAATCCACCTGCCAATGCAGCATACATGGGTTTGATCCCTGGTCCGGGAAGATCCCATATGCTGCAGAGCACCACAACTACTGAGCCTGTGCTCTAGAGCCCGTAAGCCACAACTACTGAGCCGCATACCACAACTATTGAAACCCACACACCTAGAGCCTGTGCTCCACCACAAGAGGCACCACTGCAATGAGAAGTCAGCACACCACAGCAAAGAGTAACACCCACTCACTGCAACTAGAGAAAGCCCACATGCAGCAACAAAGATCCAATGCAGGAAAAAATAAATAAAATAAATAAATTTGAAAAATGACATGCCTAAAAAAATTAAAAATAAAACAGAGAGAATAAAAAAAGAGTAGAAGTAAACGCATGCACATGTGTTCAATTAATCCATGACAAAGGAGGCAAGAATTTAGAATGGAGAAAAGACAGTGTCCTCAATAAGTGATTCTGGGAAAATTAGACAGTTACATGTAAACAATGAAATTAGAACATTCTCTAATACCATACACATAAATAAAATGGATCAAAGACCTAAATGTAAGACTGGATAGTATAAAACTCCTAAAGGAAAACATAGGCAGAACATTCTCTGACATAAATTGAAGCAAGATCTTTTTTGATCCCCCTCCTAGAGTAATGAAAATAAAACAAAATGAAAATAAAAACAAAATAAACAAATGAGACCTAATTAAATTTAAAACTTTTTGAACAGCAAAGGAAACCAGAAGCAAAACGAAAAGACAACCTACAGAATGGGAAAAATATTTGCAAATGAAGCGACCCAACAAGGGTTTAATCTCCAAAATACACAAACAGCTTATGCAGCTCAATATCAAAAAAAAACAACCCAATCAAATAATGGACAGAAGATGTAAAGAGATATTTCTCCAAAGAACACATACAGATGGCCAAAAAGCACATGAAAAGATGTTCAACATTGCTAATTATTAGAGAAATGTACATCAAAACTACAATGAGGTATCACCTCACAACAGTCAGAATGGCCATTATTAAAAAATCTACAAGCAATAAATGTTGGAGAGGGTATGGAGAAAAGGAAACATTCCTACACTGTTGGTGGGAATATAAATTGATAGGTGCACTATGGAGAACAGTATAGAGATTCCTTAAAAATCTGAAAATAGAGCTACCATATGATCCAGCAATCCAACTCTTAGGCATATATTTGGAGAAAATGATACATGCACCCCAATGTTCATTGCAGTACATTTACAATATCCAAGACATGGAAGCAACCTATATGTCCATCAACAGAGAAATGGAGAAAGAAGATGTGGTACATATATACAATGGAATATTACTCAGCCATAATAAAGAATGAAATAATGCCATTTGCAGCAACATGGACAGATCTAGAGATTATCATACCAAGTGAAGTAAGTCAGACAGAGAAAGACAAGTATCATATGATATCGCATATATGTGGAATCTAAAAAAAAAAATGATACAAATGGGGAATTCCCTGGTAGTCCAGTAGTTAGGATTCTGTGTTTTCACTGCCAGGGCTCAAGTTCAATCCCTGGTCAAGGAACTAAGATCCCACAAGCCACACAGCAGGGCCAAAAAAATAAATAAATAAAGGAAAAATAATTAAGAATATAAAAAAATGATACAAATGAACTTATTTACAAAACAGACACAGACTCACATATTTCAAAACCAAACTTATGGAACCAAAGGGGAAAGGTGGGGAGGAGGGATAAATTAGGAGTTTGGGATTAACATATAAACACTACTACATATAAAATAGATAATCAGCAAGGACCTACTGTATAGCACAGGGAACTCTACTCAATATTCTGTAATAATCTATATAGGAAAAGAATCTGAAAAAGAATGTATATACGTATTTGTATAACTGAAGCACTTTGCTGTACACCTGAAACTAACACATACTTTTAAATCAACAATAGTCCATTATATAATAAAAATTAAATTATAAAAATAATAGGTGAAGAGAAGAATACCAGATAGCATGAAAGCATAGTATTCCAACCAATAAACAGTATTTATATTCTTCTAGAAAAAATAAATCTGTGTGGAATCTCTGGCAAGTCCCAGCAGGACACTCACAGGGCAGTACCTAACATTCTAAAGCAAGTGCATGCCTGCCACAGAAAACTATACATCTTTTGAAAGTACTGTTACTGTACCATAGCCCCACTCAGGGGTGGCCCTGAAGACAGTGGTGAGGAGAAATCCACCTAAAGAACAGAGCTTCAAACAGTGTCAGGTCAACCACTATTTTTGTGTGGAGAGAAAAGTAGATAAGAATACAAACAGATTTATGAGTAGTGACAAATGATTTGGCTGTTTAGTCAGACAAAATTGGAATATCATGGACAAGGAGGTTTGGGGAAGAGGCATACTGTAAACAAACTGCAGGACAGTTTTTGTTCTTTTCTATTACCCATTGTCTTTGAGCCTATCTAGCTCAGGATTCTGTATAGAACAAACTTTGACTTTTATATTTTCTATCCAGCTCAGGTACACTAACACATCTCTATATTATAATAAGATTTATGTGAGTTGAATTATGGTAAATACTTTATTACATAGATATTAATTTTAATAATATTGTACTCCTATTTCTTAACCATAGTGTGCCAAATCAACTTCACACAAAAATGTTATCCCTCAATCTCTGTACATAAATATACTGAAGTTAAAGATCAATCAAAGCAAATCTCTGTCACTGCATGCCTATTTGAATTGCCCTTCGGGTTTCCTTAGAAATAATCCTAGGGATTGGAAGTACCACCCCCTACTGCTGGATATACGTAGGATCTTATCGCAGCCTTTATTTATTTTCCCCTCAAGAGAAAACAACATCAAATAATCTACAGGAAGTGATTATATCATAAGTTTCATATTAACCATTCTACCATCTTCATATATTCCAGAGTTCGCTGCAATTAAATTAGTTTTGATTACATACTTAGATAATCTGAATACATCAACTCTTTCAGTCAGTTAAAAACAATAATATGTAAGCAGAATAAAGAGGATAAATTAAAGTAACATTTTGACAGCTGTACAGAAAACTTTTTTCAAATGATTTTTTATTATGTATGAAGGCATACATTTTGTCCCTATAGAAGCCATAAAAGTTGTTTGAATATAATATAGACCAAGGGCTTAAAGGCAATGAAACTCAGGAAGAGTATTTATTTCATTGTAAACCAAGGTAAGCTATAAAACGTCCTCATACAAACGAGAAAAGTCATTATTATCATAAATACAGGAATAGATTACAGGTAAACAAAAGGCAAGTCGTCTCATATATATGAAGAGGGTACCAAACCTCCAAATATATGAAGGAGATCAAGAAAATAAAAAGATCCCAGAATCCGAATGAGGTTTGCTTTAATGTTCACACAGCAAAAACTCTTAACCTTTTCCTCTCCAACACTCTCCAAATCTCCTTTAATTCTTGGAAAATCTGGATAGTAAATTACCTGGAGTATTGGTTCTTAAGAAATATGTATTAGAATCATCTGCAAGCTTTTATAAGTACACAAACATCAATAACCATGATCCAGATTCACTAATTTATAATGTCTCAGATTGGACCTAGTCATTTGTGTAATTTAAAAGCCTTACAAGAATACTTTCACAATGTATACATCTATCAAGTCATCACATTGTACATTTTAAATACATTACATTTTTTGTCAATTGTACCTTGATAAAGCTGGGAAAAGAAAAAACAACAACAACAAAAAACAAACACCATGAGTGATTCTGCTATATACCCCTACCTGAAAAGTACCATTTGAACAAATGTTAAATTGTCTACTCGAATTTGACCTCAGAGCCCTATTTTTCATAAAATAGAAAACATTTTAAGAAACATCTTGTTTGAAATCATAGCCTAAGATTTTACTTTAGGCATATTCAATATGCTTTAAAAACTAGCTTGAAGACTAGGCAGGGAGCTTAACAACCACATATAGGATATAACATTTGTGGGAAAGTATGATTGTGATGTCAATTTACCCAAAACCTCTTGGAATACAGCTGTGGAGAACTACCTATATGTAAGATTATTATGTCACTTACAGAAAGAAGAGAGTTCCTTAACCAATTTATATAAATATTGACATGATTTCACTTTTAAATGAAACAAACAAATAAATAGAGGGGTAAGTAAGTATGCTTACTTTCACATATAGCACATATACACATATAGATACACATATAGCAAAAAAAAAAAAAAAAAGAATTGATAGCAGAGATATTGAGGGCATTCAAATTACTCAGGTTCTGTGGGTATGTTGCAGAGTACAGGTTGGAATAAGCTGCTCCTAGGCAAGAGATGTTTGGGCCTTCCTGGGAGGTCAGCTCCAAGTCTAGACTTGTTCCATTGGGAACACATTCCAGTGACACCAACACCACAGTGCTGAAAGATGAGTAAAAGGAAATGCCCCAACAAAATAAATTCTTGAGACATAATCATTCATCAAATATTTATTGCATATTTGCTAGGTAATAGGGATACTAGGATATACATATGGATGTGATTTCTACTTTCCTGAAGCTTATATTTTTACAGATAAAACAAATAAAACAATTTCAAACTAAATAGTTTGAAGCAAACAACCAAGATGCTGAGATAGAGAATAATGGACATGGGAGATGATAACTTTGGAGGAGTGGTTGGAAATGGGCTCTCTGAAGACAAAATACTTAAGCTGAGATGTGAAAGAAGAGCATGACAGGCAAAGAGGCCAGGATGGACAGCATCTTGCAGTGTGAATGTGCTTTCTATAATCAAAATGAGTAAAAATTAATATTGCTAGAACATATGGAGCACAGGGAAGGTTGGTAGGAAGTGAAGGGAGAGGTGGCAGTAGAGAGATAACACACCTTCTTGTAAGCCATGATTAGGAGATTTACTCTAAGTACAATCAGAATTCAGATTTGGGTGACAAAACCAAGATTTTAGTTTTGTATATATTACTTTTGACATACCAGTGAAATATGCAATAAATGCATAAAAACAGGAGCATCTCAGGATACAGAACATCTATCTTCAGAGTATGGGTATAGAATAATAAAAACCAACAACACAACCAGTGAAGTTGGAGAAAAAAACAGTTAAGTGTGGTTTGCATTCTTGTCCTGGAAGCTGGAAGACAGGAATGAGGGAACATAAAGAGGGTAGAGAAACAAACACATATGGAATTTGAATGAAAATTTTGCAAAGTTCAAGATGGCTCTTAAACATCAGAAAAAAAATTAACAGTTTTTATTTGATTATAACCTAAACATATTTTCTATAGAAACATCTACCATTTGTCTCAAACCTTAACAGTAGAAAATCATTTACATTTAACTCTAATGTAGGGTGTGACAAGGGAATATCAGAGGAAGAACTGCTGCCACTGTAACTGATTTTATATGGCAATGAGCTGTCAAGTGATAGCTCTGTCAAAGATATACTTTGCCTCTGGTCCCAACTGGTAGATCGAATTATGTAACTATAAGACAAAGTAAAGAATTTACCCAAATGACAATATGTGCATTGACAATGACTCTTCTGCTATGAAGATACTGAGACCTCCCCCGAGAGAAAGCAAAGCAAACTGGGCCTCAGCTTCATTAGGGTTAGAGCTGGCACCCAAAATATGTGACCAGAAATTTTATTGTCCATATCCAATATCCAATCTAAAAGAGGTCTCAGCCTAAATGCAGAATCTGTAAGGATGAAGGCATAGCAGCCATACTCATTGTTGGGGAGGTAGTCATGCTTTTGTCCTGGGGGAGACTCTCCAGATTGAAAGAGGGCATGTCCTTTAAAGAGCTGAACAAGATGTGAAGGTCCCAGTGAAAGACATTTGCATCCAAGATATTGAAGAAAGTACAGCAAGGTTCTGACATAAATATGGGATAATTCCATGTCTATGGAATCCCTGGTAACTCTATTATCATATAGTATATCCAAATTGTTTTCCATCTGTTCTTTATTGTGTACCCAATAAGATGAAAACCTGAATTTGTGATTCTTTTGCTAATGTCCCTATTAATTTTAGGAGAAATTTAATTTGGGATATTCATCTATCATCAAAATATATGTGTCCTTTTGAAAGAGAAGTTTTTCACAATTTTGATTTGGCAAAAAAATTGTGCATTTTCCTTTAGATTTAAAACAATTTCTTCTTTTTTTTTTTTCCTGTCCATGCCCTTCAGCTTGTGGGAACTTAGTTCTCCAACTCAGATCAAACCCGGGCCCCTTAAAGTGGAAGTGCAGAGTCCTAAGCACTGGACCTTCAGGGAATTACCTGCCTTTAGATTTAATAACAACCATTTTGTCATAATTTAAATGAACTAATATTTCTTAAATACTCAATCTCACTGATATTTATCAACCAATTTTTGTGGGGACTAAAAAATAAATTGCTAACCTATGGGAAATCTTAACAATTGGTATCTGATGTGACTTTTTCAAAAAAGTATTTGAAAATGATTTTTTCTGAGACATTCTATTGCATAATGAAAATTGTTTTGATCTTTAAAATCAATTGAAATCTTATTTCATTGCTGTACCTCTAAAGGACAAAATAAGGTAAAATCAAGTATAAAAAAATTCCATATAATAAAATAAAAATTATTAAACTAAATCTATTAAATAACAATATTTCCCTGTGTAATGTCCTTAAATTGTTTTATGTATGAAATTAAAAATTTATTTAGTAAAGCATACATTCTATAACAATTTATATTTCATAAATCAAGCATAGAGTATTAGTTCTTTACATTTCACTTGGGTGAAAATAATCCTTCATTTTATGTCCAATAATAATATTTACACTAATAAGAATATAAATGAAAAAGTACACAAATATAACAGAGAAAATACTAGACCAGAACACTAACTCTCTTTTCTTGAGTTCTTATTATTGACTAGATATCCAAGTTAGGAAGTGGGCTTGGTGTCCTGCTCAATTCACACTAACACTTCCATACCATCACTTCTCCACTCTCCTATGAAAGTACATTTTCCTTGGAAATTGGACACAGATCTTTATTCCATCTTATCGGTCTCATCAACCAATTCATTGTGCCTCCACCTCAATCTCTGAATATTTGACTCCACACACCCAGTTTTCTTCTCCATCTGAAGTTCTGCCAGCATTCTTGGCATTTCTAATCCATGGGTGGAAGTCATTCAATAGTCTATATGCTCATATATTTGCCCTACTCATTTCCAGTTGCCTTAACCCCCACTAATTCCCATAACCATTGAAACTTTTCATCATTAAGAAGTGCTCCAATTCTGAAATATTAAACTCAAACACCCCAGCTTCAGACACTAACCTCCAAATAATTTTGGCTCTGTTGTTCACCATCTGCCATTAAACTTTTTGATCTGGCTAGGAGCCCCAGTCCTTTCATATTTATATATTGTCATTATCTACTTATCCAAAAGTGCATGGCCCAAAATGACTAAATAAATCAAGTCTTTTCAGTGAACCTTCAATTCTCTTCTCTTTTCCATTCCTTTCCTTTCTCACTCTCTACACTTTTCCTTGGAGACCTCAAAAACCCTGTGGTTGGCTGTAACAAAAATCTGTATGCTGATGTTTGCTAAATCTCTACCTTTATCCCAGACCTATAAGCAGAACTATAAACCTATCTACCTAACCATTTCCAAACCTAAACTCATCTTTTCCCATCTTTGGTCTTTCCTAAGTATTTTATTTTTGTAAATGATACCACCTTAAAGCCTATTGCCTTAAATTCTGGGCATTTTCCTCAGTTCCTGTGAGTCCTTCTCTCCTATATTTGTGTCTCTATCATTTGGCAAGTCCTGTTGCCTCTACATTTCAAATATCTTTCAAATGTATCATCTGTTTACATAACCACTAATTCTAAACCATTTCATGCCATCACCATCTCTTATTTGGGTTACAGCCACCTCCCAGTGGGTATAGCTACCTGCAGCCTTGCCTACAACAATACTTTATCCACACTATAATTAAAATAGCTTTCTAAAACACAAATCTAGTCAGGTAACTTCTCTGTTAATGACAAAATGTGAATTTCTACAAATTCCCACTATCCCATCTATCTGTCTTTCAGCATCTTTACATATATAAACGGCTTCCCCTCATATTTCTACAAGTAGACTATGTCTATTCCTATATAAAGTTAACCCATGTCCCATTCACCTACTTAAGGATCTCTCTTCTATCACCATTTGCCCTCACCAACTGATTGTATCCATCAGCATAAAAAACTCTAATCTTTTGATTCCACTTCCCTTTCTGGCTACCTTGCAACGTAAATTACCTCCAAAAGTACTGTCTCAATGCCTCTTCTACTATTATCTTGATTTTCTTATTTAATTCCATGTGGATAAAGAACAGATTCTGTAAGATTTTAACAGGATTTTTTAAAATTGAGACTTCTTAATGGCGTAGCACATGTACTATCTTCATGAAATTCTGTATACACTTAAAAAGAATATTGATTCTGCAGTTGTCATGTCCTATAAATATCAAAAATATGAAGATGGTAGGTAGAGCCATTTGTATAGTCAATATCGTCATTGACATTTTGTCAAGCTCTATAATTTGCTGAGAGATGTGTAAGGTTTTCAATTATAAATATGATTTTGTCTATTTTGTCTATTTCTCCATTTTAGTTCTGTCAGTTTTTCTTCAAGTACTTTCAAGTTGTAATATTATGTGAATAGACATTTATAATTGTACCTACCTGAGATATTGACCCTTTTATATTTATGAAGTGCTTTTACCTCTAGTAATACTACTTGTTTTATTCTTGAGCTTTTTAAAATTGATTTACAACAGTGTTAAAACTTTTATATATAAAATATATATTGCAACTATCTTTTCATTTTGTTTGCCTTCCTTTTTTTTTTAAATTGAGGCAACGTTGGTTGATAACATTATGTAAGTTTCATGTGTACAAAATTATAAATTGACTTCTGAATATATCATACTTCAGTATGGTCACCAGAAAAAGGATAATTTCCATGTGTCACCATACAATTGACCCTCTTTACCCATTTTGTCCTTCCCCTCTGGTAATGCCCAATCAGTTCTCTGTATCTATGTGTTTCTTTGTTTGTTTGTTTATTTTGTTTATTTCAATGTATTCTACATAAGAGTGAAATCATATGGTATTTGTTTTAGTCTGACTTATTTCACTTAGCATAATACCCTCATGGTCCATCAATATTGTTGCAAATGGTAAAATTTCATCTTTTTTATGGCTGAGTTACTACTACTACTTCCATTGTGCATATGTGTGTGTGTGTGTGTGTGTGTGTGTCTAAGTGTGTGTGTACGTATATGCATACCATACTTTCTTTTTTTTTTTAACATCTTTATTGGAGTATAACTGTTTTACAATAGTGTGTTACTTTCTCCTTTATAACAAAATGAATCAGTTATACATATACATATGTTCCCATATCTCTTCCCTCTTGCGTCACCCTCCCTCCCACCCTCCCTATCCAATCCCTCTAGGTGGTCACAAAGCACAGAGGTGATCTCCCTGTGCTATGCGGCAGCTTCCCACTAGCTATCTAATTTACATTTGGTAGTGTATATATGTCCCTGCCACTCTCTCACTTCGTCACAGCCTACCCTTCCCCCTCCCCATGTCCTCAAGTCCATGCTCTAGTAGGTCTGTGTTTTATTCCCGTCCTACCACTAATCTCTGCATGACATTTTTTTTTCTTAGATTCCATATATATGTGTTAGCATACGGTATTTGTTTTTCTCCTTCTGACTTACTTCACTCTGTATGACAGACTCCAGGTCTATCCACCTCATTACAAATAACTCAGTTTCATTTCTTTTTATGGCTGAGTAATATTCCATTGTATATATGTGCCACATCTTCTTTATCCATTCATCTGTTGATGGACACTTAGGTTGCTTCCATGCCGTGACTGTCTTTAAATAAAAACCATTATTTCTCCTACTGGTTCCTTGGCTGCTGCTTCTGTTGTACAGATCTTCCTCAACTTACCATGGGGTTACGTCCCAGTAAACCCATGGTAAGTTGAAAATATCATAAATTGAAAATGCATTTAATACACCTGACGTGTCAAACATCACTGCTTAGCTTCACCTACATTCAGTGCACTCAGAACACCTAGGTTAGCCTATAGTTGGGCAAAATCATCTAATGCAAGGACTATTTTTTAATAAAGTGCTGACCATCTCGTGTAATTTATTGACTACTGTACTGACAAGCAGAGTGCTTGTCTGGGTCCGTGGTGGTTGCATCTATCCGCTGTCTCCTGGTGTGGTCGCGTGGCTGGTGGGGAGCTGGGGCTTTGCCACCCAGCATCAGGAGGAAGTGTCTTTCCCCATACGGTGGGCCCGAGGAAAGCTCAAAATTCAAAAGTCGAAGTAGTTTCTACTGAATGCGTATTGCTTTCGCATTACTGTAAAGTTAAAAAATCCTAAGTTGATTTTCTTACTCGTGAAAAGTATATTCAGTCACTCGGTAATACTGATTTCCGTTCAAGAACGCTATAGTCGAGTTGGAGAGAAAAGATGAACACACAGGAGGAGAGGCAAAGAATTTCCCCCTGAAAACTGGTTGGTATAGCGTGCTCTAGGATCTCAGAGGGAAAAGAATCAACAGAGGGTAGTCCTGGAGGGCTTTACGGAGGAGGTGGGAATTGAGCTTGTTCTTAGCGGATGGTTAGTATTGGAGCAGCTGGAGAGAACAGAGAGAGAGGGAAGGCGTTGAAGATGTGGAACAAGACGGATAAAGCGTGGAGGTGAGCAGAGAGCTGCGTGCTTGTCCCAGCCAATCCTGATGAACTCAAGTGATTAGTTCAGAACCGCTCCCGTGGGGGTGTCATCTCCATCCTCAAGGACCCCAGGAGTGGAGGCAGAGGACAGGTGGCGAGGAACGAGCGCAGCCCTGGGCCACGGGGAAGGTTCACCCACTGCACCCGGATGCCGAGGGGGAGGGGCTCCGAGGAGGGAGGGATGCTCAGGCGGGGACAGCGCTGCACAGATGCAGGGAATGGGGGGCGGGGCTGGGGG